>NC_043981.1:2550000-2870000 GCF_902150065.1 Myripristis murdjan | reverse complement strand
AATGAGAAATCCAGCAACAGGGAAGAGCAACTTTTTTTAAGTCATGGAAATCCTCCAGCTTAGGTAGGAAATTTTGTTTACTGTAAATCATGAATGCAGATTCACTGTGGCACTTAGTGAGTCCACATGGTGGTCAAATATTCTCATTAGTTGATTTGTGTGCTCCTGATACCATTTTTTTGAGGGAATTAAACATCTATTTTCTTTATATTTGCCGATTAGAATTGGAAAGTACATCCGGCAGGTAGCATCTGCAGGAAAAACAAAAAAGCAATCTGATAGTACTTTCACAAACAACTGTAATTACACCAGAAAAAAAATGGGTACCAGGACTTGTTGTTTCTTAAATTGTCATAAATCTGCTTTGTTAGCGTTGGTTTCTGTGCTAAAAGTGTTATTTTGGGAGCTGCTTTGCTGCTCTATGGAAATGAATGGAGAGATAGAACTGCAGTATCATGGATCAGCCTCAATTTTTTTTTTTTCGGTGGTAACCAAAGCCTGCAGAAAACTTCAATCATGGTGCATTCATGGTTTCAAACAAGTCTGAGCGCCGCTTTAACCCACCACGCAGCATAACAGGAGACTTCCAGCAGTGGGAAAGAACATCAGGCCTAATGAGCTGATATCCAGTGACGTTAGGCCTTGATTCCCATGTCGTTTTGAGACTGACAGTGGCGGAGGTCATGACTGAAAATGACACAAAACATGCACTTTCCTTTGGAATCGCCTTCCATTTTACTGTAGAGCTAATGAGATCACTGTCACTGCATCCCTCCATTTGTTTATCCTTCCATCCCTTCTTTCAAAAACGCTCACCACCTAATTTTAAGAGCGGCAATCTGAACACACACACACACACACACACACACACACAGATTGTATGTCTGTATTGAAAGCCAAGCGAATAAGGGAAGTGGACGAGATTTCTCTTATCTCCTCAGTTCAGTGGTGGCGGCAAGAGAGAGATAACAAACACACACATATACAAGTTCACATTCTCAAACGCCCGGTGTGTGCGTGCGCGCGCGTGCGTGTGTGTGTGTGTTTGTGCGTGCGAGTCCATCAGCCCTATCACAGAGAACAGGTTGACGTCCGTAGGTTTTGTTGAGCCACGTTTACAGCGCTGCCTGTTGGTGAGGGAGATAAAATACTTTGGGATTGGTCATTAGGTGAACAACAGCAACCTTTAATGCTGCAGACACACAATAGTAATTGCCATGTGTTGCACTGATGCCTCTTTTCTGCCTGTGATCTGGGCCTGGAACTGTTATCTTTACTTGCCAGGCCACACACACACACCGCTAACTACAGTATTAGTTCCACCGCTGAAAAACATTTGCCTAGGTGTTAGGTTGTTTTGAAATCTGCTGTCTTGTAAACCTCTAACAGCAAGTTAGTGAACGTATCTGAGCCTGGCAAATATCTGATTGCAAAGAAAATCAAAATCACTCATGCGTGCAGTAAAAGGCTTACCGTTTGTTCAGGTTATTGACTCTTGAAATATATTTTTCTCCAAGCAAGTGCAGACTGTCTGTGGGCCAGGTGAGATCATTGTGCTTGTTCCCAGATTGTGTCAGGAAGCTTGTCTTCTCTGTGAGTCCGTCCTGTTTAGATTATGGCCCCCAGTTCCTGCCCGCAGTGGGACTTCAGTTCCGGGTCCTAATGGTGTGTTCAGGTCACATGGGAGTAACAAGCGTTCAAGTCTCAGAGGCTTGGAAGCAGTCACAATCTGTGATTGAAAGGATCATACCAGTGATTCTGCATGATTAGGATAATATCTACAAAATGTCTACTATTCTTCTGCTAATCTTTTCCCAAAGCAAGAAGTGATATTATTTTATTTTTCCTACCATTATTTTTCCTTATATTGTATTTACCCATTGGTTTCCATTCATTCCACTACGATATGAAAATGAACTTTCAGACTTCAAACTTTCCTCACACCAGTATTCATCACCGTAATCATATTGTGTTTCGATGGCTTGAAATTGGGCGGAGTGACTCAATCTCTCCCCCCAGAGGAAATAGTCCCCTAGGGAGATTTGCTTTACACAGTCAATTATCGGTACTGAGGTTTCTGAATGCTGGTGACTTTGTTAGCTGCAGAAGCAGAACAAAACCCCATTTGTTTCCCCTGTAGACAGTCGATTTTTGGATCCAGAACTCTCGAACATGCTAACAAATCGGAGACAAATGATGACACGGCTTCATAGCCTGCAGTCAAACGGTCGAGGCAGATGGCCGCCCACACAGAGACGGGTTCTGCTTGGGCTTTTCTCTGTTAAAATAGTTTTTTTTCCCTCACTGTTGTTGCCATGTACATGCTCACGGGAGAGATTTCAGTTCAAGGGATGATCCAAAATCTCTGAAGCGCCCTTGAGATAAACTGTGTTATGATTTGATGCTATACAAATAACAGACTCTATTCTACTCATTTCGGTTTTCAATAACAGCATTTGCAAAATTAGAGAGAAATGTTTGTTTGTTTTGCAGGATGAGAACATATACAGAGAGACAATACGTCACTGAGTAGCATGTGAGCCTGAGTTGGTGCCCAGTGTGGAAAATTCTGTGCATTGTTTTGAATGGGCTTGCCAGTCCTCCGTTTCTGCCTATTTGAACAGGTTAGTGTCCCACCAGGTGTCAAAATTATGAGTCTTTTGTTCTGTTGCTAAGCAGTTCATAAATGTGCGTGGTCTACAGTAATGAATAATAATAATAATAATAATAATGATAATAAATTTTACTTGTAGTGCTTTATATCAAACAAATGATCTCAAAGTGCTTAACCCTTAATAGGGCAAGTGACTATTTTTGGTAATTTCAGAAATTTTACATATCAGGCCCATCCCCTGTCTCAGTCAGTTCAATAATCATTTGGTCTTCAGCCAATCAGCAAAGATCGCTCTACATCCCAGGTCACATGATTGTGGCATTTAACCGATCTCAATGGCTTTGATTTTCTATTACAAAATGACAATTTTAGAAAAATTTTATAGAAGTAATAAAGTCCTGTCATGTTCTCTAATAACAGTCTAGGGTTGTTTTTTGCCTATAGTGCCCTATAAAGGGTTAATGAGGACAAGAATGAGGACAAAAAACACCAGTCTGCATCATTTGAAGTGAGTTTTGTTGTGTAGTTAAATCTGTCCCATCAGAGTCTAAGAGCAGGGTATAGTGGTTTATAGTGGGATTTGACATGCCACGTCCAGTTGACTTCACTATCAGTGGCACCTGTACAACGTGGAACGTTCTTGCTATGACGTGATGTCCCTTCCTTCCTTATATATTCCTTATCATGACTCAGGAAACCCAGCTGTTGTCAGTTAAGGGGGGGTATCATATCGAGTGTTAGTTTCATTTCTTCTTTTAAACACATGCTTGAACAAACACATGTTTTTACGATACTTGTGGGGGCGTTGATTGACCACATTCACTAGTGAAGATCTAAACTGAACCTAATTTTAACCCTTGATGCTAAAATAGCCCCTTAAAAAGTGAGGACAGGCAGGACAGGCCTCAGCGTGGAGGAAGTCCTCATCTTTCTGTCTTGTGAGGACACTGAACTAGAAGCACACACACACACACACAGGTGAAGAAAAGAATAGGAGAAGTGGGGCTTGACTGCTGGTCTAAATATATCCTCAGGACTAGTGACTACAGAGCTCACAGTGTGTGCTTGTGTGTGTGCGCGCGTACATAAATGTGCTCGCGCTCATACATGTTTGATGTTGCATGGATGTGTTTACCCGTGTGCGATCTCTGAAAGGCTTCCTATGCTTTCTACAAGGAAAGTGGATGTGGCCGCTGAGTGACACTGACAGAAACAAAGCCCACTCGCTCCCTCCATCCCTCTCCCCTGACCACAAATGTTTCCCTTCCAACTATAAATACACCGCTGAAGCCTGCCGCGTCCTGAAACACGAAACGCCGCCAAAAGTGATTATCAAGCTCCAGAATAGCCCGGAGTCTCCGCTTACATCCAAACGGCCGAGGCTCGGGGTAATTCGCGGGACTTTTATTTTATAAGCAGGGCTCTTTTTTAAAGTTTGGATTTGATTAACCTCGGACAGGCTTTCATGTAAAAAGCCTGAATCCGGAGGAAAGCTAAAACGGAATCAATAAGCGAGTGATTGCTGGCTAAGAGGAGGTCCAGGTTGCGGTGTAGGGAGAGATATGGAGGGATGGAGGGGAAGGAGGTGAGAAAACCAATAAAGCAAGTTAGAGCCGCATTACTGATGAAAGGGAGGCTATGACACCGGGAGAGGAGGCTCGCTGTCTCTCAGCCAGACACACTGAATAGACAGATTTGGCTCTGATCAGCACTTTCCATGTAATAATCTGTGACATTTCCATTGAAATAAATGTCTGTTTGCTAGTCTCAGTATAGCACAAGAGTGATTCAGCCTATATCCAGTGTTGTCTGTGGATTACTGTCATCCCATGCCAGCATGTAGGTACAATCAGGGACTAGTTCATGATAAAATTAACAGACCTCTTCAGTTTTGACTTTCAGCTGTGATGTTATGATCCTGCGACCAAAGCAAAGCAATAATAATAATAATAATAAATTTTATTTATAACGCACTTACTGTCACTGGAATAATATATTCTGGGGTGCAGTTAGACTGTAACTTGAGGTGGGTCAACCAGGCGGATTATGTTTGTTGACAGATTAATATCCACCTACATCAGAGATTCTCAAAATTTCTGACGACTGAGCGCTAATTTCGCAAGTCCAACCTTGGATTGAGGGCCGCCCAAGAAAAAACAAATCTAAAACAAATCCTCCCAAACAAATCTTTTCTTTTACAGCCTATCCTAGACTAACATTCATGTCAATTGTGAATCATGTTAGGGTTAGTTATATGAGTTAGTTATATTGTGTTTCTGGACGAGAGAAAAATCCCATTTGTCAGTGTGTACATGTTTTAATGGCAAAGGTGCATGTTTACAGGTTATGCTTTGGAAATGCTTTGCAGTCAGTAATGTGAAATAGAGATAATTTGTTGTGAATGAGGTTAATGATGTCTGTGAATGTATGATTGGTAGCATAATAGTGTTTTAAGTTAAACTCCTTGCATATTGCATTCACCATGAACTTATCACCAGAATGCCAATCACAGAATCAGTAGTAGTGTTATTTTCAATATTCTAAATAGGTCGAAGCAGCTTGTATGTACTGTAGTTTGTAATGTTCACAAGAAAAAAAACAGCACCAAGCCAAAATGTATGTATGTATGTAAGTGTGTGTGTGTGTGTGTGGGCGTGTGGCTGCGTTCCATACACAGGCTGGACAGCTAACGGGAAATGTGTTTGGTGAAGCAGAAGGAGCAGGCAGGTGGGGAGAAAGAGAGAGAGAGCTCGAGGAGGAAGAGTAAAGCTGTGTGGGCGACAGAGCTGGCAAACAGTTTGTGCTCAAACCATCGATGCTATCTAGTTTACATCCCTGCCTCGCTCTCCTCTTGTGTGGAAGAGGATTAGACCAGCGGAACCGCATACTGGGCTGCTACTGGCCTTTTATTCCAAATCAGGTGATCCACCTCTGATATGATGGATATGATGGAGTTTGATTGATTATATATTGATGGTAAAAACTGATCAACACTAGCCTGGTTGTCTGAGGGAAGACCTCAACCTGGACTGATGAGAGTTGAGAGCTTACTCGTCTGTCAGTTATCTGCAGCCAGCGTGTTGCAACACGACACAGAATCTACTGCTCGAGGGGAGCAGACCCCCTCATGCATGTTTGTCATATTTCCCTTCCCTTCCTTTCCTTTCCTTTCCTTTCCTTCCCTTCCCTTTCCTTTCCTTTCTCTCCTGTCCCATAGATAATTGGAGGATACAGAGTATAAATAGCCATCCATCTTAGACAAGGTAACCTGAGAGCACAAGAAACAGTGACTTAAACAGTCGTTCCGTTTGAGTGTGTGTGTGTGTGTGTGTGTGTGTGTGTGTGTGTGCACGTGTGAGAGAGAGGCTGAAAACTGGGCCATACTGCCCCTGACACCCAATCTCATTCACCCGCCACAGATTACTGTCACCTCTTGTTAACGTGTGTGTGTGTGTGTGTGTGAGTGTGGGTGTGTGTATGTGTGGGTGTGACAGCAACTATTTCATGATGAGCTTGATCCCTAGCATCATACTCTCATGTGTATCCTTATCACCGTTTATTTGTATAGCTTTGTTTCCAATGTTTCATAAGCCTGAGAATAAACCAAATTATCAAATTACTAAATGAATAACGTGACATTTTCATACAAATAAATGTCCATTTTGCCACTCTGTATCATTGACGGAGATTAAACCTATATCTAGTTGATTACAGCTTTACATTTGCTTTTCTGTAAAAAAACAAACAAACAAATAGAAGGACAAATAGAAGAAAAACTGGTGGTGATATTCAACATTTTCTGAAGAGGCAAAGAAAAGAGCGCCACCTACAGAAATTTCAACTCCAGTTGTCAAATTGCTTTGTAAGGAATGAGGGAGGGAAAAATAGAAGAGATCAGTTGAAACAATGACAGAAAGTTAAAGTACACCAGCCACAGGCGGCACACAGAGTGGAGCTGTCCAGTGCTGCTGCTGCTGTGAACTGTCAGAAGACTCGCATAGAGACACAGCAGCACAGACCCCAGTGGGACAGGATGAAGACAGAGGGGACAGAGTCACAGAGATGGAGACAAAGCAGGGAGAGAGCGAGAGATCAACAGAAAGTGCAGGTGAGAGGATTAGCTGTGCTTAGAGCTGTCTGGGCCGGGCAGGCGCTCCCCTCACTCTGCTAACCACAGGTCACACCCACCCAGAGCTTAAAGACGGCCCACCCCCAACACACAACCTCTACATGACAGAGAAGCTGAGCAGTCAACTGCAGCTCAAAGGAAAAAGCCTTCTGAACTCAAAATGAAAATATCACCTGGTTATTTCCAAATTGAATGAACAATGAAAAATTGCTGCTTCACCCTATGAAGACAGACGCCACTTGTTTTGTCAGAGAGCATCGATTTCAAATGTATGTGTGCATATATACATATATGTGTGTATGTATTTTTCTTTCACTTTTACTATATTATGCCGGTATGCACTGTTATATACTGTGAAAAGCTCTTTTGACATTTTAGTTTCACAATTTGATTCATTTTTAAAAATATTTTCCTTTATTTATTTTTACTATTTTAACACTTTTTTTTTTTTAAAGCCAAGAGTTTGTGCTTTCCATCACTCAAAGTGAATGGCTTTGAAACATCTTTTAAATGAAATAAAGTGAATTCCATGCCCCGGGGACAAGCTCATGTTTCAGAGGGTTAACGCTGGTCCAGTGTTCCAGTGTGACCAGCACTCCCTTACTAATGTTGTCAGGCATCAAACTCCGTTTCAGTTGGCATGCACTCGTCTGGCTGCAGGCTGCTCAGCTCCAGAGTTTACAACCAGCTCATAAAACGTGAATGACGGAAGGTTTAAACCCGAAAACAAAATGCTGATTGACTTGTTCAGACAGGGCGCTGCTGCCACATGGAGTGTTTGTCTCTGCAATAAGGAAACCAAGTTGTCACAGTGAGAGGCAACACAAGGACAGAAGGAAAGAAAGAGAGAGTTTTCATTCACCAAGCACTCAGGTGTCTTATCTATGTGTGTGTGTGTGTGTGTGTGTGCGCGCGCGCGCATGTGCACGCTGCATTCCAGTCTGAGTCACATGCAGGCCTGTGTGTCCGTGATAACAAAAGCTCTCATTCACAGTGGAGAAGCTACTCACACAGCCTAAACCATTCTAAGTGTCTGGGAATCTGTGTGTGTCTGTGTGTGTGTGTGTAAGTGTGTAAGTTTTTAATTGATTATTGATTGTTTTAGCTCATCTATTCATTATTTTTTCACTGTACTGATACTTTCTTTATTCATTTATTCTATTCTATTTTATTCTAATCAATTTATTTCCTTTTTTTTCAATGACGTCAAATCAAAGAGAATTAAAAGACAAAGAAAAGATTTTTTTTTTATTAAGAAGCATAGAAGCAGACTTTAAATGTGTTTAATAGAGAGAATCATGCCCATTTCCTCTGGTAGTGTTACTACAAGACTGTACCCATTGAGCCATGTATTGCAAATAACATGTTGCAGCGATAATTGATACACACACACACACACACACACACACATTAAGTCTGGGTGCTGTGTTTTTTCCCTGCAGTGTGTTGGTGAGGAGAACTGGGTGGACAGCCGGACGATTTACATCGGACACAAGGAGCCTCCGCCAGGCACCGAGGCCTATATACCCCAAAGATTCCCCGACAACAGAATAGTCTCCTCCAAGGTCAGTAGAGGCACACACACACACACACACACACACACACACACACACACACACACACACACACACTCACACACACAGCCCCTCAAGTTTATAAAACCTGTAATGCACAGAAGACAGAAGAGTCCACATGGTGGGGAAATGCCCTTATGAGCTGCTCTGTGCTCCCCTGGACTATCCATGATACTGGATTTCTATCTCCTCATAGCGAGTGGAGACACGTAAATAAATGCAAACAAAGCAGGTTATGTTAATATAACAAACAACAAGTCCCAGTACACTTTTTTTTGAGGAAACTAATATCTCTATTCTTGTCATTTTCCTATCTGATTTTTAAAGTAGATCCAGCAGGTAGCATCTGCAGGAAACTTTAACTAACCTTGCACCAGGGAGAAATGACCTGATTGTGCTTTCACAAATAACTGTAATTACACACACACACACACACACACACACAGAGAGAGAGAGAGAGAGAGAGAGAGAGAGAGAGAGAGAGAGAGAGAGAGAGAGAGAGAGAGAGAGAGAGAGAAATTGGTTCTTTGACTTGTTGTTTCTTATCAGTAAAGCCAGTGCTGAGGTTAAGCTATGTACTATTATAAAGTACATTGTTTTTGTTGTCGTTTTTCCAGTTTACAACACTCTACAGCCAACCTAGTGACCCAAATAAAATGTTGCCATCTTATGTTTCTGCAACCATACAAACTCCTTACTTTGTAGAAATGTAAAATGCAACAAATTCTCTTGGTCTCTGGGCAGCTACAGCACTCCAGACTTTACATATATACAGCATTTTGCTTAATAAAGATGAAATAAATGGAAAGGCTCCAATGAAAATAATGCACACAGTCATGTGCCATAATGTTATTAAAGTGTCAGATATTTTGCAATCAGAAAATCATAACTAGATGTTCAGTTTCAGTCATACATACAATACTGTGTGAAGTACTGTATTGAAAGCCATCGTGCTGATATTGAGTTGAAAATCAATCAGACAAAAAGTATGCCTATTTACTTTTGTCACTGACCATGACTTGACTCTATTACTTGACTAAATATATCGCTGTCATATTTCCAGTACACCTTTTGGAACTTCATCCCTAAGAACCTGTTTGAGCAGTTCAGGAGAGTTGCCAACTTCTACTTTCTCATCATCTTCCTAGTTCAGGTAAGAGCTGCCTGACATTCATTCAGCCTAGAAAAATAAACTCATCTAGGGGGTGTGAGATGTTTTTGTTTGTCTCAGTACACTACAGATTTTATATTTGAAAATAATTGATTTAAAAAAATACGGACAAGTTTGCAAGCAATAGATTTGGATATTGTTGTTAATGTCAAATCATGTAGATATGGATTTTTTCCTGAATCCACAGATAAAGGGAAGGGAAACTTATTCTGGTGGATTATGTGTGTGGTGACAGCCAGAGTTTGGAAAACATGATGTAAACTGCCTTTGCAACAAATTCATGCCATAATATTGTTCAGATATAAACAGATATTTACTACCTTGTACATTTTTATGCTTTTAATGATGTTCTTTAGGGATTTTTTTTTTTATAGATTATATATTTTGTAAGTCCTGCTTGAATATGAGCTCCTATTATATATGTATTTACTGTATGTGAAATATAACAAAGCCGTAACTTACCTGGGGAAAATATGTACAAATGAATAGATGATTAAATTAATAAATAAATAAAATAATTAATAAATTAAAAAAAGAAATGAAGTGAATTTTGTAAAGCAGGTGAAATAAAACTGTGTTTCAAATACACGTTAATAGATACACATGATAAAAGTGAAACTAGCCTGTTGATTTATGTTTATGTAAAAAAACAAGCAAATAAACATACCTATCTAGCTATCTATATGTATTTTTTTTTTTTTTACTTTCACTTTTATTCTGTTATGCTATTATGCATACCATAACATGTTATGTGTGTGTACAAATCTTTGGAAAATGCAGCTGACAGTTACATAACCAAAATGTGTTGAGCGTAAATATATGTACCTGTGGAGGAGGAGATAGTTACATTGATGATTCCTACTGGTTGCAAGTTTGACCTCATGCTCCCAGAACGCTGCTGCTGTATCTCATTATGTCCTGCAAGTCTACTTCTATCCCTGTCTCAATAAATCTCTCTATTCCATCTCTCTCTCTCTCTCTCCCTGTCTCTCTCTCTCTCTCCAGTTGATCATTGACACCCCCACCAGTCCTGTCACCAGCGGGCTGCCTCTCTTCTTCGTCATCACAGTCACTGCCATTAAACAGGTGAGGCCAAACCGTTCAGATGATGATTCAGTTCAGTTTGTTTCTATTTATTTCATTTGTATGTGCCTGCCCTCCTCTGTCTGTTTCTTTTCTCTCAGTATGGGCTGCCAAAGCTATGGTAGTAAACAATAACTACAACATTAATAATGGTGATAAAAGAGTTCAGTGCAATGAAGAAAAATATATAAAATAATCAGTATAATTGTTATATTAATACAGTAAATTAAAAAAATAAAAAATAAGGAAAAATGAAGGAAATAATTAATAAAAATATGGGAAAAAGTATATCTTACAGAGTGTTGTAGGACAGAGGTTTTCAAACTGACAAATACATTCAAAGTGGTTAGATTAAAACATACATGAGTTCATAAATTCTAATAAATTAGAATAAAAATAAATCAAATTTAGCTGAGGACCCCCTGGATTCCTCTCAAGAGCCCCTGGCAGTCCCTGGATCCCAATTTGGAAACCACTGTTATAGGACAGCAAATACAGGAAAATACTGTTAGAAAAAAGTGTAGCAGTGGTGTATTGTATTTTCCTCGTAGATTTTCTGTAAAATTCTCTCTCTCTATCTCTCTTTCTTTCTCTCTCTCATTCTCTCTCTCTCTCTCTCTCTCTCTCTCTCTCTCTTTCTCTCTCTCTCTCTCTCTGTCTCTCAGGGCTATGAGGACTGGTTAAGACACAAGGCAGACAATGCTGTCAACCAGTGTCCTGTCCATGTGGTGCAGCATGGGAAGGTGGTCCGCAAGCAGAGCCGCAAGCTCAGGGTATGTGTGTGAGTGTGTGTGTCTGTGTATGTTTACATCCAAGCAATTCAGCGGTCAGCATCTGTTGCACAAGTTTAAGGCACGGCAAATTTATTTGCATAGTGCCATTTGCACACAAGGCCATTCAAAGTGCTTCACAGGAAATTTAAGAAGACATAAAACAAGATTTACGCAGTCAGACACATTTAAGTGAAAACTTTTAAGTGAAAACTCCAATAGTATTTCACCATGTGTACACAATTTAAAAGTCAGCACCCAGGTCTCTGAAGCCATAAGCAGAACAGAACCTCCCTTTATTTAGACTCTCAAAGACATCTTACTTCTCATCCAAGAAGCTGCTTCAGTTCTGACAGACAGCTGTTTAACCTGTGGAGACGTTCTCCAGGTCATTGGCTTGTTGGTGCTCCTCCCTGTTGGGAGACTGTCATCAGTGTCGGTGGAGTCTCCTGAGTCCAGGATTGAATGACGGTCATTCGGGTCACCTGACCACAGGAGGCAGTTGTTAGGTCCCCACACAGGTTAAATACCTGGGACTCCCCACCACTTTGTAAGAACTGAAGAAGCTTCTTGGGTGAGAAGTGAAACGTCCTCAAGAATCTACAAACAAGCCCAGTTGTCCTTGATTGAGCTCTAGCTTGATAACCAGGATGTGGATGACTGAGAACCAACAAAGACAGTTTATCTGCATCCCCGGCTTCTGTGAGAGAGCAAGAGATAACAGTGCAGCCATGCAAGAAATCAAGTGGAAGTAACCTGTGGCTGAACTTGGAGTATTTACAGCAGAAGGTTAGCTTGTTAGACAAATCTGCTGGAAATAGCATTAGCACTTATCCCCAAAGACACTACATCCAGGGGCTCATGCTGCATTCCCACCATATGGGAAAGACAGCAGACAAAGTAAAAAATAACATCAATGGTTGGGCGATGGAGGCCAGTTTCTCATATTTGGGACAAAAATCTGATCAAGAGAGCAGAGCCTGAACATGCAATGGCTACAAAAAAATCACCTCAACTCTATTAACTCATTCCAGTGGTTATTCCCCTACCACCTGAACGCAACATCGGTATAAACAAACAACCCAATAAAAATAATAGTAAATGTGTTCCAGATTTTGACAAAACAGACTAAAAATGATTGTTCAGAATGGGAACAATATTCAAACAGCTGTGTATTTTAGCAATAAAAATAGATGCTGAGTGTGTATTTCATTACAGTGGAACTCCACAGCATGTGATTCTGAGATCTGGGACAGTTTGGCCTAGATTTGTCAAAATTAACTTTATTAAGGGTATAAACAACCGATTATGGAACAGCATCTATCAGGTAATCAGACCCTTTTTGAAGTTGCTTTTCCTTTTTTTGCTTCTCTCACTCCACCATCCCTCCTTCATTTCTCTCTCTCTCTGTCTCTCTCGCTCACTCAGGTTGGAGATGTTGTCTTGGTGAAAGAAAACGAGACATTTCCCTGTGATCTCATCCTGCTTTCCTCGTCCCGGGACGATGGGACCTGCTACGTTACCACAGCCAGTCTGGATGGAGAGAGCAGCCACAAGGTGTGCGATTTCCTTCATATAAACAACTAACGCTCAGCACAGACACAACAATCATAAGGACCACAACCTGGAGTAGCAATAGTAGTAGTACTAGTAATAATAAAAATCATAACAAGTTGCCAGTGACCTTGATGGCTGTTATCTGAGAGCTTGTACAGGACCTGTCACACTCTACTGTTGTGGGTCGCTTTCAGTTCAATAACAGTACAACTTTCTGATTAAGACTGTTTGCAATGTTTTCCAAGCTTCCTAACCTGTAGTCTTCCCCTCATCCCACTTTAACCTCACCTTATCTGTTCTAAAGTAATAAGTATACTTTTACTACTAAGGAAATTTTGCTTTGGAAGTCTAGAACAACCACTCAGAACCTTCTTCTTTTAACCTGTCCCAGTAACACAGAATAAGTCTGCTTTCACCTGTAAGGCAAAGGTAATGACTATTAGGTGGTTTCCCAGACAGGAATTAAGCCTAGTCCCAGACTAACACAGTCTTTTCAGGTGGAATTCACTTTCTGTGTCATTGATTGAAATAGTTCCAGATTTATCTTAATCTTGATTTAAATGATCTGTTTTTTGGGTCAAAGGTTAGTGTTAGTCCTGAAGTAAAAGTAGGTTCAAATGAAACCTCCAAGGCAAAGCAGCAGGTTTAACTTCAGATTCCTGCTGTTTGTCAGGGGAGAACCAGCATCCACCCTCTGTTTGCCCTCCAGTTCCACACAGTGTAGATCATATATAAGTGATGTGATTTTATGTTTACATAAACGATAACAGGATTGTTTGTAATAAATGCAAGACAGTAGATGAAATATAAAAGAGGACAGTCTGCACAGAGACTCTATTATTGCACAAAGCTTACCCCTGCACTAAGTCAAAAGCACCAAAGCTATAGAATAGAATAGAAAGCCTTTACTGTCATTGAAAAGGTACAAAAAATTAGGAGCACTACTCCTGATCAGTACAATTAACAAGACAATTAAAGACAGACATCAAGCACACATCCAATAAATTGCAGCAATACGTAACTTAAAGGAGAGGTTTGCTATTTTGTAACCTAGGCCCTATTTACAGATTGTCACAGACCATATTTTCACTGGTTGCATCAGTACTGATCCTGATATTGATGTGCTGGAAGCTCCTGCTGGGCCATAATAACGGTCAATTTGGCAACTGTAAATGGCTTTGACAAATTAGATAATGTTGCATTCTGAAACAGGAAGGTATTTTAAACATCAATATGTCAAAATAATGGTGATGCCTTGATATTATTCCAATGGCAAGTGAGATGAGCCTAGACAGTGTCTAAAGTGTGTTTTAAAAGCACATATTGATTTGGCAGAATGTGTCACTTAAAAAACAAAGCAACTAACATTTTCAAATCAATCCTGTATTGCACCTAACTTCATTTCTCCTGACTGCATCTTTTTCTCCATCTTTCCCTCTGTCCCTCCTCTCCAGACATACTATGCAGTTCAGGACACCAAGGCCTATAACAGAGAGGAGGAGGTGGACTCCATCCAGGCCACTATAGAATGTGAACAACCGCAGCCTGACCTGTACAAGTCAGTACAATACATATATACGCCCTTGAAATACAATCATTTGCCAAAAAAATGTCTGCAGCACACGTCCCATCACATCTCTCATCTTTCTCTCTGTCCTACATTTAGATTTGTGGGCCGCATCAACATTTACATGAACAACGAGCCAGTGGCAAGGTAATTCAATCGGGGGACTCACGTAATATTATCACTTTATCAAATTGAACTTTTCCAAAAACTAATTCCCACCCCAATCCACCAATTGGTTTTCATCATATTTAGGCCCAGATTTCCTGAAGCCGTTAGAGTGGAAAACATTTTTGGGTTCAAAGTCAACATTAAGACTTCCATGCAAAATCAGGGGTTATGTCATTGTTTTTGAACATGCTAAAAGTTTTTGCAGACATTAAAGTCTTTAAAAAATTGGGACTTAGTTGTCATTCTGTGACAGTGAATCAGTTTCCTGTTACTTTCATTTTGTCCAGTAAAAGTTTGACAAGAACACTGGATACCTTGTTTAGTTTCCATACAGCTACGTTTTTTGATTTTTAAATTTGGTAAAAGATTTTCTCTTTAATTGACGGGGTGTAATACAAAATCTTATGCATTTTATAGTAAGGCTTGAGCAGTTATTGTCCTAAAAGTTCCTAAGAGAATACAGCTATAACACCTTAACTACAAGAATGAAACTTAGCTTAACTGAACTGTTGTGTGTTTGCAGGCCGTTAGGATCGGAGAACCTGCTGCTCCGAGGAGCCACACTCAAGAACACCGAGTACATCTATGGTAATGTTTCACTGAACATTCAAGTGAATAATCATGCTGCATTCACCTCGCATGGGAAACAAAGAAGATGCAATTATCATCCTAAAAGATACTGTTCGCTTAGCTCTCAGATGGCAAATAAAGCTACATATACTGCTCTATAATTTAAACTAGAAAATACCATTCACTCAGCTCCCCCCATAAAAAACCCCTCTCTTTTCTTTCTTTCCTGTAGCGGTTGCCATCTATACAGGCATGGAAACCAAGATGGCGCTCAACTACCAGTCCAAGTCTCAGAAACGCTCTGCTGTAGAAAAGTAAGTTTCATTATGAATTTGCTTTAGACAAGTTCTGCAGGAGAATTTATCACTGACTGACATCCAAATGCCTTACTGGGTCGATGATGGTCTTTTGTACCGCACATCCATCCAAATATATGCCTCAAACTTCACATACTGAACTGTCATTCCACCGTTTGTCATGGTCATTTGACTGGTACAGAATAAAATGGCAAGTATAGGTTTTTGGTATGGGCTGTAAAGTGAGAACTGTACAACAGATATGTTGTACTGTAAAAGCAGAAATCTGGCACTAGTGATGAGGTTAGCAGAACATTAGCAAAAACTGTGCTTCTCTTATTAACCTACTACACCCAACATCTGCAAACATAGCTCGTAAGCATCATCAAACATACAATTTACCCGATAAAATCTCTTAAATACTACAAACTCAATGGCAACAATACACATAAAAATGGCTACAGCTCCGCCCATCCTGGTATGTTAATTTGAAAGGGAAAGACTTTACTTTATTCAAGCCCTGTGGCCCAACCACTAAACATCTCTTTTCCCAGTGTCGCCCCTCCACAGATGATGTAGTCATTTCAATCAGCAACATATTTCATCTTGTTTTGTCCTGTACTTATGGCAGCCTCTGTGGGCCAAATAGTACAATTTTGAAAATGTTGGTACAAAGTGACAAGATGCACCATTACCCCAAGTTTTGTCAAAATCTGGGCTGACCAGGAATGTCTGAGTCATCAACTGTGACACATGGATAAGTGAATAAGCAAACATATTAATAGATGGATGAGGTGATCCAGAGTCATTTCCCCTAGTTGACCGTGGTGTATCTACTGAATGTTTGAAAATGGAGGATACAGATTCAAAATGACAGTGACATTTGACAGAATCACAGTGCATCACACTTTTGTCGCTCTGTGCCACGCCCTGCAGGTCAATGAATGCCTACCTGGTGGTGTACCTGTGCATTCTCATCAGCAAGGCCTTCATCAACACTGTGCTGAAGTACGTCTGGCAGGCCGACCCCAACAGAGACGAGCCCTGGTACAATGAAAGGACCGAGGCCGAGAGGCAGAGACACATAGTGAGTCAAGTTGTTACTATTACATGAAAGGTGCACTGGGCAAATTTGCTAGGGATCAACTGTCATGAACAGTGTTTAGACTCAACAAAAACCACGGTATAAGCATGATATTTGATAGCTGAATCTAGCTGGTTGAAAAGGAAAGGAAAAGCAAAAGAACCTGCACAGTTTTCTACACAGTACCTTTATTGGAATATCAACAACACTGGCAACACTCGTCAGATCTAAAATTGTTTGTCTACTAGCCACCTCCCACAGCAGGCATCACTGTGTCCCCTGTGTTTTACTGGTTCTCACTACAAACAGAGAGTAGATGTGTACCACCCCCGAAAAACATCCCCAAAAAACTTAGATCCAAGCTACCAGATTGAGCATGACCACTGGAAAAAGAAACATGAATAAGAAAAATGTCGTCTGCATACATGTGTAAATGCACCCAAAAAATCTGTTATATTTATCTATGTTTTGACCTCTTCTGCTGGCCCTCCGCTTTTGTAATCCACCTTTAATTCATTACAGACAGACGGGAAACTGTAAGTGTGTTTTGAAATGTTTTGTAGAGCCAATGTTTTGCAGAAGTATGATCCAGGGGAACCAAACAGATTTCTATCAAGGGACCCTGAACAGATAGAGCTTATGCAACATTGGGCTCCATTCTCTTCCCTGCTCCCCACCCCCTACGGCTCATATTTTCCTTTCTTGTTTATTCATCGCCCTTTTTACCTCCTCCTAGGTGATCAGGGCCTTCACAGACTTCTTGGCCTTCATGGTCCTTTTCAACTACATCATTCCTGTTTCCATGTACGTCACCGTGGAGATGCAGAAGTTTCTCGGCTCCTACTTCATCATGTGGGACGATGAGATGTTTGACGAGGAGCTGGGAGAGCATGCTGTGGTCAACACGTCTGACCTGAACGAGGAGCTGGGACAGGTGACATATTGGGACATACACACTTTCAGGGGGGCGTAGCCATCATTTCAAAAGTCTCTCTCTCTCTGCCTCTCTCACTCTCTTTTTTAACAACTTGTTCATCACCTTGTGATGTGAGTTTGCTCGGATTTCAAAGGGTTAAATACTTTTAAAAGACAAAAAAAAAAAAAAAAAAGATTCAGTGAGGCAGGATTGCCAACTCGTGACAGAGGGACTATTTAATAAGTGAACTCTAACAATTTGTAGGTGGGATAAAGTGCAGGGGACAGAGGGGACAGCTTCCAAAAATGAGGAGGATGTGTCCTCCCCCATCTCCTGTGTCCGCTATGCCTCTGCACACACACACACACACACACACACACTCACTCACTCTAACGCTCACTTCCCTCTCCCTCTAGGTGGAGTATGTGTTTACAGACAAGACAGGGACTCTGACAGAGAACAACATGGAGTTCATCGAATGCTGTGTGGACGGACATGTCTACGTCCCTCATGCCATCTGTAATGGCCAGGTAATGTCCTGATGGACAGAGAGGTGGCTGATGGGAATATACTGATCAACTGACTCCTGATCATAATTAGCAGATAGGAGCTCTAAATGGATCATGGGTGATTGTTTCATTCACCAGACCACATTAGAAGGCCACATTCATTATTTATGCTCGTGTGCCATCAGACAGTAATTGAATAGGCTTTTTGTTTTTTTAAACAGAGAGCCATCTGCTGCTTTAGTGGCCTCACTGTTTTTTTATTATTTTATTATTTCAAACACTTTCTTGTTTCTTTTCACTCCCTTTTCAATAATTTGATTCACTATTTGCCATTTTCAGATACATCATATGATGAATATACATCAGTTATATCAATTTCTGACAAATGCATTATAACCTATATCAGGAATTTTCAACCTTTTTCATGTTCCAGACCCCCAACTTGATTTTCATTAAGTCACGGACCCTGCATTTGAAATTATTTTAGTCTAAGGAGCCCGATATGAAAACAGCTGCTATTAAATTGCTAGATGTCATACCAGAACATTGACAAATAGTTTTCAAAGTGGTGAGGTTAAAATATAATTTTACAGGTAACAATTTCAAGGGAATTGTAAGCCCTCAAAACTCAAATTTTGAGATTGTATATGAATTTAATCGCACAGAATATCCTATTTTTTTCTCATAAATTTATGACTTTAATCTTTTTTAGTTTTAGTTTTAGTTTTTAGTTTTCTTCTTTGACACATGGGTCCCCACATGGATCAACAAAGTTTTTATCTAATCACATTAAATGGATGGATTGATATACTGATGAATCTAATCGGCTGATTGAGTGATTTGTGTTGCAACGGCCAGGTAATGCCCGGTGCAGACAGCATGGACATGATCGACTCATCACCAGGTCCCGGGGCCAGGGTGAGTGCAGTTTCACTCTTTGTGTGTGTGTGTGGGTGTGTGGGCGGGTGTGTTTGTTTCTAACGCGGTGCTGGCCGTCCACAGGAGAGTGAGGAGCTGTTCTTCCGGGCGCTGTGTTTGTGCCACACGGTCCAAGTGAAGGAGGAGGAGACAGTGGACGGCATCAAGCAGGGCATCCACCAGGGCAAGGCCACCTCCTTCTACATCTCCTCCTCCCCTGACGAGGTGGCACTGGTGGAGGGCATGAAGAGGTGGAGTGCACACACACACACACACACACACACACACACACTGGTTCACCCATTCAGCACCATGCTTACTCCCCTGCTGCTTTATCCGCTGACCCACCACACACTATCATCATTCATAACAATTTTACTAAATCAGCGATTGTGATATCCCTCAAGCTTGCCAAGTCAAATTCCAGTAGCTGCCCCCACACCACCCGCCCTTTATTTTCCAATAATGGTACGCTCCTCTCTGCCTCAGGCTTGGTTTCACCTATCTGAGACTCAAGGACAGTCACATGGAGATCCTAAACAGGGAGGATGAGATTGAGAGGTGAGTGTGTTCCCTCATACCGTACACTGTCTTATCTCTTACTTTGTTTCTGCCTTTACCCTCAGCAACAGTTTATGATGCCAAACATTTGAAAAAATTGAAAATACAGTGCAACTGAAATTAGAACACTGTAAATCAACCACGGGGGTTATATCAAATTGGGAACCCCATATTGTGCATCATATCATGAGATAAGCGTATCGTTCCATTCCTACCAGTCACTCATTTACTATCAAAGATCTTGCGTTTTATGTAATATTTACCCATATTTTTATTTTTATTTTTTATATTATTTGAATACGCACATGCTAGTTTTCCTGCTGCAGTCAGATATGATTTGTTTGTTACAGACAGACATGATTTGTCTGTTATTAAACTTCAAGAAAAGATTAATAAAAATGTAGGCTGCCTCTCGGGGATTTAAAGTGAAACCTACGTCCTTACTCTGACTATTACTGCTACTACTACTAAGAGTAATTATATTAATATTGTGCACAAACTAGATGTAACAGATGCTGCAGAGAGATGTTTACTGTAGGATGCAGATTAGTTTGCTTGATGCTGACATGTTTGTGTTTTATCAGGTTTGAGCTACTGGAGGTTCTGACCTTTGACTCGGTCAGACGGAGGATGAGCGTCATCGTCAGAGACACCACTGGTAATACACACTATCACACTAGTGTGTGTGCATGTGTGTGTGTGTGTCTGTGTGTGGAAGCATGTGAGCCAGTGCTAATTTCATTGACAACAAAACACTTTTTTCAGGACAAAAATGAGCCAAAAATGAAACAAAGATTAACCTTTGTTTACAGAAGCTAGGAGGACATTTTCAGCTACAAATACAAATGAAATGAAAATGCTAGAAATAGACAAATGAAAACACAATGAAGGGAATAGATATTTGATAAACTTTATTTTTGATATTTAAGTGCTATTAAGTACTGCAAAAGTACTGGATAAAAAAATACAAGAAACTGAGGAATCTAGATTAGTCTATGCGTAAAAAGTCAGCAACAAGTAATTTAATGAGGAATTTGAAGAGAAAAAATGTGAAAAATGATTGAGTAGAATTAGACTAAGTGTCCCATTTTTGTGGGTGTCAAAAGACTGCTGCAAGTAGTGCTATGACCAGCTGGTGTTTTGGTGACCTGGAAACACACTTTGCCTGTTTTATATGTTGTTGTCACTCTTGTGTAAAAGTGGTAGGGCTGGCAGACTAAAATGTGAGATGCATTTAAATGAGGAAGATGTTGCAAATAACTAAATAACTAAAAAACTAAATAACTAAAAAAAAAAAAAAAAAAAAAAAAATTGTGATAAGACCTCCAAGGACCACATCAGATCTCAGCATAACATCAATTCTACCATACCTGCAGCCTTCCAGGTGCTGCGGCTCTGCATGGGTGGGTTTTTAGGAGACCCATTATGCCAGATATTATGCCAACAGCTCAGCAGCAATATACATTCAGCTAGAGAAGTCCACTTAGTAGAGTGCAGATCTTTGCCAGGCGCGGTATCTGACCTTGGCATGTAAATCTGTGCAGGAACAATTCCAAACCCCTTTTCCTGCCCACTGACAGAAGGGAAATACAGAGGCACGGTCTGTGTATCTCCCCCTGAAAGACCAGAAAGTAAAAAAAAAAACAGCAGAGGAATTACCAATCAATTTTCATATAAAAGAGTTTTTCAATTACCATAACCATCATACAGTCACATCTGTGCACAAAAAATATGAGGCTGATAGTGAGCAAGATTAGCTGTGAACAGATACACACGCAGATGACCAAACACATGATCCCCTCTTGGCTGCTGTCTGGAAGAGGTAACATTACATTTATTACTTTATTTAAGAAAAAAAAATCATTGAATTTTTTGAGTGATGTAGTCATTCATTCCTTACATAATGAACTCCATGAAGCTGATAGTTCATCTCCAAACCTCTCTGATATGTCAGTTTACAGCTCAGATGAACAGAAATAGTGATTGCAGTAGGACGAAGCACTCAGTGCTGCTCATTGCGATTGTGGAGATAAAATAGGGCCCTAAGACTTGCTTTCATCCGCTAAACCCACTGAGGTTTTTGTCAACACAATCTAGACTCAAATACAATCCAAATGACTAAAATGTGACTAAAAAAATTATTTGAGTCAAAAGATGAAAACAGAAACTAAATCAAACAACCCTGATATGAGCACAAATTTCCTCTCAAAGACATTAAAACCCCTCTTCTCTCTCCCTCTGTGTGTGTGTGTGTGTGTGTGTGTGTGTGTGTGTGTGTGTGTGTGTGTGTGTCCAGGTGAGCTCTATCTGTTCTGTAAGGGGGCCGACTCTTCCATCTTCCCCAGGGTTATCTCAGGCAAGGTGGACCAGGTCAGAGCTCGGGTGGAGCACAACGCAGTGGTAAGAATACAGGCACATACACACATGCACAGGCACTCGCAAACAAACAAACAAACGAACAAACACACACACACACACACACACAAGTAAATAGTGTTTTTTTTAAGCTGGGTGACTTGTTGAAATTGTTCTTTCCAGCAAGACTTTTTTTTCCCATGACTCTACTAGTAGGAGGTTTCCATGGTTACTACAAGAAGTTGGTCAATGGAGCATGACCCACTTCCATCCAGCAGTACTCATGTTGCTCTAAAACAGTGCTTTGTGTGGTTTCCCATGGACAATAAATAGCTCAGTGAAATGATTCATATGAGCACATGTTGAGAAGAACTGATAGTGAGGGGAATAACACAGACACGGGTTCAGTTTTGGTTGCATGATAAACTGAACCTACAATAGAATGTGAATACGTTACTTCATATTATTATTATTATTAAGATTTTCTTTGAAATCTGATCAGATGTACTGGAATTATTTGGAAGATCAAGGAGAATTTGGCTAAGATTACATAATTCAGATGTTTTCCTCAACTCACATTGCACTTTTTTTGTTTGTTTTGGTACCATCTGATGTGCATGGAAATCCACACAGGTCAAAAACACTTGAAAATTTTGACAAGCTGTGATTAATATGGTGTTGTTTTAGCTTTAATTTTAACTCATACACATGTACAAGGCACAAAGAATGTCTTGACAATGTGTGATTTGAAAAGTCAGTTTATCCGTTTTGAATTATTCTGAGATGACAGCATAAAAAATTGAAGAAAGCATTAAGTAGAGCACATACCTTCACTTTCAAATTCACCAAATGTTAATCACTTCCACTGTCACGCTGCCCTTCGTCCAATCAGTGTCAAAAGAGTGAGTCCTTGACACATGACACATAACGTCACATGACCAGCCCTTCCACAAAGTTCCATGATGTTGTGTCTCACGCATTTTTGTGTGAAGCCACACCCTCTGCCACGCCTCACTTTGGCCAATCAGTAATTAATCAGTTTTTCCTTCGCCCAGAATCAACCCTTCCAGAATCAAGTGTCACGCAAATACATTCCAAACCTTTTGAAATATCCTGCTACCAAACAAAAAGATTGTCCAACTCCATTGGCGGAGGTAAAAATCCAAGTATACATATGCATATAGTCAAAATATCACAGGTCAAGGGCTTCTGTGGCAAATTTGAAACAAACCACATCATAACCATCATAGCAGAGGCGGATCATACTGATGTGTGGCCAATATTGTACATCAATCTAATCACAGAGTATAAATCTGTCCTGTTCTGCAGGAGGGTCTGAGGACGCTGTGTGTTGCCTATCGTCAGCTGAGCCCGGAGCAGTACCAAGAGGTGTGCCACCTGCTGAGCGGGGCCAAGCTGGCTCTGCAGGACCGAGACAAGAAGCTGGCCGAGGCCTACGACCTGATAGAAAAAGACCTGATACTGCTGGGAGCTACCGCTGTGGAGGACAGGTAGGCTCTGCCACCAGCCACCAGCCCTACACAAACATTTCCTCTAAATAATTCATTTTTTACGTTGTACATGTGTTTCATTCATCTTTCTTTGACTCTATATGATCTGCTGTTATTTTGCTTATCAACAGACCTTTTTCACAGCAGCCAATTTGCCATTAAAAAGCAGGGTAAACACAGGTGTTACTAATCATATTAATTAATGTTGCACTCCATTTACAGTGGTGGAAAAAAGTTTTCAGACACCCTTAAAATTTTACACAATCTCAAATATTATCATGAAATATCATGAAATATTTGTGGAAAAATCTTTTTCCACAAATATTTGAGTTTTTTTTTTTATTTGAGATATTTGAGATTTTTTTTAATTAAGAGATTTTATCGGGTAAATTGTATGTTTGATGATGCTTACGAGCTATGTTTGCAGATGTTGGGTGTATGACCCAGTACTCAAAATTTCTTATGTATTTTTATGGAACCAATCAATTTTAAGTTTTTAATGGCTTTTTTAGGATTTGTTTAGTATTTTGGCTGTGACTGTACTAAAAGAAATTGCACTTGAAGACCTAAGAGTGATTCTTAATGCAATGTTCCACAAATGCATGGGGTGTCCGAAAACTTTTTTCCACCACTGTAGATTAAGCTCAGCCCTTCCAATGAACCAGAGAGCACAACAACAGGACCCTGGCTCTGCTAGACCTGAATGAAACAGAATCCTAGTCAATGTCCTTAGTTACACCAGTGTTTACGCTGCTCTTCATGTCAAAAATGCTGCTGTGAAAAATGTCTATTGATATCATTTTCACTCATTTCTACCTATTATGCTTTTTTCAGCTGTGAGTGATCATATAAATGCTGATTTATACATATTTTTCCTATGCTGTGAGAATGACCCAATTTATAACCTAACCCCATCCCTCTGTTTGCCCTCCCCTGTCCTCTCCAGGCTCCAGGAGAAGGCGGCGGACACCATCGAGTCCCTCCACAAGGCCGGAATGAAGGTTTGGGTGCTGACGGGTGACAAAATGGAGACGGCGGCGGCGACCTGCTATGCCAGCAAGCTGTTTCGACGCAGCACCCAGATTCTGGAACTGACCACCAAGCGCTTGGAGGAACAGAGTCTTCACGACGTCCTGTTCGACCTGAGCAGGACCGTCCTGAGGCAGCATGGAGGCATGACACGGGACAACTTGTCTGGGTGAGCTGTGTGTGTGTGTGTCTGTAACTGTGTGTGTTATAGGACAATACCAGTCATTTTGCGTGTTTGGCCCATTTACTACAATTTAGTTACATTTTACATTGTAACGTACCGTTTGGTAAATCATGCAGGGCCACTAAAGATTTCACAACATATATTCAAAATCCCTCCATTTTCAAATGTGAATTTTTAGTGGAAACACCCACCTTATAATTTTCTGCTTCTGCTAACAAAGCAGTCACCATTCATAAACCACAGAGCTGATAATTCATTGTGTAAGGAAATGTTACTCTGCCACTTTTCAAGTCATTAATAATCCCTCCACCCAACCAATAAAATAAGACTGTTTCTCTCCCTAATATAACAGCCTGTTATAACATGAAGTGCATGAAATCAAGGAAGTAAATGAGGTTGTAAAACAAAGTATAAATAGAGCCGCAGGTAGTCATACTGCAGTTACAGTTCTTTATACTGTGTGTGTTTGTTCAGTCTATCAGGTGACTATAATGATTATGGTCTGATCATCGATGGAGCCACCCTCTCTGCGGTGCTGAAGCCCACCCAGGAGGATTCAAACTCAGGGAACTACAAAGAGATCTTCCTGGAAATCTGCCGCAACTGCAGTGCCGTGCTCTGCTGCCGGATGGCGCCGCTCCAGAAAGCACAGGTACAGAGATCGCTGGTGTGAATCCCCAGATCATGGTGGACAATCTGGTTGAATAACTTATGTTCCCCAGTCTCATCTCAGTGTTGTTCTTGCCTGTGTTTCCCAGATTGTGAAGCTTATAAAAGCATCCAAGGAGCACCCAATAACTCTGGCTATTGGAGACGGGGCTAATGATGTCAGCATGATCCTGGAGGCCCATGTTGGCATTGGTGGGTATTCTTGCAGATACGCCATCCCATCATGCATTACTGTATGGCTAACACGTTAAACCTCTCTGAACTGACTCTTACTTTGCAGTTGACTTGGATTTTAACTCTTCACAAAAATGGCTCTGTGTCACAATTTTGTTTACAATAAGTTACGAGTAGAACACCATTGCATCACGTACATGTAAGTTTAGTGGCTTGGAGCAAACAGGGTCAAAAGAACAAGTAGCAGGTGAGATGTTATTTAAACTCAAGACAAAATGGTGGAATCTTGTTGTGTTTGGGGGTGTCGCATACTCGTGAAAAGGTCACGTTTTTCAGATTTCCATCTGATTTCCAACAAGCTCCCTAAATTACTGACCTTAAACTAGCAATTAGCCCAACCGGCACGGAAATGGCGCTGTTGTGTAGATTTTAACCCATTACACAAACATAAAACAATCACAAAATAATCACATCAGAGAAGTTAGAGTTTTTTGACCATCTTGCTTAACTGTATATCTTTGAACATTACAATTATGACTGAATAATGACCACAGAAATAATCATTTGTGCTGATCTCACAAGCCTCCACATTTCAAATGAATGAGTTTTCTACCTGGATGTGGCTCCTGTAACAGCAACTCGGTCTATAGTGGAACCTCATGGTGCTGTAAGAAAGACTTTGAACGACTCATTAAATGTTTCAAATCAGCAACACCTGAAGGACCACATGGGGATCAGGGGTCAGTGTTTGAACAGATCAGTGGGTCATCTGAACCCTGAAAGAACGCAAATATACTTTTATCCACTCTCTACCATCATTTCAAACATCAGGAATTTTGAGACCTCTTTATGCTTCTACAGGCATTATGGGTAAGGAGGGCCGTCAGGCGGCGAGGAACAGTGACTACGCCATCCCCAAGTTCAAACACCTCAAGAAGATGCTGCTCGTCCATGGACATTATTACTACATCCGCATCTCAGAGCTTGTGCAATACTTCTTCTACAAGGTGTGCTGGCCCTTCTCTTTGTCATAGTTACGGGTTGAATACCAGCCGACAACTTGACATTTTCTGATCTAAAACTTTGCTAAAATAAAATGTGAATGTATTAACCACCTGCCTGGTGTACCAACCTCCATAATAATACAGCCAAAACTTTTTTGCCAAAATGTGTACACATCTTTTTAAGGATGCTATCGCTGAACCATGCCTACAGTTCCTTTAATATATGTTACAGCTGCATATTTCATTATCTTTTCTTACTGATTTTTTTTTATTATACCTTTTCTTCCCAGAATGTCTGTTTCATCTTCCCCCAGTTCCTCTACCAGTTTTTCTGTGGCTTCTCACAACAGGTAGGTGCACACACACACCAACCCAGTGGCCAGAATAAAATGCCATTTTACATTTCTGCAAACCAACAAATATGTTGAAATGTCAATGTTTCTGAACCAAAAAAAAAAACAAAAACAAAAAAAAAACAGCTCACACTTGAAATTGGATTCAAACCCTGGTCTGCAGGAGCAAAGTCACTTTATACACAAAAACAAGACATTCTGAAGTATTCTTGGTTTGGTTTGCAACATTCTTTTCTTGGCAACTGCGCTGCATGCACATAAACTACACACACAACCATGCACAAGTAAGCAATTATAAGGAATACAATTTAAGAAATGATTTTAACTGTACTCTCCCCACTTTCTTTGTCTCTATTCACTCCGTTTGGGACACACCTCCCATCCCATTCCCCAGCCGCTGTACGACACAGCCTATTTGACTCTGTACAACATCAGCTTCACCTCCCTGCCCATCCTGCTCTATAGCCTCATGGAGCAGCACATTAACATGGACATCCTGAAGAAGGACCCTTCCCTCTACAGGTTGGTATCAGCAGCTCTTGATGCATGTATACACACTCTGTCTTCTCTGTACGAGTGCTCTGTCACTTGACTGGAAAGGATGAGGTGAATCTGGCCTTTTGTACATCTTGAAATGGCACATTTTGCACACCAGTGCTGTAAAATCAAAATTATAATGCAATCATTACAAAGCAATCATTCCTACTATAATCATGATTCATAGTGCAATCACATCTGAAAAATTAATTGCAATATAATTTCCATACTTTATCATTCAGCCCTAATTACAAATATGAAAATGAAAATATTGAGATGTACACAATGTAGAACAAATCTTAAAACATAAAATGTGAGTTTAAAGCCTATAAAGTATAGGCCTATCCATGAGTTCTGATAAAGACCCTTAGGAGGCTCTTTAAGCCCTTGTCAAATGGAAAATAATATTAACGCAGAGTGGGGCCACATGAACAATATGTTTTTCATACACTTTTCATTCATAGTTTTTCAACTTTTTTTTCCCCTAACCATATTCAATCTGAAGCACTTGGTTTTCCCCAGCTTTGTGTCTTAATTTTGTTTTGCAAAGTGCCTTTAAATGCATAATCTTAACCATCTCGAGAAATCCCCCAGAACAGCTGAATTGTCCTTTTTGTATTTTATATTTAGTGGCTGGTATTTAGCATATATTTTATTTGTGGTATTTAGCTTTTCTTTAGCTTTTTTCTATTAGATTTGGGTTTGAACCAGAGATATGAGAGCAATTTTACAATTTCACAGTTCTCAAAGCTCAATCAAGTGTTCAGTGTTGTGTTTGGAATCGAACAAGTCAACAAAAGCCAGCTTAGTCTTTAGCCCCTAGGAACAAAGTAGCATTGTACAGCACATGCCTCTCTCGATCCAGATTATGATGCCAGAGAGCGATATGTGAGTGAATAAGATACCTCAGACATCATGTCATTTAGCCCAGCTGGCATCCAAGGCAGCTTTTTTTTTCTTTCATAATATTCATCTGTTCATCTCAGGGAAGGCATTGAGTCACGACACAAAAGTGGCAGGGAGAGAGAATTCTCCAGGTGGTTCAATAAATCTAATCTGCTCTTGGCAAACAGCAGCATCGCAGAATTAACGTCTGCCTGTTTCCCACTGTGATGCAGAGCTGCACTGAGTTGCTCTGGCACAGATCTGTCTTCCGATAGTTTCTCGAAGAGTTCCCTGAGAGGCACCGTGTTTTATTTTTATTTATATTATTCAGTTTTATTTTAGGCTCCTGAACAAAGAAGGAAACATGAATAGTTCAGACTCTTGGGAATCTTGCACACTGGCAGCTCCAAATGGCAGCAGAGACTAACTGTGTCATTACCCAGAAATCCTGCAAGGTGACATCAGCAAACTAAAAATCCTCACTGTCTTCCATTCCAGAAAAAGTTTTGTATTTTGCTCTCCCTTTGCATGAGGAAGATTTCTCAACAGTGACCATACCACACAACTAAATTAGAATTATAATAATTTTGGCAAACTAAGTGAATTTAATGACGTATTAGTGGTCTTCTGTGTTTCAGCAACAACAGGTGGATTTTTGTATTAATATATTTATTAGCACAGCTTTAAGTTCTTAAATGGATAGGAGTGGAATAACACAGGGCCTTCATTGTGCAAACTTTGCACCAGTGGCTCTAAAGAATACCCTTAAAGGAAGGGATTCCAAGCCATTCAGAAATATATATTTAATAGTGCTTGTTTATATATTAACAAGTGCAGGACCTCCACTGCTGGTGACATCACTGACTCTTCAGTTTTTATGGTAACCTGTCCAGTACATGTAGATATGTGAAATTTGACATGTTGGCAGCAGATTGCTGTGATGTTTGGTCATGGCAATCTGTGGTATCTTTTGTGCAAATATCTGGTTCTGCGATGGTCTCCAAGTGTTTGGATTCTTTTTTTTTTCTTGTCTATGGCTATATTGATTTTTTCTTATGGATGTGTTTATCACACAGGGAGATATTTAATTCAGGGCTTAGTTTATGGTACACATATCCAAATAAAATTGGACATTATGCAGATGGCTACAGGCAAGAAAACAGAAGTGACTGAGCTCTGTTGCAGCTTTCTTGGAATATTAAGGGGGCAAATCTTTCTGTCAAGAGAAAGAAGCTACTTCTCTACCTGAAACAAAACAAAGTGGACATATGATTTCTGCAAGAAACACACTTCGATAAAGAGGAATCTATTAAGTTGCAAAGAGGCTGGGTTGGGACAATCTTTTCTGGTACATATTCTTCCAACCAGCAGGGTGTCAGCATCTTAATTGACCCACATTCCTCATAATCCAGGATAAATTATATTTTAATATCTAAACAACTTGCAACAATACTATTCCCTTTAATGAATGGATGGGAGAAATGACCAAAATAGCTAATTATGAAGAATTAAATTTTAAATTAAATAAGAAAAATGAGATATTCTTGAAAATATGGGGGTCTTACATGAGGCATTGGCTGAGTAGGGGGAACATGACATTATGATATGTACCATGATATGTACAATTTCATATGGATGATGATGGATGCAACAGTCATTTCTGGTTATTACTGTTATGGGGGTCCTACCCTGCCCTGACATGGCATTTAAAGCTGAAAACACTGTAGACTCTAAGTTCTTCTTCCCTTTTATTATTCTCATTCTTATTATTCTTATTATAGCTGTTTTTTTTTTTTTTTTTTTTTTTTTATAGTTCCAGTGTTGTTATTGTTGTTATGATTGTGGTTACTGTTCATGTGATGTCCTTGTTCTATGTGGTGACACTTATTTGGAAAAACATTAAAACTGAATGCCAAAAAAAAAAAAAAAAAAAAAAATGCAGTAAAACAAGCATAACCAGTACTATTTAGAAATGCAAACAGGATATTCAAATAGGGTCTGAGGGCAGACACTAGTTTGCATTGATTTGGTTCATTCTGTTTCAGTTTGGTTCATTTCCGTCCTGCAGTGCAACAGTGCCCAGTGTGACAGAGACACATAATTTTATTTATTTATTTATTTATTTATTTTTTTTTCAAAATGAAGACACAAGGAGTCACAAGATGTCACATAATTAAGTGACGCATTTTTCCACTTAAACAGAGGTTGTTTGTCCTCTAAGTTTTCAGTCAACACAAATCCTGCAGTGGAAAAGGAAAGGAAAGAGAGAAAGGGAAGGCGTCCAGCTGGATTTGTACTCATGACTGTAGCACATGAGACGTCTCGTAGTCAGGATCCCTGCCCTTTGGTCTGAATGATGTGTCATATTTCTGTCCTTCAGGCATTCATGCACATTTGGAAGTGTTGCATAACCAATGTTTGTTTGGCTTCCCTGGGAGGATCTGTCTCAATTACATGAATGGGCTGAATCTGAGAGAATGGCTGTGCTATCACATTACGCGTTCCTGTTCTACATGGACAAACATAGTCACTGTAACTAACTGACATACAGTAAGCTAATGGCTTTCTTCATGGCTCATTTGCCTCCATTGCATCCATTTAGAAGGCACGACTCACCACTTGTTTCCTCGCATTGACACTTGAAAGGCTCCAGCCACTTAAATTTTGAAACTGACACATCTCAGGTTTGAGAAGGTCACTCCAGGTCTTTTCACAGACTCAAAAAAGTGCATTCTTTAGGAAATTTTTCTAATTAACACAAAAAAGTAACTACAATTACATGCACCATTTTGAATGTTTTACTTTATTTGCTAAAAAAAAAAAGAAAGAAACACTTAGAGACAAAATATTCCTTTACATTTGACCTACTTTGGTTTCAAAGGGTGGAATATGCAGGGAGGAAGAACAAGTTATCATATTGCATATAAAACTATCAAGTGCAATGTGACGGCCGTCTATCTTTAAACTTGTAAAGAAAAATCGATACTTCCTGGAAATTGGGTGGAGTGAAACCCCTCCGCCAGGGAAAGTAGTCCCCAGGAAACACATGCTTTACACAGCAAATTATCAGTTGTGTGGTTTATGAATGGCAACTACCTTGTTAGCCACAGAAGCAGAACATTGTAAGGTGGGTGTTTCAACCAAAAATTCTCATTTGAAAATGGACAGATTTTGTGAAATCTCTAATACCATCACATGATTTGCAAACTGTTTTTTGCTATGTAAAAAGTAAAATGTGGGGATATTTTCCTTTAAGGTCTACTCATAGAGAATTAGTGTAGTGTTCATCAGTTCTATGATAAATCTACATCATATCCATCATATCGGAGGTGGGTGCTACTGACTCAGCCTTGATATTTGAAATAAGCTTGTGTCTCTTTCTCCAGGGATATTGCAAAGAACTGCTTGTTGCGTTGGCCTATATTCATATACTGGACCTTCCTTGGTGTGTATGACGCCATCGTGATGTTCTTTGGTGCTTACTTCCTGTTCGACAACACGACCTTCACCAGCAACGGACAGGTAACACCCACGGGCTATCCGTCCAGCCTCATAATACAGCCAGTTCAATTCAGAGGATTTTTTTCAGCCTTGAAAACATTTATGACAAATCCTGTATTTTTCAAAAGGAAAAATAGCCGGAAGCTTTTAAGCTTTACTTATTTATTTATTTAGTTGTTTTTATAAATTATTAATCTGGTAATGATTTTGTCAAGTCCTAACAAAATGCCAGTTAATTTATCTTTGTATTGGTAACACTTTAGTCAGAATGCCAGTTGATATGTAAGTTAAATATCAATAAGAGTTCAGGATATACCAGTAGCCATACATTATATTTCAACAACATATTGACATATCTATTGATATTCTGTTGTATATTTGAACAAACATGTAAGCCTAGTTCACTTTGTTGCTGGATGCATTATTATGAAACCCACTGGAGTTCTGGGCAACACACAGCTGCAGGGTTAGAGTTGTGGTTGGGTGAGGGCTTTCTTGGACACACCCACAGGGGTAAGGCTAGGGTTGTGTTTGAGTAAGGGCTTATGTCAAGCCTGTTTTAGTGGATAGGCAACAGGCTGACAAATTCAATGACCAATTGCAGTGCTGGTGGGCGTGTCTTGCCCAGAACTACAGTTGGATTCAAAATAACACTACAGACATGTGGAAATTTGGAATAATTTATGACTCATTGATACACTGAAGTGTGATTGATATTTAATTTTAACACTATATATGTGTTGTATTGAATAGTAAGTGTGTGCTACTTTTGTTAATTAATTTTTATTTTTATTTTAGCAGGTTAATATCTATACCTTACTACATATTTGCCTTTTAGGCTTCCATGTAATATATAGATTAATATGCTTTACAACAACTGCCACTGTTTTTACTTTTTCTTACGTAATTATCTACAATGTGTCAAGTTGTATTGTTGCTACAGATTATTCCTCACAACAGTCCACACAACACAGAGGTGTGATATGACATTGGGTCTGTGTCCATAGGAAACGTGTGGTCACACTGAATGTTTGTTGAACAAACTTTATGTCATACTTTTGCTGATTTTATTTTATTCCCACACTTTTCCAGTCCGGGAAATAAGAAAATACATTCCCCATACTTCCAGACTTTTCCAGAGCTTTTTTTCCAGGAAAAGAGACTACATTTCTCATTTTGGTGCCAGGTTGAAAAAGTTAAGGACTCCCTTTAGGAAGGACAGATGGATAAGTTCAGCAGAATGGCAGGAGTTCTCCCATTCACATCTAAGACACAACAGCATGGCGGGTTTGCCACCATCTTCCCCCTGTGCTCTTTCTTTTGTTTCCTTTCACATTTAAGGAGCATTATTCACCCAAAAACCTTTTGGATTGCTTTGAGTTGCTTGATTTCAATTGATTTTGCATCTGATTTGGATTCTTCTCCAGCCACAAAATGGTTGTTTATTTCATTATGATTTTCTTCTTCTGGCCTTCTCCTCTTCTTCCTCCTCTCCTCTTACCTTTGTGTTGCTTTTTCTTTTTGCTTCTCTGTCCTCCTCCCAGCTAATGACAACCAACACACAGATGGTAAGCCTGTCCCTCTCGCTCTCTCTCTGTCATCCCTCCCTCGTTTCAGTTTCTTATTTCCCATTTCCTGTTTTGTCCCATCACATGACCTGACACCAAACCACCAATCATCCGATAGCTGTTCATCACTGATCTCATGTCCGGCCCCGAGTGCTTGCTATGTAGACCAGTGAGCTGTAGGCATTTGTGTAGAAACCCACCTCCTCCTTGAACCCTAGATTCTTCGTTCTGTGCGTAGTGTGTATGTGTGTGTGTGTGTGTGTGTGTGTGTGTTGCAGTTGTCAGTATGTGATCACTTGATGGTCTCTCAGGAAGTTGACAAACCAGAGAAAAATGTTTTGTCATATTCAGTTTTCTGTAAATAAAAAAAAGTAATCACAGTTACATTTCCATTACATGACACTTGAGACGTTTAGCTAATGAACATATCCAGTGTCTCTTTATGCTGATGATGCTCTTATTAGAGCAGAAAAACATTGGTACAGCTGTGGTTACTCTGTTGTTTGAATGGCAGTTTTACCAACATTTTAAAACACAACAATGTAAATTTAATGTGGAAGACTTTTTTTTTTTTTTTTTTTTTACAATGTACTGGTGTGAAGAAAGTTTGAAGTCTCTAAAAGTTAATTTTCATATCGTAGTGGAATGAATGGAAACCACTGCCTGGATAAAAGGGAGGAAAAATTGTATCAGAGCTCTAAAATAAGATTCCCTTAGGAAAAGATGAGCAGAAATTATATACATTTGGTAGATATTACTCTAAACATGCAAAATCACTGGCATGGTCCTTTAAACTCAAATAAGAAAATTTCAGTTTGGTCACTCCAGTGTTTTTGCTTTAGACACACTCTTTCATTTTGTTTATATGGAACGACAGTGCCCCCTGAATCTAAACTTTCACCCTAAAGAAAGTACTGCAAATGTAAATGAGATACGAAGAGCAAAGACAAACAATAGGGGCACTTGAGTTGTTCTTCATAATAACAATGCTTTTGTACCATTTGCCTTAAATATAGGGGGCCTCTGCACAAAAACTGAGGCGTGTGCCTTTAATTACAACACTAATAACTGGTAACAGCAACAGAGTAACAACAAATACCACAATGTTATCATTCCTCTTTGTAAGAGACCCTTCAATTCAAGTGCTACCAGATCATTTACTCCCACTGGATTTGTCTTGGCATTTGGAATTATTTATATACATGATCTCGAATGAAATGATTCACCATAAATCATGTTTTCGCTTAATTTATTAAGGTAATAAAAATATCACAGATATAACAAACACTGAGCAGCCAGATTCCCTTAGAGAAGGAACAGTTTTGCCTTTTCATGTTTTGTTTTTTTTTATTTACTTTATTTATTCTTACATTGAATTTATTAAACTTTCTCATGGACATGAAGCAATTCAGTAACAGTTAACACAACCCTCAGCAATTTCATTTTCTGTGATATGATGATGGTTTATTGCATGGCATTAGCTAAAGGCAGCAAAGTTTCTGCCAGTGCCAATCCTAAATTAGCAGATACAAGGGTAAATTGTGACAGGGTCAAGCCAGAATCATATTTATTTATTATGTGGTCAAGAGAGTAAATTAAAGTGCTAAGTGAATGGATTTGAAAGAACATTTAGCATTAGCAAGGGCTTGACTTTGCTCCTACGACCATCATCATCTTAATATCATGGGGATATTAACAAAATACAAGAATTCATTATTAGCACATGGGATGAACATGACATCATATTTAATACATGGTATGTTTATCATAGAATGCACGTCATATATTCAAAGCATGTTAGGTACTTGACAGTATCGAGTGCATTATATAGTATGAGCTTGGGATGAAGTATGAAAGCCATTACTGAAGTAATAAAGGAATAGTTCACCTATTTTGAAAAAAAAAAAAAAAGCTGGTATGTGGGACAGTAGTGGTGCTACTGTGCATTGTGCATTGCTACTGAGTACTGGATACTGAGTGGATTAAAGTGGTTATTTTTCAGAATGTTAGCTGGGGGGAAGTCCTTCTCAATGGCAGGAGGCTAACAGTTAGCATTTGGAGCCTCCAGCCAGTATCCAGCACTCAGTAACAAGGAGAGGAAGATAGGGCCACTACTGTCCTACAGAACAGCTAGAGGTGGAGTGAAATAATACCACATTTTTCAAAATGGACAAACTATCCCTTTATAAGCAAACTGGGACGCCCCCAGTTCAGCCTTACACCTCATGTCATTTCTGTCAACACATCATCCATACATTAACATAACACGGATGGATATTTCATCTAACACTCAAAGTCTGACTACACAGAAGAACACGTATAACTATAGAATAACTATTTTGAACGCAATAGCAGATGATTATCATGTATATTTAAAAAGATAAGCACTGCGGCAATGAGCAAGATTGCATTCATCCTTGACATTGCAAGTTCTATGTCTGTCACTGCCAAAGTAATTGTGATACTTGATATTAAGCAGCAAATAGACTTTGCTCCAAATCCCAACATACTATAAGTACTTGCTCTTTTGACAAAATGCATTGAATTGAAATCTATATTCCATCCGACATGAAATGTGGTTTACATTGAAATCATGACATTTGAGGTGTGTGACTGCAGCTGTTCTCACCCTGCCTACTCCTGTGTGCAGATGTTTGGAAACTGGACGTTTGGAACGCTGGTCTTCACTGTGCTCGTCTTCACTGTCACATTCAAGGTACAGACACACACACACACACACACACACACACACACACACATACACTCACAAATATGTACACAAGAGAGCATCCAATCTGCACATCCTCGCATGGTGAGGACAGATGGAAGCTTGTTGTTGGTATTATTTCAAAATGACCTTTAAGATTGAACACCACTTGACTGATCACATTTTTAATTTTCTTCCCTCTTTCTTATGCCTGTCTCTCTCCTGCAGTTGGCTCTCGACACCCACTACTGGACTTGGATCAATCATTTTGTCATCTGGGGCTCCCTGATTTTCTTTGTGGTCTTCTCTCTGCTGTGGGGAGGCATTATCTGGTATGATTTGACCTGACAAATGTCATTTTCTCCTGACATTTTAAAGTATTTTTTCACTTACAGCTGCAGAAAGCGAGATTTTTATGTAAATATACAGCCCTCTAAATCACAAAGTGAGCCTGCAACAAAGAAGAGCATCCCATCTCCAAGAATTGAAGCACTGTAGATTGTATTTGCCCAAGTGAAATTCTAGTATCTGTATGTCATAACTGCTGTCATTTGGATGTTAATATTCAACCTAGCATTAACTTAGTCTTACCTAACAGTAACCATAAGCCTAATGGTAAGTCTCTGTTTTTATTTTTTTTTATGTTTTGGGGCATTTATTTTATTATTATTATTATTTTTAAATGTAGGGTAATTGTCTTGTAAGTACACATAATTTTAAACATTTTAAATGTTTTACTTTTTTTTTTTTTTTTTTTTTTTTTTTTTACTCTTTTTTTGTACTTGTTGCCAAGGTTTTTTTTTTGGGCTTATTTTTTTGGGGTAATTTTCTTGTCATTTTCTCATCCTTTTCCCATGTTTTTCAAAGAAATGAATTTGGTCAGGTTGGCTATGTTCAGACGCCTGTCACAATCATTTAAACGCAAGAAATCCAATGTTGATCCGGCATCACTATCCTGATGTTTAAGTATATAAGTAAACCCAAAGTGGTAATTCGTGATTATTTAAAAAATATTTTTGCAAATTTTGAAGTCAATTTTCTGGGAAGTCTGGTGTTTTTTTTTGCCAAATTGCTAATCAGGATCTGATATGAAACTCAACTGATACAAAGTTGAACATGCATGCTGCACAGCATTAATAAAGCATAACTGTAAATGTTGTCCACTCCTGTCTCTTGTCTCCACCAGGCCCTTCCTCAACTACCAGAGGATGTACTATGTGTTCATGCAGATGTTGTCCAGCGGTCCGGCCTGGCTCAGCATCATCCTGCTGATCACAGCCAGCCTCCTGCCAGATGTGGTGAAGAAGGTCCTCTGGAGGTCGCTGTGGCCCACCACCACTGAACGCATACAGGTGTGCACATCTGCAGACATACATGTACACCTAATGTACAGACATTCCTGTATACATTACTTAGGTACTAGGGCTCACTTTTCAAGTAAATTTTATATTTTGATTTGATACTTAACACCACCATTAGTGAATCAACATTAACTCAGAAAGTAATTGTATCTGTACTGTAAAGCACAAATACAACCCAGTGGTATACAAAGTAAAATGTAATTTTGAAGCTGATAGAGGCAGACGATCCTCTCAACGATTGGTCTTTTTTGTTTAGTGTAATGATACAAATGTCTCAAATGTTGACGTGAAAATAATCATCTCCCTTGGCTGCAGAAAGAAAATTAACGAAACAAAAGAAGCTTCAACTGTAATAACTTTGCAGGTTTAGGTACATGTAACCATATATATTGATTACAGTTAGGATCCAGCAAATGCAAAAGGTGCACAATCTAACCAAGACGGCCAAGAAACAGAATTTTGTCATCACACAACACAACACAATAGCTAGAGTCTATAATTTGTGCTGTTTGTGGATGTTGTGGGTATTAAATTGTCCCATCTGTCCTGTAGTGTCTTAGATTCCACTTCCTTAGAATTATGTCATCATAATTCTGGTGCACAAATGTGAACTTATGGTATAAGGAAATTAAATGTGGAAACAACAAAATAGCGCCACAACTGAGAGGTAAAACGGATGTATGTGTGTTTAAACATTGTTAATGTGTGTACGGTTGAATCATGTTTTAAGCACCATACTCAGGGTATATATGGCAGTCAAATCTGCACGGCACAATGATCCTGTGTTATACTGTTCTACCACAAAATACAGTTAAATTGATTTAAGTTTTTTTTTTTTTTTACATTTGAAAATCTTAAGACTTTTGGTTCATTTGCTAAATTACACTGATTACTTTGACTGTTTGTGTAGCTGATAGCTATACACAGACAGGTGTCTATAGATATGTCTGTAGAATAGATTGTCTAAAGACCCTCACTGCAGCCATTTTGACATGAAATAGCAGGGTAAACAATGGTGTTACTAATGACAGTGGTCACAGCTCCATTCCATTAAGGTCTAACAGAGCCAGGGCCCTGCTCTTGTTCATGCTGGCTCACTGGAAAGACCCTGCTATCGCCTGTGTTTACCCTGCTTTTTCATGTCAAAATGGCTGCTGGGAGAAAGGTCCATTGACAGTGGTCTTGCAGTGGATTAAATGTCTAACTGATGACTGTGGGTTAGCAGATGTATGCTGGCTATGGTTACCTCCCTGCGGTGCTGGATGTAAGTCAGCCCCTCAGTCTGTGTGCTGTGCTCATTCTTACTGATATATCTGAGATATATTGAGAAGTGATATTTTATGAATAAAGAATTGTAAATGTAGCCATTTTAGAAGTCTTACACTGTACATGCACATTGTACTGTTTACATGAATCATTGGACACAAAACTGTTTTGAAATGAATTCGTCACAAGCCAAAGAAATGCGTAATCCTCCAGTACAAATGTAGTATTTCTATACTAATTTTACAAGGTGGAAGGGGATTTCTCCCAGTTTTTCAACCTGCACACAGTACTGCTATGTGGTATGTGCACAGCAGGGGAACTTCTAACATGGCTACCACTGTATAAAGCACCAATGAGATACACAGAGGACTTCCTCCTGTAAGAAAATCAGCTGCCACTATGATATCAGCCTTTCTCACACACAAAACTACGATGTAGGCTGTTGTATGTGTTTGGTTTCTAGCTGTTTGCTGTGACGTGTGAACCCTCTCCTGCTAACAACCCGGAAGAACTTCTAATATTTCCTCTTCCTCTTCCATGTCCTTAATCGCTCCTTTCCCTTAACTCTCCCTGTAATCATGGTTATGGAGAAGTAAAGAACTGGCCAGACTCCTGAAGCCTGTGGGCATCTAACAGCCCTGATCTTCTCATGGCTATTTAAAAGTGGAGAGACGACTTTGAATCTGGATGTCTCTCTGTTTAGAAAGCCATGAAAAGACGTGATATAACCCTCAGACAGATAAGCGTGGATCTTTCCTAAAGAAAAGGAAAGACCATCATGGCCTTTTGGAAGATCGACTGATCTTCAGAAAACGGTCCGTTCCCTGCAGATTCCTCTCTTTTCACCTAATTTTCCTTCTCATTCTCCTCTGTGGCAGACTAAGCGTCGGCGCCTTGCCTCTGAGCCCTCCACCATCTTTATGCTGTCTCAGACCTCCAGCAGAATCAGTTTCTAACCCAGCCCTCCTGGAGGTGACCCTCTGCGTTTCCCTCTTTTCCTGACCTGCTTAGAAACACCCCTTTCTTTGTGTGTGCCTTTATTTGCATCCTGCTCTCTCCCTTGTTTTGCATGACCTTACCCTCCTTCGCCAACCCATCTGAGTGCATGCCAATGTGTCTTTGTCTGGATTTACATGGGCACAAAAAAGAATCTTGTAATAATATGTGGCGGACACCTTTTGAGTGTTTAATCAGCTGAAATGAAAAGTTGTTGGTATCAAATCTGAATGCAGCAAGTCCTGGGTCACCAATTAAACAGGTGGGATCTTCCTCACCTCAAGTTGAAGGTTTGTAACAGTGTTTGCATTCAGAAATTAGTCATAAAAGATGTGTACAACAGTGTTTCTCACAGAACTGTACTCTTAGTCTTGGTGGAAAAGCCTCTGAACCACACTTAAACACTTATGCAATATTAAACTCATTTGCAACCAAAGACAATGAAATATTTCTACGTGGGTTGGCAGCTCTTTAAAGGACCATGCCAGTGATTTTACTGATAATATCTACAAAATCTATATACTTCACATTTCTGATATTCTTTTCCCAAAGCAAACAGTCGGCAAACAGTATCATTTTTCCTCCCTTTTTTTTCCTCCCTTCCAACCATTGGTTTCCATTTCTTCCACTACGATGTGAAAATGAACTTTCAAAGACTTCAAACTTTCTTCACACCAGTATTCCATCACCATAATAAAGTCCTCCACATTAGTTTTCCTAAAAGCAGCAGCACTGTTGTGTTTTGGGGATTTGAAATTGGCCAAAGTGCAGCACTCCCTCCACCAGGGAAAATAGTCTCCGAAGAAACATTTCCTTTATAAAGCTAATTATCAGAATATTGATGAGTTTGTTCGCTGCAGAGGCAGAACATTATAAGATGACTGTTTCAACTACATCTTCAAATTTCAAAATTAAGTGATTTTAATTATATGGTGTGAAATCTTTGGTAAATGGTTTGTTGCAATGTAAAATGCAGGCAAATTGTAGTAAATGGGCCAAACATTCAAAATCACTGGGATGGTCCTTTAAGGAATAAAGACCTTAGTCACCTAGTCAATGGTACAAAACTGGCTGACCAAACCCTAGTGTTCATTAGTTGTTATTTGATACTAGACAAATTTGCCTTGGCTTCTAAATGAAAATGATCTTTCCAACGACTCGATGATGAAATCCAAGCAGGCTTTGGTTGTTATCTAACATGCAGAGTGCATTCAAGCTGTTTTAACAAATGCAAATTTGCCACAAATGTGTTGGGAATATATCTCATAAATGAGACTGGCCCGAAGTGTAAATGCAGGCTGTGTGAAGTGTGATGTCTTAAAGCCATATGGCTTCAACTCACCTACTTGTGAATGACAAGTGACTTTCTGCTTTGCAAATGATCTGTTTTTCCTTTGCAAATTGAGGCATGAGTGAGAGAGCATTTGTCTGTCTGGAGGTAAAACCACCAACACGTTTGCGTTTGTGGTACACAGTAAATGTTGTTTGTGTTGTGTGTGTGTGTGTGTGTGTGTGTGTCCATAGCGTGTGAAGGCTGATACAGAGTCTGACAGGGCCCTCACCTACCAGAGTTCTGACTCCTTACTAGATGGAGTAGCTGTCACAGAAGCCTAGAGAGCTTCAGCACGGTAAAACACAGATCCTGCCGGCGGGTGTGTGTGTGTGTAATGATTGATGTGGGTCAGAAGGTGATGTTAATATACTGTAGTGTTTTCCCTGGGGTTTGCTGTTCTGTGGTGTGTGGTACTATAAGTTTCATAGATTTGACATTTGGGGGTTGTGACTGACTAACACACATGGATTATGGTGTGTGTGTGTGTGTCTGTCTGTGTGTGTGTGTGTCTGTGTGAAGCTCTAGGAAAGTTCATTCGGACAATCCTAGTATTCTTCAGGTATTGTTCAAGGCACTAATGTCCTGGTAGGTGCCTGCTTCGCTTCACATCTTCTTCAAAATGGAGCTCTGGTGCCCTCTGGTGAAACATTGTGGCAACATTATGGAAGAGAAGAAAATGTACTCACTCTGGGATTCATGCATGTTTATACGTTTCCATTTGCATGACTTGGTTGAAAGCAAGCTTGCGGTGTGTTTTGGTGTATATCATTTGTTCATTCATGCATTCATTCATGGATTTATTTTGCTGGGGTTGTTTGTGTATGGAAACAAAACAGTCTGAAAGGGACAGTGTCATCACGGCATTATCTTGAAAGGCCATTGGACACAAATAATGTCTAAATATACAACAACCAGGATACAAAGGTGCACATATCTGCAAACATAGTCCGACCTTAAAAGTCAGATGTAACATTGACTACAGATCTTTGCCCAAATATATATTTCTGGCTCCAACACATTTTCTCTCACTTGGATATTTTGATTTTATCCTTATGCTTATTATTATTATTATTATTATTATTATTATTATTATTATTATTAGAAGTAGTAGTAGTAGAGGTAGTGGTATTGTATATATCTGTAAAATGCTAAGAAATCAGAAAGAAATCATGACATGAGCTCTGAAGTCCATGGGGAGATATCCATTCTGTAACACTAAATAAAAATGGATCATCTGATGGGGTAATATTTTTGCCAAATTTGAGTTATTAACACAGGAATATATGTTGGAATAGAAGAGCCAGCTGAGCTAACCTGAAATGACAGGTTTTTTGACTTAATTAGCTTACTAATGAGCAAAGCTACCAGTAGTAATGTTCATCTGCAGCAGCTACGTACTAAGACTTAGCAGCAGTTGGCCAGGTATCATGCCTATGCTGAGCTAAATAACAAGCTTAACATAAAATCAGCCAGCTGAAATGATCAGTCTTGAGTGAAAAACAACATACAAACTCACCATCTAAATTCTGTTGACAGTCAAGTCAGAAATCCAATCAGTTGTTGTTGCCAAGAGCCGAGGACCTCCAACATCCAGCATCAGCTGCATGCCTAGCAGGTCTGATGCAAGAGCCAGGAAAAGCCCCATATATCAGGTCCCACCGTCAGTTCTGGCTGGTTGTGATGACACTGTCTCTTCCATGTACTTCCTCATCTGCCTGCACTCCACCCAACTCCTAGAAAACTCTATAATTAACATGTTTTCTCCTCCATTTTCACTTTTTCTCTCTCCTTCTCTCTATGTTTCCCTTTGTCCCTCCCTTTGTCTATGTCTTTCCCTATACTTCTCCCTCTGTTTCTGTCTTGCCTCTTACAGAGTGCTGACAAGCTCTACAAGGGCCAGCTCTCCGAGTTCACCCCCCTGGCATCTCTCCACACCCCACCCAGGGGTGGTGGCCAGCAGCAAGGCTCGGTGCACCAGAGGAACCCCCCGAACCCCCGCAGGTTCGAACCCCTAACCAAGAAACTCATGTTCACGCGCTGGCGAAGCACGCCAGACTACTGCACTTTCACCCCCCTCCTCCGATTCTCCGAGGGCTCCCGCTACTCAAGTCAGGGCCACACCTATGGCGGAGCGGGGCCAGAGACCGCTGTCTAGTTTATTTCTTTTATTGTTTTTTTTTGATATGAACTATCTGGGACGGCTTTGCAGATGTAGAGCTTGAGACGTCATTCCCACTTGGAGTCTTAAAGCTGCGCTATGCAAGATTTTTATGTAAAAATACAGCTGTGCTATCGGTCTTGACCTTTGAGCCAGAGAGTTCATGCTTGAGCTGTTGATTTACCCTGTTTGCCCAAATGAACCTTGCAGGATTTCTGGGTGGTGAAGTCCTCAAAATTCAAACAGTTACCTCTTGCTGCCATTTGGTGTCACAAATGTGCAAAAATTGCCTAGTGCAGCTTTAAATGTAACTCCCATTCCGGAGTCCTTGCTAGCCTTATAGGAGCTGTTAAACTGTCCCAGGAACTGCCTCTGGTCACGGCTAGGACTCATTCACACGAGCAAGGTGGGGGTGTCAAGTCACCCAATAGTAACTGGAGACCAATCTGTTTGTGTTGCTGAGCTGAAATACCCTCTAGGACTCGCTGATTACTATAGTAGGTAATCAGATCTCTGCATTGGATAACATTTTGAAAGTGACCTTCGCAACTCCTCCAAGTCAAAGCCCAAGTACGGCACAAAGCATGGGACGGCTCTGGAAGGGACCCGATCCACAGAGCCTCACCTCACCGCCGAACCATGCAAAGGGCTTAGCTGATTGATGTCACAGCAAACAAGCAGACTAGAGACTTTTGATTTCTTAAAAACCGTATTCTGGCATTTGACTGTACGAGCATTTGCCCTTTACGCCTGTCTGCCTTTGTCAGCAGGCGGCTGAAGTGTACTTCACCTTGTTTAGGGTTATCTAAACAACAACTAAGTAGAATTATTAAGATTTATGTCATATTGAATCATTGTGACTGTGATTGTGATGATGATGATAATAATACTGACAAAAACGACAATGGAAGCAGTGACAAATGGTGGAGGTGATGATGATGAAGACGACAATGCTGATAATCATGACAGTGACAGTGATGTTGTCACCATGGGCTTTCTCTGACCAAATATTTTCTTTCTTTTCTTTGAATTCCTACCATCTCTCTTTTTCTTTCTCACTCTCTCTCTCTGCCTGTTCTGCCTTTTTATAGGACTAACTGGTGTTGCCTGTGTGCAAACCTGTTATCCCGAAATACACCCTAGGACACTGGGGCCAGATCCTACAACATTGTAAGGAGGGATGCGGTAGAGCATCAGTGCTTAAGTGTTGGAACGACGGGCTTCAGTTAGTCTTTTTTGCTATTAAATCAGCGATGGATTTCACAAGAAACAAAAAATATAAACTAAAAAACACCATATTGTCAACTTTTGAATATGGCGCCCCTTAACCACATTAAAAAAAATGGCAGATGCAAAAAAGAACCAACTGTAGTGCCCTTCTCTGACACTTTGGAGCTAACTCCATAGATAGTATGGAGTGTTTGGTAGGGTAGAGGTCAGACTGAAGTAGATAATATGTGTGTATGTCTGTGTGTTATGCGTGTGTTGATTAGTAACTAGACATGGTTGCCTGGGTGCCCTATTCATTTCTGCAGGATCTCCTAGTGTCTTATTGTTTCTGCAGCACTTTAACTTTAGATTCTCAGCTTGTATTCAAACTATAATGCTTGTCTGCATTCCACAGCTTATTATTTTTAGTGATGCCAATGCAAACCAATAGAACGCCTTAATGTAATCCTATAACCCCCCGTCATTTCCTACAGGGATCCTCTTACCAAATATGCTCTCCTCTGAGGCAACAATTTCTTAGGCATTGTGTTTGGCCAGCTATGCACAAACTACAGTATATACCCCCATACTGTAAGATACGTCAAATAAAAGTGGTCAGTGTCAGTGGGAGACTGTTCAAATGTAACATGGTGGACTGTAATGACAGAAAGAACAGCTTCTCCTTCCATCTCTAATTCTCAGATTCAGATTTCTTTATGGTTTTATACAAAACATACAATGAAATTCAGGTGCACTCAAGGACCAGGCTCATATATAAAAATAAATCATAAATAGTGATAAAATAGTCATAAAACTTAAAAAAAAAAAAAAATGCTCCCTCCCACTAACATTCTATACAATTGTAGATACACTTCATACACTCATTGCCAACATATGCAGTTCAAATGGGATTTAAAAAAAAAAAAAAAAGTGGTCATGCATATTATTGCATTGCATAAAATAAGTCATTGCACTTCAGAAAAAAACTGTAATGTGTTTAGTGGGTGCACTTCAGGTCACAGTTCAGTATAGTAATGGCCTTGGGGTAGAAACTCTTTATGAATCTCGTGCTGTGTGTTCTGATGGACCTGTGGACTAACTATACAGCCCAACACTCTATAAGGAGTTTGCCATATTGGAGTCCTAATCAGCTTAAGACTGAGGCGATCATAACGCACAGATGCTGTTGTCAGGCCAGGTATACTCGCCAGCCTTAAAGCAACACACAAAATTTCTGAGAGACTGTCCCATTGGTCACGTTAGGCTTAAGTTTCTAAAATCATCCAAGGTTGATGGCTGCAGGGCTCCTCCAGTCGCTTCTAGTTGAAAACAGAACATTACTTTGAAACAGATTTAGACAATGCAATGTATGATCACTTTCCATTTAACCTTAGAGCTGCTACAAGCTCTTGTGTGATTACTCAACATAGTGCATGCTGAAATGTTAACATAGTAAAGTCACTCATTTCTCTATCTATGTTGACCAATAGGAGAGTCCATCAAAAACTCCTTGAATTCCTTTAAGATGAGATAAGCCTATAGAAACAATATCAGCTAACAATATGAACTAATTTTGGACATTTCCAGCTAGCTCCCCTGACAGCCCAACACAAATAAGAAAAGTCTGCCTTTTTAAACTGCATGAAGTGCACTCCAGCCATATCACTTAGCATTATGTCTGATCCCTGTCATTTTTTTAGTCATTTAGTTTCTAGGAGCTGCGGACTGATATTAAACTTGCAAACCGTCAAATACCACAAATTCTTATCCACCTCACGTTGTGAATGGTAAGATATTTGCAAGGTATTTTGGTTTACAAGGTTTAACTGGTTATAGCATCACAGATAAATAGTGCTCATGTTCTTTAAAGCCTTACGATGGTGTTACAAGAGTCTTACAAAGGGCCTGATGAGATTCACAACTTTAAAAACGGCCTTCGCAATTCAGTCTTTTAATTCTGTCGTAAGCTTTCCTGTTCCAGCACTTATCTCTTACTTTTTCCCTTTGCTCTCTTGCTCTCTCTCTGTAGTTTCTCTCCTTCTCTCTCTTATTTTTTCCTCTATTCATGTATTTTTCTCCATCTTTTTCTCGTCGAAGTGATGCCGATGTGGAGTTGTCCGTCCACCATTTTCTACCTCTGCGACAACCGCCTCCATTCGTCTGCCGATCATCATCATCCTCTCATCTGTCCCCTTCTCCATCTGCTCACCCCATTCCACCGTTCATCATTTATCCATCTTGCGGTGAAACAGTCTCTGGGAAATGCAAAGAGGGAGGCAGAGCAGGAAGGAGCGAAAACAGAGCAGAACAGAAAGGAGGCTGCGATTTCTCTCCTCTTGTCTAATTACATTAGAACTTCAATGAACCAAAGCCTTGTTGCTGATAGAGATATTTTTAGCTGCTTTACATTAGGTGCCTTGTGGTAGTTTCAGATCTCTGTCTCTGTGTGTTTGTGGTGAGTTGTCTTTGCTAGCTACATGTTAAATTTACCACAGCAAATAACAGGCATTTGGTCTTTGGATGGCGCAAAGGCACTCCAACCGATGATGGGTGTATGGATACATACTTATGAAGAGTGACTGAAAAAGTGAATGAATGAGTACATGAATGTATAAATGCACGTGTGTGTTTTAATAAGTGATTTTATGCGGGTTATGCAGTCTGCTGCAGACTGACAAAATGAACAAGACACATTAAAAACAAAAACAGCACTGGAATATAACCATTGTGATGTTAAATATTTCCTTTTATTATTACTATGATTATTATTATTAGTCTAAAGAATTTATATATGTACAAGAAAAAAAAATATTTTGACTGTTTTAGGCCAGTGGTTCTCAAACTGGGGCGGTGGGAGATAATTTAGGGGGTCACAAGATGATTAAAACAAACAAAAGAAAAAGAAACATTTTTAATACGCAAAGTGATCATGACTATGTTTTCATGTTACTCTTTTCTCTGTTTTCTTGTGAAATACAGCCTGTGACGGGGTCGCGAGTAGGCACTGGTTTGTTTCAAGGGTTTTAAGGGGTCATGAGCCAAAAAGATTGAGAACCACTGTTTTAGGCACTGATGCCAAAGAATTGCATTTTCCATGATCTTGGGAACGCCTGACACATAAAACTTGCTGAATGAAGTCAGTTTAGGTGGAATCTCCCTTTACCACGTTGGGCATGACGGTCACCATTGTCTCTGGGTGGTCAAAGCACACTGGAACGATATCACATTGTCATGATGTCTTTTAAGCTTGGCATGTGTTTTTATTTGTAAGCTGAAAAGAAGAAGCACACTCCCGGTTCTGTTGAGACTTTATCGTTACATGTTAAGATTTCTTTTTATATTCTGTGTTTGTTACCTTTTATTTTATAATTCCCCGCTGGATTCACCAGATTGTGTTTTTTTCCTGCTTTAATACTGCATGTCCAACAAGTGAACCAGACACACACACACACACACACACACACACACTCACAGAGCTATATTCCATACTTAAAGATCAATATAACCAAGTAGGTTCATCCATTTTCTTATGCAAATGAAGGGTCCTCATATGGTCTCACTTTGTGGTAAACTGTCTGTGTGTCAGCTGACTCAGGTTTATTTCAAGTAGCTGATATGTCTGCCAGTGTTCAGTATCTTTAAAGGAGCAGTTCACCCAAAATACAAAAAAAATATATACTGTATATTTTCGCACTTACCCCAAGTGCAGTCCACTCAGATAGTTTGGTGAAGTTTCCAGTCTGCTGCAATCTTCCCTACCAGTAATCAATATCAGTTATCAGTAATTTACATATGGAATCTCAAGAGTAACAATGACATGGGAACCTGGCATAATCCACAGCCCTTTTTGTTGGGAGCTATTTCCTGCCGAGGAATTCATACTCACTGGGGTGTATTATTCATTATATTTTCTGTGAACTGTTCCTTTATATTTGCCCATTTTTCAGTTTTTGCTCATGTATCAGCCTCATACAGGTATATCGGTCTGGCGCCTCTTAAATTGTCTGTGTTGAGACCCCAAAACAGGACTCAGATCTGGGTGTTACTTTATTTGTGGGTCTCACACATTAAAAGTACATGTGTGTTTAGTGAGCCTTGGCCTGAAAGCGATGCAAAATGTACTGAATATGTGTTCCAAGGTTCAAAATGTTCACCATCCCTGGTTGTACACCACCGGCTTTTAAATACTTTGGTTAACCAAATACTTTGGTTACTGGGAGTAATCAGAATGAGGTGATAAATGGATTGATTGACTGAAGTTTTTACACGGTTCAAAGTTTCCCTCAAAATGTCATAATGGTGTCATCATGATAACTGGATTTACTCACAAACGGACATGGCACAAAATCAGATCGTCCCATCATTGTCTCAGTGTGGTAATGAAAATATTGAGAATATAGTATTTACATGACATCCACAGCCAGAGTATTGCCTTAGTCAGGTTAAGATCAGATTATGAACATGCATGTAAATGTACCCATTGCAGCTAGGGTTGGCTCTTGAGCATTAACCATGGAGAGTACCTCTTACTAAATTCCATCAAAATCCTCGATGTAAATGTCATTTTGTTCCTTCCCACTGACAGGTATTGGATAACTAAGTTTCTGTGTGTTGAAAACACTCTTGGCCTTGGGTTTCAGATGCCGTGAAGCATTACCAAACCACAAATTCCTCAAAAGAATCAACTCTTATGCTTGATGTGTCTGTCTCTAAATTGGACACATTGTGATTGAAATGATTACCCAGCTGCTTGACTGAGAAGACTTTTGATATTATACCTGTTGGGTTTGGTGAATATGGGAAGGGAATTTAAGGTACCACTTTACTCAAAAATTTGGTCAGAAAATGTGTAGAGTATGTGTGCATGTTAAGCAAAAACATTGGTATATTCCTTTAATGGTTCTTTGTGTTTTGGAGACTTCCTTAAATGAAATTTGACTTAATATGAGCACTTAAAGTTTTCTAGCAATTTCTACTGAAAAGGCTCACCATTATCATTTGGTCAGGCTACCTGAAGTACTCCCACAATACCCATTTTCTGTGCCAGATAGTGTAATCACTCCCAGAGAGGCAAGAGACAATCGCAATTTGCAGGAAAGTAGGCTCGGAAAATTATAACTATCACAAAAATGCCGTCAGAGCATTTTATGTCTGAGACAGTATGTTATGTGTGTCTTATTTATTCAGAGAACTGGAGAACCAAAATGGATTGTAATCTTCATAAACAAAGAACACTGGAAATGTACAACAGCTTTAAAGAAAAAACTAAAAATAAAAAAATAGAAAACAAAAGGAAAAAAAAAAAAGTTTTCTGCCACGTTAGCTGATACTCAGATACAACCCTGCACTGAATTGTCTGTACCTGTCCGATGGTCGACATGAAAGCCATTAATGGTGGATTTAAGGTCTTAACAATAGATGTCTGTTGTCCTAACTGTCCTGATCTTTACAGACCACCTTAACTAACAGCCTTCGAACAGAATGTTATCTCTCTCTTTACAATGCATTAATGTATAGTGTTATGATATTTCTCATAACCAAAACTATATATAAATCGATGTACACCTCTGTACACTTAAATACAGAAATACAGCATATATATATATATACCACTATATATATATATGTATACATATAGTTAAGTGATGTACAGTTTTGGGGTCTTTTTGTATACAGTTTTTAACAGAGTCATATCTAGATATACTTGTGGATTTTTGCCAATCTTTCTGTAGCTAACGGTAAACAACTGTACATTTGCTTGAAAATAAAAAACAGAGGTGGAAATGTATAAGACTGATCAGTTTGTTTGTTTGTTTTTTTCCTATTTTTCCCCTGAGTCAGTATCAAATGAATGTTTTACTATTTGTAATTGCATTTCATTTATTAGCCACATGGCTGCAGTAGAGTATTTCTTATTGAAGGTCACTGCTCAAAACAGACTTCAATCAAAATTTGGAGCGCTTGATTCAGGTAACCTCATATTGATGTGTCAGATCTTTTGAGGCTCTTTTAAGGGTCTGGGGGGGATAAATCAAACATGCCTTAAGTGATTGCTAATATTCAAAAGCACATAAATAACAGCTATAAAGGATGTTTGATTTGTCCTTTGAGTTTGTCTTGTGTTACTTTTCCTCTTAAGTGCAATCAGCAACAGGAAAACGTTGAAACAGCCTTACCACTTGCTGTGTTGTGTCAAACTGAACTCCCAGCTCTGTTGGAAATGACACTTTGGAAATGTTGGAAATGACATCTTTGTTTATTAAGGGTTCACCAAAGTGGCTTAAGGGCTGCCGTCTCCCCTGCACCAGCCGAAGACGTCAACATGATTAGGATGTAGGTTTCGGATCGATTGGATTCCCTTCATCCTTTTCACTTCTCATCTGCGCTGATCTCCCCATCCTCTCCTCCTCAGCTGGCGGCAGATAAAACCTGGTAGCGTGTCTGACAAGGATAGAGAAAAATCTAGGGCAAGACTGTCGGAGGTGAATATCTACGGAATATGGAAAAAAAAAAAAAAAAACGTTCCAAGATACATGTGTGAAAAGCAAATGGTGCCTGAAAAGTGGTTCATTTTCAATGTGGGTGCACAGACATTTTTTTGAAGAGTATCTTCAGCAGGTCAGCTACTTGAAGTATCTTTTTCGTTACAATAACTCAAATTATAGTACAGTATCAGAGCTTAAAAGACTGGATTTAGTACCTGCAAGCTATGCATTCTGGGAGGAAAAACTCTTCCCTGATGGTCTTTAATTTTAAAATTGAGATGACTCTCTATGTATCCCATCAGTCCAGTTACTGTAAGAGTATATTAATTCTGCATGGTACACTAACCCCTTAATTTTTACCTTAAAAATTCATTAATGATATAATTGTGTTAGTAAATGGTTGTTCCATGGGATTTTAAGACTACAATTATTAGATTGATTTGTAATTTAAGGAATTTTATTTTATTTTATTTTATTTTACATGGTTTACTGAGTTTATAAGGGACAAAAACTCATTAAAAGTTCCCAAACATCATTAGCCCATGATATGTACCTCAAAAGGACCTTAGTTTTTCACTTAAGGGAAATCAACTGTCATATTTTTACCTGAATACAGTTAAACAGTTTGAGAAGGAATGGATGAATGAATGAAATATCATCTTTTTACCATAAGAAACGGCTAATTGTCCCATTAATAATGGGACATGGGCTTTTAATGATGGATGACAATTAATGGATTAATTGATGCATACTATATTTTGATTTATATTCATATTTGATTTAGATGAAGGGGTTTGATGCATTTTCAGGGGTATGCTATAATCAATACTATTTTAAGGAATAAAAACAATGAAACACAAAATGAAAGGATGCAACAGTTCAGGCAGAACAAGGTAAGGCTTCCTATAGATCCAGCAGTGTTTCCGTTGCCAGTCATATGTTGAAGAGTTTAGAAATGTCCATGATCCTACTGAGACAAAGACTGTGTGTGGTGGCTAAGAGTTACAGAATTTGAATCACTTCATTTCATTTTGAATTATCCTAGGAATAAGAGTCATTTAAAGAGTGTTTATTAAAGCTGCACTTGGCAACTACGCACGTTGTTGGCCCCAAATGGCTGCAAGTGGGAACTGCCAGGTTGAAGACTTCATTACTTAGAAATCATGTAAGGTGTTGTCAGAAAGCTAAGCATCTTCTTAGCATGTGGTGGATGGAAACGCAAGACGATGCACTCATTAGTCACTGTGGTCATCAGCGGTGGAAAAAATGAGTAGACCTCACCATTCAAGCTGACCTGTTCTGTCTTTCAACAGTGAAGGTACATGGGGCTTAAATGGCAACACATCTCATCTAAGCAACATTATGACACGTTTCACTCATTCTGTTGATCTTTTCAAAAATATTTTTAACGTCTTCTGGGTTGGCCTTCAAACCTCAACCAAAGTGTTCACTGCTCAGAATGGAAAGAACAGTAGAGAACATCCTGAAATAATTTCAATGTGATGGAATGTTCTATCCTATCAAGTTCCATGCTTCAAACTGTTCAAACTAGCTGATCCAATCACCTGCTGTGTATTTTTGTAAACACCTGATGCGGTTGGTTTTGAATCTGTCAGTGCCCAGACTGTGTTTAGTGGAAACAAAATCGCAGTGTGGCTATGCCAGGCTAAAAACATCAGCTGTTTCCTCGAGGTCTACTATGGGTGGCAACTAACTCTGGTCTTGTTCTATGCTGATGACATCGCCTTTAACTCTTTCTTGCCAGAGTTCCACCTCCTCCCTCACCCTCCAGGCTCTTTGAGGTGGGGCTTCATCCAAAGTGTCCATCCTCAAATTTAATTTCAGTAAAACAGAATCCACTGTATCTCAATGGGGATGCAATTCTGTTCTCTGTTGCAGCTCCACTTGATGTGTGTTACATAACAATCTTTAAGAAGAAACAACAACATGATCATTACATGACTGTGTAGTTTTTGTTGGGTTGTTGCAAGCTTCTTAAATTAAGTCCCTGGATAAGAACAATTCTCAATTCTCAATAAAAAATCCCTGCCTTTGTTCCAAATACTATCTCATATGAGCCTTCTATTATTAAAACACACTTAGGCTTACTTGACAAGCTATACAATTGAACAGAACTGATTTGTTTTGATTTTATTTGATTAACGGACAATGAATCAATTCTCACTTTACCAGCATTTTGACACCTGGAGTAACAATAGTGTGGTTGTCTGTGCCCAGTGGTAGGTCTGACGTTCGGTATCAAACTAGGTTTAAGTCATTAAACATAACACGACCCCCCCCTCCTCACACACACACACACACACACACACACACACACACACACACACACACACACACACACACACACACCTACGTACACAGTTGTCTCTCTGTCTTCCCTCATGGTTGTAATTTCAACATGTCTCTATTCACAGTGTTAAATGGAGGGAGGTGATGGAGGCATCCAGACGTGAAATTTACGAATTAGCTCTGAAATTGCTGTTATTTGCTGCCGATTGTTTATGATTCATTACACTTTGTTTCTTTCTTCTTTTGCCCCCCCACCCCCACTTTCGTCTGTGAAAAGGGCCTCCTCATTATTATGACCTGGCTTTTAAAGTGAGATTTTTGGGGATGGATGCGCACACACACTGGGGTCCAACTGATAGGGTTTTTTCAAAGCCGGTACCGGTATTGGTATTTTTTAGTTGAAGCTGCCAGTAGCTAATGTTTTTCACCCATATTGAATATCTGACTGTTTTTATGGCAAAAAGCTCTCAACAGTGATCATGATTTTATTCATGTAAGGGTGGGAAAGCCACATAAAAAGCATTTAGTGCATCACAGGACACTTAAAACTTGATTAAATCACACTCTGATCAAAATGTCTCACTGGAATCAGTTCAAAGAAAAGTTAAATATGGGAATCAAGCAAACTGCTGTGACTTGACTATATCAGGTTTTTAATAAAACGTTCGTTTGATATACTGGTCTCACACACACTTACATGCACACGCACGCACGCACGCACGCACGCACGCACGCACGCACGCACGCACGCACGCACGCACGCACGCACGCACACACACACACACACACACACACACACACACACACACATTCCTGTGTATGACACATTTTGAACAAAACTACATTTTAAAGAATCTTCCTGCTGGTCTTTCCATAGCTTTTTCATTTAAGGAGGGAAAATCTCATTCACTTTAACCTCTTTTTTTTCCCTCTCATTTTCTAATAATCACAGCACCTTTAGCCTCAGCCTCTTGTCTAAATGAAGGTAATTGGGCAGAAACTCTATTCCATCTATCGCCTGCCCTTGTCACTTCATTGTCGCTCTCGTCAATGTCCCGACAGACACAATGCAATACAACACAACACAATGCAAGCTCATACAATACAGTATAAGCCTTGAGACTCACGGTTTGTAGAAGCCTCATGTATGAAAGGTACACAGACACACACACACACACACACACACACACACACACACACACACACACACACGAGTTTGCTCAAAGCTAACATTCAATTTATATTTTAGCAGCAAATCATCTCCTCATCTAAAACTGTTAAACTATAACTACAGTGTATACACTAAAAGAGCATAAAAATATCCATGTCCATATGCACTGCCAAACCCGCTGGGACTAAAGGGTGTATACCAGATTAAAAAACAACAACAACATCAACCCTGTTTCAGACCTTCGAGTAAAGCATGAATCACCACAACTCTAACAGGATTACAACAGGGTTGTCCAATTTATGATGCAATGTTTATGGAGGCCTACCAATTAATACTTTAAGTCAGGGGTATTCAATTAAAATTTTAAGAAGTCCAGTTACTCAAAAGTTCTCCTCAGTCCAAGCAGTCATATGTAATTTGTCAGCCTTTATTTATGTAGCATTGAAGGTCTAGGTGTGTGTAAATAACTATAAAATGTAATAAAGTACAATTCAAAAATAACTCTTTTCCCCAGCCATTCTCACATTAGACACATTGTAAGAGTATGAAAAAATAAATAAGTAGGCCTGCTCACAAGTAAATGTATCAAAATGCGTTTCCCCTTAAAAATAGAAATAAAAATAAATGACTTCACACTTCACACAGTCTTCATCTGAACATTTATCCTGGGCATTTATCAGCAATCTACCAAGAACAGAAAGTGTGTAGTGCAAAATGGAGCTCACATTAGGCAGAACAAAAACACAGCAGTTTTATTGGATGAATAACAAAGTGATTATTTTTGAACAAATTCAAATTTATCTTTAACACATCTTTGGCATGTTTCTTTTTCCACGTACATTTGCTCCTCTCTCTCACTGAATGCAAGTGCTACACTTTGATTGGCTGATATGGATGAGTGATTTAAATAACACAGGCGATTGGACAAGACATGGAGATACAGTAGCCACAATTACTGTTTTGCGGTCTGGGTGGAACCATTACTGGGTACAGACCTGGATCTCAGTCTGCTAAGTGGTGACACCTGGTTTGGTAGCCAGTTTGATGTGTACTACTGCAAAACATATTTAAAGGGGCAGTAAGAACATTTTTGTACTGTTCCATAGCACAAAATGACCATAATATATCTATAGGGCATTGATTAAGCTGTCAGTAAAAATTCACTGTCTTGACCTAACTTTGTTTTAGAACAAAAACACTTCTAAACACTAAAGCTAACACATTCAGCTAACTAATGTAACTACTGGTGGGACTACATTTGTAATTGTGATTTAGTATTTTATATAGTGCATAACGCATAACATAAACAAGGCAAAAACATATGGAAATATCCCTTGCTAAATTCAAGAAATCATTAAAGTTGCTGTTCCTGAGACTGTCAGGTAATTTGACAACTGGCACGTTCATCTGCATTTATAGTGTAATTTATATGATCACTTATGTCCTGATAGAACACTAACTTTATGACCAGTATGTAGCTTTTTAACAAACATGCACTTTTTTGTCATATCACAGCATTAGCATGATTTCAGCTCAGTCTTCAGCATCCAAAGATTATTTTTGGTCTGACTAAAGTACAAGCTGTGGTCTCCCTTAATTTAGGAGAACAAAAAAACGAAATTCAGTTCAGCACACTGATTTCAAACTGGGTGTAGGATTTTGGCGTATTTTAAGGAGGCAGGAATACCAGTGCTTGAAGAAGCCTTGTTTTAATGCACAGCAGTAGTAAATCGTTTAAGCACTCAGCCACCATCGGTGCCACAGCCAGCGCCGAATTCTAAAAAGAGATCGCAGTCTGGTGAGTGCTGATATTTCTTTTTAATTTCCCATATTGACAGAGGAAAGGTGATATTTCATGGTAGTGGAGGCTAAATATGGGATACAGACTGCATCACACCGCTGACTGTCTCCTGTTACAAGTGCAGTAACAAACTAATCTGATTAGCGTGCATCCCCTTTTAGGATCTTGAATGGCATCCAAGTGCCAGTGGCAAAAGGCCCACATTTTTCTGCATTTCCTCCAAGGACTGCTGCTAGCTAGCACCCCATTCCTTTTTTCCTCATTAATAATAATAATAATAAAAAAACATGATTAGTGATTCAGACGTGAATAATATTCGAAGGAAAACTTTCCATTAATTCTGAGAAGACAGAAGAGAGAATTAAGCTGAACGGCTTCAACATGTGAGAGGCTTTATTAGAAGGAGCGTCAAAATCTTTAACCAATCAAGACGGGAAGTGCGTCTACAGAGATCAGATCCGATGGCAGAGACTGGAAAATCAGGAAAACTCCGCTGCATCCAAACCTTAACTTTTGAGACAAACACGAAACGGGATGGATTCATTTCCAAGAACATTCACCATGAGAATCACCGTCTCATTTTTTCTCCTTCCTCGCTGTCTCTCCTCTCCTTCCTTTCCTTTGTGCTGCTGTCTGTTTTTGTCACTCGCTTCCTACCGTCTTCCTCTTCCTTCACTTTGGACATTTCCCTCCGTCTCCTCCTCTGCTCTCCCCTCCTTCCTCCACTCGGCTCTTTCTCCTTCTTCCATCCCTCCTATCTACCTCCCATCTGCATCTCCTCCCTTAGTTTTATATTTAGCTCTCTCCGCTTCTTCTCCGCTCTCCTTCTCCTCCCTCATTTTTACTTTCCCTCCCTCCCTCTTAGCTACCAATCAGGTTGATTGATTTTATGCCTCCTCTTATCGAGGGGAGCAGCCGCTGTCAATAAACAATGACGCCTGTCCTCCTTCTCTTTCTCTCTGTCTCTCCCTGCCGAGACACACACACACACACACACACACACACACACACACACACACACACACACAGTGATAGACAGCTGAATTCAATCTTACAGTGTAATGCTTTTCAAACTTTTCCATTGGGAGCCCACAATTTCCTTTTCCCCCGCATTGTGAATCCCAGCTAAATGCATCATCTAATTGAGCCAAATGGGGCAGCAGCGTGGCATAATGACGAGTGAGGCCATCCTTCACCCAGAAGGTCTGGGTCTAATCCCTGTTGACCCTGCTGACGTGTCCTTGAGCAAGGCACTGAACCCCTTCAGCTCCAAGGCTGCGATTCTGACCCCCAACCTCCCCAACCAAAGTTTCTTCAATGGATATCAACCTAACGTGAGTATTAAAAAAGTTATGTGGAATTAATGTTAACCTGCTTCGTAAGGATGGCTTATTTTGTGCTTTATCAAAGTCCCTTTTAACAGAAGTCGGTTCATTCAGGCACCATCATGGGCCGCAAGGTCATGACTAACAAGACTTCTATCTCTGTGGATGGGGAGTTGTCTATATCTGATGTTCTGACATACATACAGTCATTGACATTACATATTGATGAAAAAATGATGAATTGTTAACAACAGAGAAAAAACGTCTCTCAAAGGACACTTTTTTCACACTTACTGATGCTCGTGCCTTCACAAGAGTGGGATGACCGCAATCAGCGCAGTAGGGTCATGTCATGCAATCTAGCCACAAGAGGGGGCTGTTGGTTATATGCTGGAATATTAAATTATTGCAAATGTATTAATCAAGATAATTCAGCAGTTGTGTAAACCCGGAAGACTGACTGGTGGACTCATTTCTGTTATGAAGCTTCCCATTCAAAACTGGTGCAGTCTCTATATTTGCACTCAGAGACTGGAACTACCTTAGAGTCGGGGAAGTGCACTAGAACACTGATTTTCATGATAAAATTTGATTTGATTATATGACGTTTTTAATAGTTATGACAGTTGGCAGTGTTGTCTTTGCTACTGATACTGAGATTTCTACATAGACATTGCTAGAATTTGGTACTGTTTTGTTTCATCTTGCTTTTCTCCACATCACAATTGGCAATTCCAACCCTGAACTTTACAAGTTCCGAGAAAAACTGCATGCAGTGTATTTCTTATGAGCTGCGTTGTGAACTTTAATAACCTTTAGTTTTAGTAATAAACTAACTTTGCCTAATATTGCCAGATTATTTAATTGCAGTTTCAGCTAGCTGCTGCTGACTTTAGCTTAAGTTAAGTCTGATACACTTAATATGCAACAGCCTGGAGCTGCACATGTGGCTTGAAACAGCCTTTCACATGACTGCCAGCCTGTGTTAATCATTTCTATCAACATCAGTCCGCTTGCTGAATGTGGCCTTACCCAGCCATGTCAAAGGTTAATTTCTTTGCAAATTGTACTTTTATTCATTTGTTAACTTCTTTTACTTTTTGGGTAAATTGTGGCCCCTGATGGTGTCTTTGCCTCAATGTCACACCAGGGAAGAAACAGCACATCATGTCAGTCTTTGTGAGCTGTTTTGCTGGTGGCTTTTTTAAAAGGTAAAACTGTTTCAAAACACTTGATGGGATTTCACTTGCCTTGAGGAAGTACGTCACAACAACAGAAAGAACACATATCAGTTTCTCTATTAATTTACACATTTATTTCCTTGCCCAGTTGCAAAACAGCAACACAATGAAGACAAAATGAAGGCATCTGTCTTGACTGAGACTAGCTTCACTGATCGTTCAGGCATGCTGATCTTCATATATCCTCAAATTATAGCTATTTCAACTGCAGTGCTACCAAAGTCATGTTCAAGCCAGCAATAAATAAATAGCCTACACCAGCACTGTGCCCCTGTAGAGAATAACACACACAGCGCTGCATCTATACATGTCAAGTTATAAAACAGAATATGAAAACTGTCATTCTCTCCTATAATGGCCTGCCCTCTGTCCCTTTCTCTCTTGCTCTCTCTCTGTGTTTGTATGTGTGTGTGTGTGTGTGTGTGTGTGTGTGTGTGTGTGTGTGTGTGTGCACGTTACTGCTATCGATCTCATATAATTGCTCTGACCTGCCTCACTGTTCAAAGGCTGCAGCTCTCAAAGGCCTGCTGATGGATATGTGTGTGTGTGTGTGTGTGTGTGTGTGTGTGTGTGTGCAAGTGTGTATGTGTGTGTGTGTCATCTGAGAAAAAAGCTGTGCACAGAACCAGCAACTATCCAAACTTATTATACTAAATCAAATGTAAATAACAACATATTATATTTCAATGCATAGGCCTATTCTGTTTTTTTTTTTTTTTTATTATTATTTTATTTTTATTAATCTTTTATAAGAGCATAGACAAGACTGTATGTGAAGGACAAATACAAATTAAATAAATGAAATTAAATAAAAATCAGGACAAATAGGATGATAAGAAATAAATGATTTTTCATATACAGTGTATGGCAAATACAGCTTTTGCTTGCCTTTTTGTATGATTGAATATGTTTATACAAGTTTTATAGAATTTCTTTTACATCAAATCTCTTACTTGAGTCACTAAAAAATGAAACCTTCATGTCTCAAAGCTTGAGGTCAATGTATTCATTTATTTTTTACATGTACAAATCAAAAGGGAACTGGTGTGTTTGATGGCTATAAAAGACGTCCTGCTCATCCAAGTTGTCCGAGGCGTGTCCCAGTAAGATACAGTGACAGGATGGAAAACATTTTAAAACAAAGTATGAAGACAAGTCCAACAAAAGAACAGTTTTATTAAAGGCGTTTAACCTTTTGTCCTGGTCACCGTCAACACCGCAGACTCCAAGTTCAGCTGCAGCCGTGCCACCTTCAGGGAGCCTCTGGTGACTCCTCTGTTGTGTGTTGAGGGCAATGAAGTGGAGTTCAGGCAGGGGTGGACTTAGTGATTTGAAGGCCCCGAGCAAAGGCAAGCATGGAGCCCCCTGAATCTCAGACCTCACTCTTTTCAATCCATTCTTTCTATGCATGACCTTCAAAGACATATAAATCATTATCAATATGTGTTTCCACTTTTTTAAGGGACAGTACCAGCAATTTTGAATGTTTAGCCCATTTACTCCAATTTATCCACATTTTACATTGTAATAAACCATTTTGCAAGTCATTCTGGGTAATAAATATCATCAGTGCTTTCTGTTTAGTAAGTCAGTGTAGCCAGTGGGTGAGTAGGACTCCTGGTCATTGAACAAGCTGGAGGCAGGTTTTCAATTCAGTGAACCTGCAGGCTAGTCATGCACAGCTGCTTATGCATGAGGCATTTTATGGAAGTGGTTTATTTTGCTATTATATTTTATTGTATTACCATAATTACATTGGTTTTTGATATACCGGCATTAACATGAGATGCTAATTCTTGAATAGTCTGTGCATCATCTGTCTGTACTTGGTTTATAACCCAACCTCCCTAGGGACTGACGATGGAAATTAGCCTGCATAGTGAAATATACCACATTTACATGATAGGTTCAAGTGCACATGTTCATTCGTGTGCATTCTTAAATAAACATAAACATATGAATGGACAGGGAAGACTTGGATTGTGCAGCATGTACAGTTTGATCATTTCAAACAGGTGTGATAACTACAAGGCTGAGTGGCTGATACGGACAGAGAAAGATGTTGAGCTCCTTGAAAAAGTTACAAATGATGATAAAAGTTGTTGAAAATGATGCATGATCAAAGACGGGCCTGTGTGAGGGCATGAGCATGCACGAAGACACACCAGTGACATCAGCATTTTCAAAACTCTAGACTCACCTGTCCACAACACAAAATGAGGAAATTCTACTCTGCATTTTTGGTGACCGAAAACAGCATCTTTGTGTGGACAGAGGTTCAGAATGCAAAGAAAAAGTTGTGTTTCTGAAAATAAAGCCTGTCTGTGTGGATATAGCCTCAGAATCAGAACCAGAATCCGAAATACTTTATTGATCCCTGAGGGGAAATTGGGCAAATTGGAAAACTGGGAAACTGGCTCTGTGTGTCCTGCTCCATGGCACAGTTCACAACAGCAATGAGCAGCCACACCAAAGAAAATGGTTTAGTTAGACACTGCTGTGGAACAATGCACGATCGAGGACAGAGTCAGGCATCACACTTTGCGCATGTGACCAACAGCATGTTAAATATAAACGACTAGGGAAAAAAACATCATTTTGTGAACATTCAGACACTGATGTGAAGAACAAAGGACCCAAGGTCTTGAATAAACCTGTGTGCAAGCAAAGGCACATCCAAAGTGTTCAGTGTGCTGCTGAATGATCCACAGAGAGATGTCACACTGGGCTGCACGGGCTCATTTATCTGCCAGGTCGTGATTTACTCAAGTTTCCCTCTGCTACATTTTTTGGTAAAGTTTCTAGTTATATAAAGGGAACTGCGTGCATACAAGCACCGTTCTGGACAGACTGTATTCAACAGTTAATAGAGGGAAACACAGAGATGAAATACTGTGGAGCCTTGGAAAGCATTATCTGCTCCAGTCTATTCTGTCTTCCTGGCCAGGTTGTTTCCATGCTGTGAATACGAGGCAGGGTCGGCTCTAATTAGCCAGGGAAATTCGTTCCCCGTTGTCGCCTTTCTTCCACAACCTTCTTTCAGCAAGAGGCCTCCTGTCTTTCTGTGGGAATGGGAAGGCCTATTTGTGTGTAATGGAATGACCCCCCCCCCAGGGTCATATCATTACATGGATAATTAGACCAGAAGGGAGGAGTGTGTGCGTATGTGTGTGTGTGTGTATATGTGTGTGTGTGTGTGTGTGTCACCAAGAGACATTTTTAGGTTTAAAACCTTTTCATTAACCTCACATTTCCTTACCTAACATTTACAATTTGCACACGGTGTCAAAGGATCCAGTAGAATCTTACAGGTTTGTGATTTTTATATTGGATCTGATCAGTTTTCTACACACACACACACACACACACACACACACACACACACAGAGAGAGAGAGAAACAGAGAATTTTTGTGTGTGTGTATGTCATACCTTATTATGTGGGTGAATCAGGGGTCCGCAAGGATGGAGGGAAAGAAAATTCCCCTGCAACCATCAGTTTGTATTTAACTGTTCTCTTTATGTTCTATTTATGTTTTGGCTGCTTTTCATTTAACTTTTAGGGAATTATTGGGCTTCTTGCACCCATTTGCCACGTTTCACACTCTTAATTACAGAATCAATCAATTCACTTAAGGTTAAAAGCCCCATGAAATGGACTCCTACATTCTTTATGTGGTGTATTTCCCGTTGAAACAGGATGTTTGGGAAGGATCACTCACAAGTACAAACCGACAGGATCTCAGTTTGGGAGAGAAACACAATTTCATTTGAAGAGATAGCTGGAGAGAGGATGTTTAAAGATTTGTGGAGGTTTTGGTTGAAATTTTAATTTACACCCACTAGTGCAGGATGATTTCACTGTTTAAGACACTCTGTTTTATAGGAAATAGAAGTCATGTGAGGTAATTTCATGGGGACTTAAAATGATCTGCATCTAATATCATTTGCAACAAAACTTTGACTTCTGACACTTGGATATGTTCATCAGAATCTTTGCTTTCAGAGAAGTTTTGAATGAAATTGAAATTACAGAAATTTAGAAAGCCCAGCCCAGGAAATGATGACAGACTGGATGTAAACTCTATGGTGGAAAGAAGATCCACAGTGATGACTCTCACATTACAAGGGGTCAATTCACTGTAAAAAAAAAAAATGCATGCAGTATTGCTTAAAGTAGCTTTACAGTGTTTATGAAATGTCAGACTTTGATTCTGTTAACTTTAAATAGAATATTGTGGGCAGTTACTTGGCTTAGTTAACTGTCCGGGGAACATTAAGTTCAGCCAGAAACACACTGGCGAAGGGACTGTTTACTGTTGTGTACTCGTCATTGTAAATTTGTTTATTCAAAATGTCAGATTTAGGCTTGGCAATAACTTTTTAGTTGATATCTCATTAACCTTATAATATCCTTATTTTGCAACCCCATTATGCTTTAAAAGAGCTTAACAGTGTTCAAATGGGAGGACAGTGCACATTTTTCTTGACACTTGCAGCAGAAATATGCATGATTGACTGCAGAATTGTGTTTACAGATTTTGTTTGAGCGCGAGAAAAGTTTTGAGGGTCAAATAGGCTTCGGTGGAAAGATGCCCTGACAAAAAAAAAAAAAAAAAAAAATACAGAAAGAACCGCTACACAAATGCCATTCAACAAATGTCACTGTCAGCTGTAGACGGTCTTTTTATTATTATTATTTTTTTGTTCACTGGAAACAATAATCCAGGGAGACAGAGAGGAGATAACAATACAGTAGGATAGAAAAAAGAAAGAAGCGAGGACACACAGCCAGAGACTGATATTCAACACTCAGATATTACGGCCCTGTCAGCTAACCTTGGCTATTTTCTATTGATTTGGGCTAAAGAGTCATGTTGCACTTTACCTCCATCCATTAAACTAGTTTTACTCGGAGACAAAGACCACTGTGATTGAATGCAGACTCCTACACTCCCATACAGCAAGCAAAATCTCTCAAACATGCCAGCTCAAATGTTTATCTCTCTTCATAGTCTATTGCTGTTGGATTGATCCAATCTGAGCAGCCTTGGAAAACTGTATTCACTCTTGTTGTTATTTCTCTCTGTCTCTGTCTCTCTCTCTCTCTGTCTTTCTTTCTCTACTCGCTACCTCTGCAACTCTGTTTTTTTCCCCCCTCCAGCCTTGGTTTTGAGAGCCACTACTCTGAAGATGAGGCTCTTGAAAAGAGGCCATGTCTGAGAAGATGCAGTACTTTGTGAAGTTGTCTAAACTTGACGTAGTAAGTACATGAGTTTTCAAGGATTCCAGGCCTGAATGAAGCTCTTGAAAGGGGGACATATCTGAGAAGATGCTACACTTTGTGAAATTCTCTAAACTTGAGTGAGTACATGAGTTTTCAAGGATTTCAGGCCTGAATGAAGTGTATGCTCAAGTAAGATTGATATACTGGGTCAACTGTGATCTTTTAATAAACCTCGGATACAGTGTGGTCCAGTTAATATCATCCATCTCTGATACGATTGCTAAAATATCTTTGTATACTGATGATAAAAACATGTATTATTTCCACTGAGGACATTGTTGAGCTTAGTGAAATAACTATGGTAAAAAGAATCTTACTATACCCGTGATTTTGCATGTTTAGCATAATATCTACAGAATGCATATACTTTATGTCTGTTTATGTTTTCCCAAAGCAACTCGTCATAACTCTGATATCAGTTTCCTCCCTTTTATCAAGCCATTGGTTTCCATTCGTTCCACTAGGATATGCAAATGAACTTTCTTCACACCAGTTTTCCATCACCGTAATAAAGTTGTCCATATTAGTTTTCCTAAAAGCAGCAGCACTGTTGTGTTTTGATGACTTGACATTGGGGTGGAGTGAAACGATCCCTCTGCCAGGAAAAATAGACCCTGAGGAAATGAAACCCTGATGAAATTTGCTTTACACAGCCAATTATCAGTTCCATTTTTATGAATGGCAAGGATTTTGTTAGCTGCAGAACATTATAAAGTAATCCTTGGATTTGCTAATATGTTGTGATTTTTTTTGGTACCCCGTGATATGGTCCTTTAAACTGTATATCAAACCAATGTAAGCATGGAGTGGAGAAACTGTACAAACTATGGCACTCTCTCTCTTTCCCTCAACCCATATGGTAAAGGCAGATGGCCGCCCACCCAGAGCTCAGGCCTGAGGTTTTATCCCTGTTAAAAAGGTTTTGTCTTCACCACTGTTGCCATGTGCTTGTGCCTGTGGTCATTCACTTGTAGGTTCATGATTTCTAGTGACACTGTGTTACTCACCTAGATAAGTCCTGCCTCTCCTCCTCCTCTTCTCCTCCCTCCCAGCAGTCATTTGATAGGAGTTGAAAGTTGCTTTTCCTGTCATTCGCTCTCTCAAAAGACACACACAAATACAGTCACAAGCACAGACTCCAAGTTCTGATGGATAGGGATGGATTATACAGACAATACAGTCAAATTGCAGCTTTAAACTCTGGGGACATGAATACGGCCCCACGCCCTTAACATGCTCACACACGCACACACACAAACAGGTTGTAATACCAGGCAAAGAGCCCTCCTTGACACTGAAACCTCTTCAGTTTGCAACAAAAAGTTTTTGGTTTCAGTTCAGCAGTGGCAATTTAGCTTTAATGAATTGGCTCAAAGCAATTCATTTCAATTCAGGACAAAAGCAGAGAGATTCACGCTATTTGTCTCTTTTAGCAGATCAATGTGGTTGAATCAGCAGAATTTATATTCAATGCATCAATGCATTCATTGCATTTCAATTACTTTGGTGTTTCACACTCACTGTCATCACTGGGCGAACGTGCCACAATAATAACATTAAGTGTAGAGGGCAGGTTTTTATATCACTTCTATCTTTCATGAATTGGCACACTATTGTGTGGTATCAGTGGTAGATCAAATGTATCAAAATGCACATTTACTTATCAGTCACCCCATGATTTTCTAATGATGCGATTGTAACAGTTAATGCAAATTCAACCAATCCCTGTGAATTCTGTACGACCATGCTATTTTGTCCAGTCATCGCATCACTCCCACAAGTTTCACTAAAATGTCAAGCCACAAATCACCAAACTCACTTCCTTGTTTTGGTAGTAAACATTAAGTAAGTATGTCCCACACGTTACTAAAATCCCAGATGTGTTGTTTAAATTGTTTTGCATTGTGTACAATGTGCTGGAACACAAAGGAAATTCAGAAACTGACAAACCCCTCATGCAGAGGCTGCTACATCCAGATGTATAGAAAATGCTGAGTGAATCAGAGTGAGTTATATTGAACATACGCATGTTTGTTTGAATGACAAACTGTGTGCTTATGGGTAAGAGAGAAAATAGGCTTGGAACAATAGTCTCAAATAAAATGTTTGAAAATGATGTGACAGCTTGATTCTAAATATCAAGTTAGACGTGAGAAAGATAGTCACTGAATAACGGAGAGGAAGGAGAGAAAATATCTCAAACAATCTTGTTGCCTACTTCAGAGTGGGGGAATTAAGATTATTAAGGTTATACATAACCTTAATAACCTTTTAAGGTTCATTATAACACTCAACAAGTGCAAATCTAATGCAAGTTGTTTTAAATTTTTTATGAAAAAATAAAATCACAAAATGCATTGTGATATTTTGAAAAGCTGCATTTTAGGCTTAAATAATCTCCCAAAAAAAGTCTTTCCTTGGAGGGACAGACTGTCCTGGAGGGGCTGACTGGTTTGGGAAGAAATTGAACATTATTATGTCAAGTACAAATACAATTACTCGCAAAAAGCTACTCAGTTACAGCAAGCGATCCTGCAATTGAGTAGTATGTACTTACTTGAACACAGACACTGCTGGCCACAGTTTAATCCCCTGACCATGGTATTAGTGTTGCTGTTTTCCACTTACTGGGTCACAAGAGCATACGAAATCAATATATTATCAATATCATACACTCAGACTTTAATGAATACGATTCTCATTGGTTGGTTTCTCTCTGAGGTAGTTAAAGGCTTAGTGGTATCTATGCATTCCCATGGTGTCTCTCTGTTCAAGCAAGTCTTATACCACACACACACACACACACACACACACACACACACACACACAAAAACATGCACACACACACACACACACACACACACACACACACACACTCTCTCTCACACAGGCCCGTTTATCAGCCCATCAGCTTCTAGTCAACCTGAGCTGCTTGAAGTCAGTGCTTTAAGTGGTGTCGGTGGTTTGATGCCACACAGGCGTGCACACACACATACACACACACAGATCCCCAAGAGACTGAATATGATCCCAGGCTTGTGGATCGCTTGTGGGATTGGCTTACGGATGATTGACAGTTCTTGGATCGGGTCCCAACGCCAAGTAAAGAACACTGGAATAGCTAGACAGGTGAGAGCCTGTTGCATGTGTGTGTATGCAAGGCCTGGGTCCAGTGCAGAGCAGTAGGTAATAGTATTTATTTATGCACTTGTGTTGGCATTTGTAACTATCCATCAGATTCTGACTCGTCATTTGGGATTTCACTGGCAGTGCAGGTGTCCTGCAGGTGGGGCACTCACTTTTTTGTGTGCGAGCAAATTCACTTGGTTTCTTTCAAAAACATTCTATATTTTACATGAAATTAAAGGACAGCTCCCATAAAATGAATCACAAAATTAACCAAATTGCCGATGAAATTGCCACAAAATTGCTAGACCAAAAAAAAAAAACCCAAAAAAACAAAAAAACACACATACACGTGTGTGTGTCTATGTATAAAAATACATTATTACATGAAATTTCAATCAAATTACTCCCAAAATTTGTAAATTCACTTTAATTATAAATGTTCAGGGTGACTTTGTCGTAGTTGTATGGAAATTTTCTTGGAATTTTATTTTTAAACACATTTCTAATATTTATAAATACATATTAACTTGTACATTTTTTCACAACTTCTTTGAACTAATTTTCTGCTAATTCATTTTTTTCCTTGCTAATTTTCAGGTCATTTTTGAAAACAGTCTCTGAATTTCTGAAATGTGTCTCCAACCATTCTTTGGTATATCCACAGTCCGTAGAAAACTGACAGCTGCTTCCTCCTCTTGGTTTCAAAACACTTTGCTGACAGTGTAATGTCTTCCCATTTATATAAAAAAGCCTTTATTTGGAGGGAGCTTATATAGAGGCATTTCAGTTCATGTTAGGGTTTACAACCAACAATATACTGAAAGAGGGAATAACAGTGTAGATTCAGCACAGGCAATGGCACTGCGCAAACAGAGGCTGCACTCAGTTCCACATAAAATACTTTCTTCTGGTTGTTGTCTTCCCTTGAAACGAGGGGGGGAATCCCCAACATGCCCTGATGAAAAATGGCTGCTAAACAAAGTGGAATTTGGTTCCAGCCAATGCAAATTAAGGGGGAATTTATTCTGCCATGTTTGCTTGTTTCGCAGCTGTTCTACGCCCTCACCAAAAGTATAAAATATGAGCCTCCAGTGTTTCCCACAATCCACTGCAAGAGGAGAAGCCATGGTGACAAAGAGGATTCAGGGGGAGGGAAGACGTCTGACTCAGGTCAAAATCAGTGAGAGGCAATGCCCTCCACCAGTTAGCTGCTGCCTATGATAGACCTCAGCTAATGTTATCTGTTCCTACTGTTACTGTATATACATTCACTGAGCCCAAATATCATGTACATGCTGTACAATGTCATTAGGAAATGCAAATCCATCCCTTTCATACATGACACACTAGACAGCCCACTGCACCAAAACATTAACTAGCTCGGCTCTGTAAAGGACCATACCAATGAGAATGCATGAGTTTTCAAGGACTCCAGGCCTGACTGAATTGTACACTCAGGGTAGATTGATATACTAGGTTAATTATGCTCTTTCAATAAACCTTCAATACAGTGTGGTCCGGTTATTTCTGTCCACCTCTGATATGATTACTTAAATATCTTTGTATGCTGATGATTAAAGTGTGTATTATTCCCACTGAGGTCATTGCTGAGTTTACTGCAAAGCCTGTGGTAAAACAATCTTACCATACCAGTAATTTTGCATGTTTAACATAATATCTGCAAAATGTATAAACTTCATGTTTCTGCAATTTTTTTCACAAACCAAGCAGTCCTGTTTTAGAATTCTAACATCATTTTCCGTACCTTTTACCCAGCCATTGGTTTCCATTCAGCCTGGGAACCAGATGACTCTGCAAGCTCATGTTATTTGCTCTAGCCCCGCTCCTGTTCAGACAGATTTCCAGCCAACCTGGACCAGGCTGGGGCAATCACAACACTTATCTAATATGGGTCAGGTTTGACATGATGACTGACAGTAGCATCGTTGAGGCATTTTGGTCTGCAACCATTGATAATGCCCAATTAATGCCCCTTAGAAATCAAAAATTAACTGAAAAGTTCCAGACTAATTCACATTTGAGAATTGGTCTAGTGATGCCAAGCTAGGCAAACAATGTTGGAAAGCCCTCGGGGAAAAGCCAAAATCTACAACATGGCTGAAAAATAGGTCTGCCTACTAAACCCATAATGATGATTAAAGGACTGTGCCAGTTTACTTAAAAATATGTTTAGCATATCTACAAAATATACATACATTTCTGCAAATCTTTTCTCAGAGACTGCCCAATGGGATGAGTGTGGATTTTTTTATTTTTTTTGTAAAAACTTGCATTGTACATATAAGAACAACACAATATGCAACTACATCTGAGCTAATGTAATGCATCAATCATAAATGGTTATCTTGATGAATAAAATTTCAAACATTGTAACTTGTGACATTTTAGTGCAGTTTATAGAAAAACCACCGTGAAACAGACTTGAAACCTCAGTTTCTATGCCTCAACATTCAATTTTCCACAAGGAGACGTCTAAAATTCACGTAGCTCCTATATTTACATGAAACAACCACAACCCGACTCTATCTCTAATGGCATTTTCCACACCTAAATGTGCAAGAACAGAATCCAGGAAGAAGTCGGCAGTCACGTTCTCCAAGTAACCCTGACTAAACTGAAGCATAAACTCATAAAGCATAAACATAGGAACGCAGCAGTAATGATTTCAATTTTTACAAGTAACAACTGAGGAGTAAAACATACCTTTTATAATGGCACTAAAAAAGGAACCTCAGCTCAACACGTAGCAGTTTTCACCCTTATACTGCTATTGCTGTATTACAGTTACACAAGAATTAAAAATCTAAAGCCTGTCTTACAGTTTATTACTTGAAATGCCATATAGTGAGTGGTTTCAATATATATAAGGAGACTGGCCATGAACTAAAAACAGAGTATGTGTATATGCAGTAGATAGGTGAGTATTCAGCTTTGCATGTGTCATACATGTCAATGACAACTTTTATCTCTTAAATAAATAAATATTTTCCTCCTATTGCTAGAAAACTCAGTAAAATGTAAGACCCCCCCCTGGCCCCCAGCCCTCCCACTCTATTGCTCAGTGATCTTAAAAGCAGCAGCATACATTACTGTCAGTGTATGAGCATTCTCAGTGTTTGGGAGAGCCAGTGTGTGTGTGTGTCTGTGTGTACGAGAGAGAGAGAGACACAAGGAAAGCGAGCCGTAGCACAGAGACATAGCTTCAGAACACAAATTATCTCATGTCAGCTACTGTAACTGTGTTATGCACCAACAAATCACTAAGTGTTACTAAGTGTTGCTTTGTTTTTGTCTCACAAGCAAGAGTCTTGAGAGGACAAGACACAATATTTGAACTGTCACTTCAGCTTTGCATACCGTTGCCGGATTTCTAACTTGGCAAAACTGTTTAACATGCACATGTCGGTATTTGTGCATTTCCTATGCATTACAGTTTCTACACTCCTCAATTACAGATGGTTAATATTTAATTTAAGGACTTAAAAGGATTTCTGGCTTTTGGTAATAAGACTGTGTCCGTACAGCACTGAGAAGAAAGAAAGTAAATAGAGTAGCCTATGGACATAAGGCTCTAGAGGGTCTTGAGAGCTCAAACTCCATGTTTAAACAAACACAGTTCATCCTGCTTCCGGGTTCACAGTAGATCACTAACGTATAAAACCATAAGTTAAAGCGAAAAAATGTGTTTTGGGGATGGAACTGAGGGATACACTTAACTCTCATAAGGATCTTGTTGGATTACTGGGATTATTTTTGTCTCTGATCTCCAATTCAAAAATGTGGTTAAGCTGCAGAACTTCAGCTACAAGAGGCCTGTTCAACTGCAGGAACTTTCCAAGGGACTAGGAAGTTGTTGTCGAGTGTTTCGACCACAGAGACCAGGGTCTAAATGGTCAAAACAGAAAAAGCTCCAACTCGGGGGTAGAGACTTTCAAATCGCTTAGGAACTTTGTAGGTGGGGCTTGCAGCACAACTTTTCAGAGTAAAACACACATCACGCCACTACTTCATTTTGGGTACCACTTTATCCATAAAATAAGGAATTGCTTTAGTATCGATTAGGGACCAGTTTAGGACGAGGGGAGGGCATTTCTCTCAGCAGACTAGTTTGCCTAATCTTCATGGATCTCTAGACCTCAGTGGAAACACAGACAGCAATAGGCTGAAAGAACCTTGTAGTTCCTTCAAGAGTTATTACCCTGGTAAGATAAGCTGCTTTGAATGAACTTTTTCTGTCACTGCAGTGCTGGTTGCAGTGACTAAATCTAAATTTATCTGAAATTTGGATACGATTATCTGCAAAATGTGTGGTTTCAGAAGCAGGAGGAGGGCAGAGGAGGAGCTCATTCAAGGCGATTAAATTTAGAAAGCTCAAACAAGGCAATAACAACAGCTAACTGTAAATATATGTAAATATTCTAAACATTTTAATACAAGTAATTTTATATGCCAAAACTAGTTGCAGGTTGACAGCAGCCTTGCCAACAGTCAGTTATCCTGAAATAAGGGACCACAGAGCTGTGTAATATTATGTGAATGACATTAACTAAGTTTCCACCAAGGACATCCAGCATCCCATAACATAACCAAGGTCCTCATCTAAAACAACTGTATTCTGATATGTTAGAACATTATAACTTGTTAGAGATATATGTCTGATATTTTTCCCGTTTTGAAATATAGTCTCTTCCCATCTGTCCATCCATCTGTGAAAAAGCTGTTCAAATGAAGCAACCCTGCCGAGCTGAGTAAACCACTCTTGATAGGAAGGAGCCTCTGCTCTCTTCCATCCCCTTAGTAAAATCTGTCTGCCCACCATTATAGCAGTTTGAATTTACTCTGCATTTTCACAGTCTTTCACCGGGGATTTCCCAGCACATATAACCTGGGTGATAGTTCAAAGTTGTTTCCAGTAATGTTCTTTATGCCTTTATGAATTTTACTCCAAAAGTCCTGTATTTAGGGGCATTGCCACAAAGCCGGAATTAAATATACCCTTTGTGTTCTGACATTTCCAGCAGTTTGATTAATTTTTCAGACCTAATCGATGCAATTTAGATGGTGTCCAGTGAAAACAATTAAGAATTCTAAATTGAATAAGTCTAATTTTTATATCTCATGACAGTTTCCTCTGATTCTGGCATGTCCTAGTCTATTCTCTCTCATTCAGTGTGATGTATAAGTCATTCTCCCAAACTGTCTTTAATGCTGAAGGGACTTTCATGGTCTTGGCGAGTCGAGAACGTTGTGTTGTATTTTGTATTAGTTTAAAATTTTCATATGCTTTTCCATCATAGTCTCAATTTCAGTTTAGTTTTGGTGAGCCTCTATAGTGCTAGGCGTATTTTTTTCTTGCTTCTAAATACATTCTTTCACTTACTTCAAATCTATGTTACTTACACTGATATTATTGTACATTGTTTTTTTTTTCTCCCCTGGCTGTCCTGTATTCACCGTCCTCCAATCCCCCCGTCTTTCTCTCTCGTCCTCCATCTCACCTCCCCATCTCTGTCCTGTCCTTCAGTGACAGTAAACAGCCCTCCCGCTGTGTGTCTCCTATTACAGCCTCTATCCTGATTCCTCTCTTTCTTCCTTTCTTTCTCTCCTTTTTATCCCCCTCTCTCTCTAACCATCAGTCGCTCAGCCTAAAAGCTAAAGGCCCCTCTCCAACCGCGGGCTAAAAAGATACAAGAGGTCCAGAACAATCAACGGCCCAAAAGAAGAAAGTGGGGATGATGAAGGTGATGACAACATCTACGATGAAGATCATGATGGTGATGGTGATGACAGTAATGCTGGCGATGAAGACGACAATGGTGATAATGGGAGTGAGACGCCACTGATGATGATGTTTAAAATGAGTACAACAGTAATGAGAACCAGTGATGATGATGCTGATGCTGGTGTTGGAGAAGTGAGTGGCACAGCTGCTGATGGTGATGATGATGATGATGATGGCTGTTAAGTCTACATGAAATCGTCAACTTGCTCATTAAATCAATGTTGAAAATCCCTTGGGGAAAAAGCCAAAATCTAAAACATGTCTGAAAAAAAGGTCTGCCTACTAAACCCGTAATGATGATTAAAGGACTGCCCCCATTTGTTTGTTTGTTTTTTTAATATTTTTTCTAAAAATATATTTAGCATAATATCTACATACTTCACATTTCTTCTAATCTTTTCCCCTGGTAAGCAGTCATATCTTAGAGCGCTGGTATCATTTTTCCTCTCCACCCATAGCTTTCCATTCATTACATTATGAAAATGAACTTCCAGAGACTTCAAACTGAGTACTGATTTGATGACTTGAATTGCTTGAAACTGGCAAACCCTCTATAAACTTCTGCTGGAAAATAGCAGAAAATAGTTGCTTTACACAGCAAATTATTAGTTCTATGGTTTGTGAATGGTGAAATATCTTTAGCCACAGAAGCAGAATATTATAAGGAGAGTGTTTCAACCACATGTTCATATTTAAAATCAAGGGATTTAGTATAAAATATAAAATGTAGGTAAATTGTAGTAAAAGGGCCAAGCATTCCAAAATCATTGGTATGGTCCTTTAACCTGGAGCAGTGAAACTGGTATCATGGCTCAGACAGGAAATCTGAGCTAAGAAAGCTATTTAAGTCAAGGGGCCCTATCCTCCACCGGGCGCAAAGCAGCACCAAGTGCAGTGCAAGTGTCTTTGTTAGTTTCCAACCAGCGTAGTTGTCATTTTCCCATCCAGCGCTCATGTTGTGCAAACAGTAAAGTCACGGTCCATCTCAGCGCCCAAGAGCATGTTGCTGTTAAAATGAGCTGTGGTCAGGTGCATTGTTGGTACATTGCTATCTTGAAGCAGTCGAAAGTCTTTGTGCCTACATAGGGGGCGCCAGCGCGCGTCCACTCTGTTTGTCCCACACACAGGGACGCCTGCTTCACCTCAGGGAGCTCTGATGGAGTCCTGCTGTCGCCGTAGATGATCTGCTCCTGCGCTCTCATTTGGTGCATGAGCAGATCTGTTTCCCCTGCAGAGAAGCCTTCCTTCTTACCTGGAAAATCCACCATTATAATAACAGTATACCAAGGTGTGACACATCTGACTTTTAAAGGGAATGGGAGACTGCACTCTGATTGGTTTACTGCATGTTACGCCTCAAACACACCCATGATGTCTAATGAAGACTCAGTACAACCCTTTAGAACCAGGAGCCTGGTGCAACAGCCTTTTTTTCCACTATTAAAATAGCCGGAAAAAACTGGACTTGAACACGCCCTAAATGCAACTGTGCCATGCTCTTCAGACTGTGTGCTATTGTTAAAATAGAGCCCAAAAGGACGAAAATTCACCACTCTCCCCTTGCTCCATTAGCAGTAACAAAAAAAAAAAAACTTAACTACCACTAACATATGCAGCAATGCATGCTATACTAACATTACATCTGAAATAGTGATAAAGTCAGACAAATCATTTGTAAACCAGGGAACTTGAAATGTATCTTCTACTCGCTAGTCATATGCTTGAACATATTTAAACTGTAGAGAACTGTGAACTGGAAAACTTTGTGTTCCATTGTAACTGTGAGGAAGATTTGCAGCATAAGGAGCAGTAACTGACTGTAAAGGGTTCTGCCACAGGCATTTCAGGCACGGCAGTTCAACAAGGACCTAATGAAAATGCTACAGTCTCTCGGCTACATCTGCACATGGAGACAATTGCCTTTCTGGCAGGCATAAAAACACAGATGTCCCCTGCCAGCCTGTGCAGTTTTGTTCAGTATTTGCCACACTCAACCCTGTAACCTTTAGATTAGGTGGCTGGTGAATGCTGCTGCCTGTCTGATGATCATGTAAATTTATGCTGGCATAGCCTGATACCCTCTTTAGCCACCATATATGGGTTAGTTAGTAGGCCTACATCACTCTCTCTGACATCTGAATTGGGCTTCGGTATAACTTGGATTACGACACAAAGGATTGCAACATCAAAATCCTGTGTATTGGTAAATGATTGATGAATTATGTTATGGCAGTCGGTGTTAATTTTGCACCAGCTGTCAGGTGATTTCAGCATTTTATGTGGAATTTAGACCAAGGGAGAGAGACAACGTATGACCATAATGGCTTTCCACAGAGCTGCAGTCTGCTGCCTGAACCCACGCAAAGATAACCTTAAAGGACCACACCAGTGATTTTGCATGTTCAGTGTAATACCTACAAAATGTATGTGCTTCATGGTTCTTCTAATCTTCTCTAAAAGCAAGCAACCATATATTAGAACTTTCATTTCATTTTTTCTCTTTTCTCCAGCCGTTGCTGTCCATTCATTCCACTACGATATGAAAATGAACTTTCAGAGACTTCAAACTTTCTTCACACCAGTATTCCATCACCGTAATAAAGTCGTCCACTTTAGTTTTCCTAAAAGCAGCAGCACTGCCGTGTTTTGATGAATGGAAATTGGGCGGAGTGAAATGCTCCCTAAACCAGGGAAAATAGTCCCCAGGGAAACATTGGCTTCACGAAGACAATTATCAGCTCTGTGGTTTATGAATGGTGACGTCTTTGCTTGCCACAGAGGCAGAACATTATAAGGTGGCTGTTTCAACCAAAAAGCTGCTCTTAAAAATCAAGGGTATTTTGATAATATGTTGTACAATCTTCAGTAACCCCACATGATTTGCAAAATGGTTTGTTACAATGTAAAATGTTAGTAAACTATAGCAAATGGGTCAAATATTTAAAATAACTGGTCTGGTCCTTAAAAATACAGGGTGACCCAAAAAAATGGGAATTTCTGAAGTGCGTATTGGCAGACATGAGCAAGTGGCAGCACAATTTTTAAAAAATGAAAATTCCATCATTGTTTCTTAAATGGCATGTTTTCAGGTTTCAATTACTATGAATAAAATATTTTTCTTCCATCACTCTTGGTTTTATTGGATTGTTAAAACGTTCCCGTTTTTTTTGTGTCACCCTGTATTAGTTCCACTGACCTAGTGTGTCGTACTACAGCCATGCAGCTATGGTCCCTTATGTTTATCCATCATGTTATGGCTCTGGAGCAGCTCATTGGGTAAGCAGGGCAACATTACACATGTTTACCTCCATATGCATGTGCATGTTAATGAATCAAGATCATCAGGGTCGCAATCAGTGATTAGCATACCATCCATTTCTCTATTCAAGGTGAAAGCTCTTTGCAAAGAGATATGGCAGAAATCGGAGAAAAGGTCAAGTCGTTGAAATGAAGGGAGACAAGGCCAGGAAAGGTAAAGAAAAAGAAAAACCTAAAAACTTAAATGTTTATGAGCAGTTGTAAACAAAGATTTCTGCTTATAGCTACACTGTTTATGAATGAGGCCCGCTGTGAGCTTATAAGAAACTGCAGACAATTCTGTCCCTTCTCAGGTCTTGTCGTCGCCTCCAGCTGTTGCGGCTTTGAAAAACTCTGATCAATACTGCATTCCCCAACTGTTGCTGCTGCAGCTCGTGTGGCTCTTGTGTTTTGATGCATTGTTACAATATTTCTAAAGATAGTAAAGTATAAAGAAAAAAAGGCTTGAGTTGGACCACTGTGTTGTAGTAGTTGCAGTGGTGCTGATTTTAAAGAGATGTATGTGCTCTGGACAGGGTCCCATGTGTTCAAAATTGCAAAGTTAAACCAAGCACTGTACCTTTGATGAAAGCAATATATGTTGAAATGCACTGGTTCTTGTCTCACCTACTCTGATAATTTACCATCTTACCAGCTGTTTTGTGTGGGTGTGATAAGGAACCAAACACCAGACGATGAAAAGAAAAAAAAAAACCCACAAAGGAACACCGGAGGCAATGCGACGATGATGTGCACGAGCAAGCAGGATCCCTTCATTTTATTTTAACACCTTAAAATATCCTTAATTTGACCCTGAAAAATAAAAACATTAAGGGGTTTTAGTGCAACTTTTGAATTAAAATTTACCTAAAAAGTGATGCAATGTTAATGGTTCCCTTGCTTAATTCCTGAAAACAGTAAATCAAGAGTTGTTAATTCTGTACTACTACATACATAAAACCTGAATTCCTTAAATGGAAAAAAAAAAAAAAAAATCAGTTCATTATTAAGGTATTTTTGAATACATAGGACTTATCCCTGAAACACTATGTTAAGGGATATTAAGAAAGCCTTAACTAAAACCTTCATTTTGTCAGGTCATATTAAAATTAAGGCATTCCATCTTCAAATCAACACCTTATTAAAGAGTATATTGTATTTTTGCTAAAGAACAAAGATATATTTTGTGTTTTGTAGTGGTGGATGAGATGTAAAAATTTGCATGTGTGTGCTTGACGTTGCTCCTCGCCAAGTGACTGAGAAGAAGAAGGCGAAAAAAAAAAAAGTCACGACTTTGTGAGGAAAAATGACTCTTAATTCCTCTCATCTCACACACTGTGGGGCTTCCCGCGGGGCTCGCTAACACAGGCACACACTCGCACACATGTGCACACACGCAGGTCAAAGCCCAAAGCCTCCGCGGTGACTCGGAGGGCCGGAATAATGGCTTCCATAATGTCTCCCCACAGCGAGGGACAGAGCGAGAGAGAGTTACTGAGAAAGAGAGAAGGAGAGAGAGCACTTTTCTTCCCTTGGCTGTAGGAGTCCTATTGTCACTCTCCCCACGGGAGCTTTTAGTCCTCGGCTCCAACTTATCGGCTGTCCAACCAGGGGTGGCGGGGGCAGACTGATACAGTAAAATGCCCTGGAGATGGAGGGTTTTGGGGAAAGAAGGTGAGAGGGGTTGGGGGGCTCTCTCTGTATCAAGAGGTCAAAACTACAGTCGATCGGCCTCCCTCCCTCTCCCTCCCTTTCTTTCCCTCTCTCTCCCGTCAACGCGATTGATCTATTTTTCATTTCTTTCGCTGTTGCGTGTTTTGCTCGGCTTCAATGCGGGATTTTTAATATCAAAAGGCACCTGCCAATTGAGCATTTTGTTTGAGACAACCTGCGCACACACACATAACACTTTAAGTCGCTGAAAATGAAATGATAGTGAATTCATTTCACAGTTTTACACAAAGGAAATAGTAAGGATAGAGAATGAAGGGTTTTTTTTTTGATATGGGGCTTTTAGTGCAAGGCCAAAAGAAAACTGAAATAACTATTTGTATGTATCCCGAAATAGGGCAACGGCAGAAATAGCCACAGCAAGCATATCACCGCAAAAATGTAAGTTCAAATCCTCAATGATGTGCACGCTTGTGTATGTACATGCATATATGTGACTGCGGGTCCGCGCACCTGATTAGATGATTATTTCTAGACGAGATAAGTGGGTGAAATAGAGACTCTGTTGACTGTTGTTCAGGTAATCAAGAAACACACTCATGCATGCATACACACACACACACACACACACACACACAGGAGCCATGCCACGCCATGCCAGATTGCATTACTTGTCCCTTTTCATAGGCACATAATGAGATCATGGAAACCCTAAACGGATGGATGGAGACAGAAAGAAACAGAGACAGAGAGCGAAAGAGTGAGAGAGAGAGGGGGAGAGAGAGAGAGAGAAGCACAGATAGTGACAGAACACTTATGAACAAATGAACCTTGCTTTGCTTTTACAAGTTCTTGAACCGATGAGACAGTTTTAGACTTGTGAACACGTGGAATGTTGCAAAACTTAATAAATGGATAAAAAGTGAATTAAGATTGTTTGCATTTGCAATTTCTTCTCACTTTAGCACGAGAGAGTCAGCAAAGCGACATTTCTAAGACTCTCGGGAGTGAAATTTTTGGCAGATTTTGCCGTTTCCATGCAGCCTTTCTGATTTGCTACATCATAATTTCCCGAAGAATACTTGGGCAGAAAGTCAGCCCATGATAGAGACAGAGTGAGAGACAGGAAAACAAAGACAGGGAGAGGGAGAGAGGGAGAAATCTGGCTGCCTGTCAGGCTGGTTGGCTGTGTCAATTTGTCCAAACAGAGGAGGCTCGGGTTGCGGTGGAGGAGGTAACCGGAGATCTAACAGACCACACCTATTCAGCAGGTATTAGGCCCATCTCCCCTTCACTCACAGTTATGAAACATTGAGGTTCTGGTTCCTGATCTGGTTCCATTCAAGCCTCTTGGAAACAGTGTGATAACTAACCAACTGTTTCCACCAGGGTGGAGTGGAACCATTGTGATGAAGGTGTTTCCTGGTCACTGGCCCCTGAGTCCAGTACCGCTGTGGCTGAACTCAACCCCAGTCTGCTGGCTTACTGGTCTATGACCCAGCACACCATCGAGGAGTTCATAAACCCCAACTGCATGCTCTTTGATATCGCTGTCGTCCAGAATGAGACACGCCCAATCTAGCTGTCGTCATGGTTCCCACTTCAGGTCCTTCTCAGCCTGGTTCCAGGCCCACGAAAGGCACGCTCACTTTAAAAGGTTTCCAGGGATTGTGGAAACGGAGTGTAAAGAGTTGACAATTCAGTCATGATATCATGCAAGGTCCCGCTATTTTTTGTTCCAGTTGGGAACTGACCTTTTGGGAATAATGCTCCCAAAAGTCAAAATTAGGTTTGCAAAAGGCAAACTTGTCAGTCAAAAAGATTTTTGATTGAATTGGTCCAATGATGGCTTCAAATACCCATCCAGCATCATTGTTCTGGGGAATGCTGGGAGGCAGGGAAGATTATGGTATGCTGGGAGCCTTTTTTGTATTTTGGGTGAACAGTTCCATTAACATTCATTTGAGGATGAAGGAAAAGAGACATAGCTTATATTGATGTGGATGGATCGTGTTTCCAGGACTCAAATTGTAAGAATTGGCAGAATGTTGAAATAATTTTGGCTGTTTTTTCATGCTATATTTTTATATGCATTTAGCACTGGTAAACATTTTGTATTTTACTGTATTTCTTTCCAAAACTGTAAAAAGACACCTTAACTTATGTGAAAATCCCATGTGTTGTGACACTGTACCTCACCATTTGATGGTCTAAACCTCCACACGATATCTCAGACAACACTGGGCAGATTTTGATTAAATTTGTGGGAAAGCCAGGAAATGATGCATTTCACAAAGGAATTATTCCAAAAACATAACTTTGAGGAAGTTAAATGCTCTGTTCTTTTCATTTTCCTATTTGAATGGAAAAGTTACGGTGGCCGGGAAGTGCAAACCAACATTACAAAATGTGAAACACTTTTACAAACTCTGAGAAACACTTTTACAAATGTACATTTTGGAAAACATGTTTACATATCATAAAACAAAATTACATTACCAAAACACTTTTACCAGTCCCAAAACAAATTTACGTTTCGGAAAACAACAATCCACCCAATATGGTCAGCGACCGGGTGCTCTTTTGTCTGTTTTGTGGACAACACGTGAGCCAATGAAGTCAGTTTTGTTTTTCATGTGGACGGGGTTTACAGCGGTAGCCAAACAGTTGTCCAGAGGCCTGTATCACGAAGCGGGATTAAGGCGTTAGCGAGATAACTTCAGACTCAACTCCAGATTTTCTGTATCACAAAGCTGGTTTACCTCTGATCGGGATAGGAAACCTGAAAGCTAGCCTGCTCTGAGGCAAGCTAACTTTCAGGATAGGATTGAATCCTACATAAAGCACCGCCCCCCTAGCCAATCAGTTGTTTGCCAAAACGTGGCCTGCCCAATCATTGAAGATCCCACTGAACGACAGTCCAAATGAGGAGAGCATTACGGCGTGAAAGGATTTTCCTGGACCGATCATATCCGTTCGATTTTGCCGACGACCCGACGTATGAGAGAGAGGCTGTAATACTGATGTGAAGCAGCACTTCAGCCTGGCTAACAGCTGCCTGATATACAGAGCTGACACTCTGTAGGAGAGGAACACACAAATGAGAGATCATTAAAGAAATCTGATAATTAAAAGTACTTTTAGAGGCGTTTCACAACAGTTTAGGGACATTGAAAATGGCACAATTAATTAGCTCTAAATATTTTTGGGGGGCAAATTATTCCTGTGTGAGAGAATAGGCCTGTTTGACAACTGAGGGGAATTGCACCTGGGGGAATTCAACTATACCTGTCATACACGCAGCACTTCTGTGCAGTACAGTGAGTTCATAGGTTTCAACGTCAGATGTGGACAACTTGAGCCACTGATGTATAACTTGTGCATTTATGCAGTCGGCAATTCATTGCCAAGCATACTACCTTCTGTTGCAGCATATTTGGCTCCTCTGCCTGCTCTGTGTCGCTAACAAACTCTCCTATGTCCATCTTGGGTCACCAACACAACAACTGATGACAAAAACCAAAATTGACCGGGCACTTCTTCATCTCTGTGTCAAGTCTGTGTCAACCTGGGCTTTGGTACATTCCCTTTCCGGTTTGTGTAATTTGTAAATTTGTTTCAGCACTTGTAAAAGTGTTTTGCGTCTTGTTAATTTGTTTTCCGAAAAGTAAATTTGTTTCGGGACTGGTAAAACTGTTTTGGTAATGTAATTTTTTTTTATGATATGTAAACATGTTTTCCAAAATGTAAATTTGTCTCAAACTTTGTAAAAGTGTTTCTCAGAGTTTGTAAAAGTGTTTCTCAGAGTTTGTAAAAGTGTTTCACATGAAAAAAATGGGTACCGGGACATGGTCTTTTTAATATTGTCATAATACTCTGTTACCACGGGTTTATGTGCTAAAAATATTATTTTGAGATGGATATGAATGGAGATAGAAATACAATATTGTGGATCAGCAGCTCAGGGGAGCACAGAGCAGCTAATAAGGAGATTTCACCACCATGTGGACTCATCACACCCAGGAATCATACACAATTCAGCACTCTCTGAAAGTAAATCTACTTTGATGTGCCAATCAGTGACTTTTTCATGGAAATGAATTTTTGCTACTGTCTGCCACTGCTATAAGACAATAGCGATTCTATCCATAATCAGCTCATCAAAACTTTTTGAGGTCTTTCCTGGGAAAAAGTCTCTGCTACACAGGAAGTGATGCATCTCACATTTTCTTTGTTTGGAATAAATAGAAGAAGAACTGGGTACTCGGCATGAACAGCGATAGCCACCTTGACTTGAACTGACAAAGAAAAGAGCGCCACCCACAGAAACTCAAACAGAAACTCCATCCACAGGAAATGCAAGGAGAAAGACGTCACAGTCCCGCCCACACTATTTGATTGACAGGTGATCAATGGGAACTGCAGCACAGGAACGCTTAAAGATAGACCAAATTACAGATAAAACAGGATCTTGAGGATTACCACCTTAAATCACCAATTTCAGTCGCCTGTGGCTTTAATCTTTTTTAACGTTGTGCAACCCAGGATGACAAACCTGCCAGACTGCCGTTCTCGATGGGTTTTATCAAAAAAAAAAAAAAAAAAAAAAAAAAAAAAGAAAACATCAAACCAGTGGAGACAAGGTGGATTCCTGGGCAAATTTCTTCAGCTGCCTTCACGCTTCATTATGCAGCTTATTCTGCTGATATTGCCCTGGGTTAACAGGCTGACGCAACAGTCAGCAAGACGGGAGATGGTGTGTGTGCGTGTGCTTGCAGGCGTGTGTCTGTGTGTGTGTGTGTGTGTGTGTGTGTGTGTGTGTGTGTATGAAACCCATCCTGACAGGACTCATCCCTTCATTCCACTCCTGTCTTTCTTCCTCTCTTCTTCCCACTCTCTTCTCTTTCCTCCTTTCCAACATTTCCTTCCTCTTACTCCGTTATTTTCTCTCTCAACTGTCCCGTTTCACTTCACCTGCATACCTTCCCTCTCTCTTTCTCTGTCCTCCAACAGACAGCTATTTCCCTCTTTTTCTACTCTGTCATTCCCTTGCTCCTTTTTTCCTTGGCCTGTCTTGCATTTTTCTCAGATCTTCCTTCCCTCCTTTAAAGTTTTCTATTTTTCCTCCTTTACGTCTTTTTACACCTTCTTTCTCAGTTTCTCTTTGCTTTTTCTTTCTCTTTCTTTCTTTTTCTTTCTTTCTTTCTTTCTTTCTTTCTTTCTTTCTTTCTTTCTTTCTTTCTTTCTTCCCTCCTGTCCCTCTTCTATTTAATATTTCTTCCTTCCCCACTTTATTTGTTTTTTCTCTCTTTTTCCCTCTTTTCAAATGGTCTGTCTTTCCTCCTTTATGTTGTTACTATTGTTATTGTTACTCTTTGCGTTTTCTTTCTTTCTTTCTGTCTTCCTTTCTTTCCCTCTCCTGTCTCTCTTCCATTTTATCTTTCCTCACTTTATTTGTTTCTCTCTCTCTCTCTCTCTCTCTCTCTCTCTCTCTCCCTCTCGCTCTCTCTCCTTTTTTTCTGTTATGGAATGTGTGATGAGCCTCTAGCTAATCCCATCCCTAAAGCACCTTAGCAACGCTCGCTAAGGGAATTTGGAGGGAGCTTCAAAAAAAAAAAAAAAAAAAAAAAAAAAAAAATACACACACTCACACACACATGCACAAAGCCCAGCAAGCAGCCCCCTATTGGCAGCGACTGGATTCAGGGATGCACTAATACATCTTCAAATGTGCTTTTTAAAGCGTTTGGAAAGGCTCTGTCGCCGGGCGATAACTCCCCACCGGTTAAAGGATGGATGCTCCCGTTGTGTTTCAGCACCGCTTCTCCCCTCCCTCGCTTTTTCTTCTTCCCTCGCCATCGCTCCATACTTCTCACCACAAATTGTCTCTACTTAAAAAAAAAAAAGTTTGTGTCAAAACAATGGCTGCATTGTGTAAAGTTTCCTTGTGAGCATGTTTGACATGAGTGTGTAGAGTCTGTGAGTTGGGTTTGATGTCCCGCTGCACCTCCAAACCGAGTCATATAGCTTACATTCCCGACACTCATATAATGTACACCTGATAACTTAGTAAACTTCAATTCCTAAAAGGATCAGTCTGTACAGTTTGCTGAAAACCAATTTTTTAAGCATTACAACCCTAAAGGCCTGTGTCTTATAACACACAGGCCTTGATGTTTCTATTCCTTTTATATAATTATTTTGATTTTGTAGCAACAATATAGGTTTTATCTCAAAAGCTGAAATAAAGTTGTGATTTCAGTTTTTAATGTTCCACCATAAAGTATAATGGTTTAGAAACGTAAATCAATCTGAGTGACCGACTGTTTACAGACGACACACAATGCTATATCTGTTACAATGTTACTTTCTAGCCAACTGTTAAAAAGTTAAATCATCAGTTTTATGAACAGTAATGTTTGCCTTGTTTTCTTTTCTTCTTCAGCCTCATAATCCAAACTAAAAGTTATATTTGGAAACATATCCATTGTTAGCAACAGTTGCTAACTAGTTTAGCAGAAGCAGAATTACTGGTGAGTGATAATCAACTCTTAGTTTGGTTTGCGCATATGGAAATCCTCTGGAAAATAGGCAAATCGGTGCATAACAGGACAGCAACGCAGGCAAAAAGAAAATCACTGGCAAAGCTTATATTTTGTGCCAATATACAAAATATAGTACATACTGTACAAATTCTATGACTTTCATGTCACAGAATCATCAGTATTTAGTGGTTTCCTCTGGATGGTTTTCTTACCAGTGTGGAAAACCTCTTGAACAAACCTTTCCACTGAAACCCACTAATACTAATAACATATTCATGCATACTTGGAATGGATACTTGGAATTTGAGCAAAATGTTTAATTAGAGTAAGTCTTGCAGAATTACTGACTGGATACACAGGGCACAGGCCCCAGGGCCCAATTGCCAGTCATTTTGTTATTATGTATACTGTAGACTGTAAATGCAGACTTGATTCATTAACCAGTAAACAGGCCAAGACAAATCTTCTTTATGACATTATGGGACCCAGAACACTGTTTCATTGTCTCTTCAAAATTCCCCCTTAAAATGTGTCCCATTCTGTCAGTATGTGACTATACCTTGGTGCATCCTTACTATATAATGGAGCTGAACTGACACCTTGGAGCTATAAGGTTCCACCAGAGGTTTTAGGCCCTATGAAATGGTGTCACTCTGGGCCCCCCATCCCCCATCCCTGGACAACAGCTGTGATCCCAAAACTGTCAGCTTGTTTTTTACCTCTTCTGTCCTCATCATCTTAATTGCTCCTGCTGTCTTTCGCTTTTTACTCCACTTCCACACTTCTCTCTGAGGGGACATCGAACTTTTTTATGTTCTGGCCCCTCAAGTTGACTCTCATTAAGCCTCGGACCACCGACTTGAAGTGATTTTATGCCTGGGACGCTGGAATGGAAATATATTTTTTGGCTTGCATTAATTATGGAATGGTCTAGGTGCCATACTTACCAGACTCTTTCAATTTCAAATTCATGTACACTAGGGAGATTAAAACATAATGTTATAATAATCACTAGTACATATTTTTGTGTCATAGTTAAGTCTATTGAATTAACCCTAAGCCTAGGTGTCTACTGAATTAACCCTAAGCCTGAGTGAATTCATTTGATTTTTCTCAAAACCATGGAAAAAAAGGTGATGAGCAGTATGAAATGACCCAAACTCAGCCAGAAATTAGTAAAAACTTGACCCTGAAATTACAAAAAAAATTGTAAAAATAAATTTTAAAAAATACCACAAAATGTGCAAAAAAAAATCTTAAAAAATAGAATGTATGTAATTATTAAACTCATTCAGTCTTTCATTTTCCAAACTCCTTGTCCTAATTAGGGTCGAGGGGTGCTGGAGCCTATCCCAGTGCTCATTTGGTGGAAGGTTGGACGGGTCACAGACGGGTCACGAGTCCATCGCAGGGCTGACACATACACAAAGACACAGTCACACACACATTCACACCTCGGGGCAATTCAGTATCTCCAATTCACTTGAATGCATGTCTTTGGACTGTGGGACGAAGCTGCAGCTCTCAATGGAAACCCATGATGACATGAGGAGCGCGTGCAAACTCCACACATAGAGGATGCTGGCCAGCCGGCAAACCCAGGACCTCCTTGTTGTGACAGTGCTCTGTGCCACTGTGCTGCCCTATAGTTATTAAAATGATATATTTAAACATCAGATCGCTGATGCTGGATCGACATCAGATTCCTTGTGTTTAAATTCATAACATATCCTACACAATGCCATTTGTAACAACAACATAATACTAATTTCCATTACTATCACTTTGCTTACTATGATTTTTAAGTAATTGCCTGCTGTGTTCCTTGAACAATAAGTACTACTTACTACTACTACTATGGATGCTGCATTTTGCATTTTTGCATTTGCAATGGCACCAGGACAGCTGATTTACTAGCTTAATGAAAGTTTGCTTGGAGCCTACTGATTAACATTCAGCTACGATGTCAGAAACAGGGGTGCAGTAGGAGTCCATGCCTGTCCCCCAAAGTACAGTCTACACAAATGTGCCCCCTAGGGCTAATTGGGCATCAAGGTAATTGTGTATAACCTTTTTCAGAGCCAAAAAGATCCATGTTCCCAAGCAGTAAAAGGTACATATATGTACCGTTTCCTCTAAATGTGAAGGTACAATATAAGGAGACAGCGTTTGTTAAGCCAAATACAATGAATGAATTAATAAATAAATCAATAAATTAGGTCAAATATAAATTTAAGGTAGATTTTAACTACCTATCCTATGGTTGAGTTGGCTTGAAAAGAAATAGGTTTTGCAGATATGCGGATATAAAAAATAGGTAAAACAGTTCTCCAGTCAATATTATAGTTATCACAGGAACAAGGCTGCTCTCTGTAAGATTCAAACCAAGCATACGAAGGTGGGAGAGGTACCCCACCTGCAATAACTGTAACGATTGTGTTATAATGTTACATATTTTGCAAGCTTCATAGTGTTCTGCATTGTTACACTTAGAGAAAACGGTATCTTAGGCATGCATTAACTTAGTTCGGTTATTAGGTGTTGCTTCTTCACTATTACTGTAAATAACCTGAGTGTGTATATTGGCATTGGCGTCCCACCCAAGAATTGCTGAGGGGGAATTTTTCTGTCTCTTGTCCCCCCCAACAAAGAATTGGAATATCTGCTCTTGCACAATGGAACAATAACAATGTGATGTCAAGGGTACAAAAGCTGTACCTTAGAGGGTACTGCTCTAGTGGCAAACCGTTGCACCTCTAAAGCCACAGTTATGTGCTTTATTTCGAGTAAACCGTCACAGAATGTTTTCAATGAAGAGGAGAACTTAAGGCACTGTAGAAATAACAGGTAAATTTGAATGAACAGGTTAATCACTCATGGAGTTATAACCAGCCTTTCTTTTTGAAAAACTGTTGCCGTCTCTCATTTGTGAATGTACAGTCACCACCTGCAACACTGTGAAAGATGTGTATTTTAAGGCTGTCATAAAAAGTTTTCTGCACATTGCCATGGTTCCTCTTTTGTGATCCCACATGTACACCACTTACCTTGGGCTCCACTCCCCAGAGAATTCGCTCATGGACTTGATCCACAGTAGTTAGATTGGCATCCAACAATTTTATGTAAGTTATGATGTGTCAAAAAAAAAAAAAAAAAAAAAAATCAGATAGATTAAATACATTTACTACTATATATATTGGGCTGATATTATGTAACAAGTCTCCAGTCTCACACAGAAGTACAGACATCCACAGTCATACCTATGAGCATTTTAGAGTCTCCAATACACCTGAAGGCAGGAAAACCTCAGGTGAATATGTGATGGTCATCCTGAGAGTTTCAGTGGAGACTTTTGATGTCCCATGGTGGTCTACATGCTGTTTCAGAGGCCTTTCCATCCTGATAATAAATACAACTCTGTGTGAAAGACTGACAGCTTGTAATTTCTTGGTATTTGTTGTGGCATAAAAGTGCAGCTTTCAGTCTCAAGAACTAGCAGCTTTCAAAAACGCAAATCAGCCATGCTATGCAGATGACAAGATCTTTTACATAACACAAAGAGGCAGTTGAAGACATAACAGGAGAATGATTGCTTTATTTTTTTTTCTGAAGGAAGGAGTGTTTATATTCTTTATACCTGGAAAAAGAAGTGGTATTCTTGTTCTTATTCTTAGTCTTCTTATTAATTATTAGCAGAAGTAGTAGTAGTAGCACTGGGGTAGTAGTGTTGTTGTTGTTGTTGTTGTTGTTATTATTATCATTATTCTTGTTATTAGTCTCCAGATTTCAACGTCATCAAGTAAACAAACCGGGTCAAATAAGTAAAAATACATGAAATAATTCAGTCTGATCATAAAAAACAGATCGAGCTATATTTGTGTTTGTGTGTTTGTTTGTATGTGTGTGTGTGCGTGCGCGCGTCGCATTCAGCTTCCAAGGCTATAATGAGAATCTGTAAATACCCTCACACTGAATCCTTCTCCATGTTTAATCTGAGTCCACAACTACTAGCTGCCAACACAGATGATCCTCCTATGCACGCACGCACGCATGCATGCACACACACACACACACACACACACACTAAACTGATGGATGTCTATATACAACATCAAGGTAGGCAAAGCATGTGTAGGTGAAACCATAGACATGCAGATATATGACACATGTAGACATACATGCACACATGCTCGTTTACACACACACACACACACACACACACACACACACACACACACACACAAGCAGGCCTATATAAGTGGATCAGGGAGGTGGGTGTGTGTAGGAATCTTCAGCCAGGCTATCACTAACAAGCATGCTCCTCTCTCTCCTTTATACAGCAAATCCCTCCACACCACGCCGCAGATTAGCATTTTGTTTTACCCAAACACACACACACACACACACACACACACACACACACACAGTGAAGGACAGACACTCAACATAAACAAATATGTGCATATAGGTATATACACGTGCACACTCGTACACACATGCATATTCACATAAATAGATAAAAAGGGGCAAGTAAGGCATGAGTACATACAGCCACACATGCATGCCAGTCTAAATATGTGCACATTTGTATGCACGCACACTTAATTCATTAAATGGACTAAAACTCCACTAAGCAATATTTGTGTAAACAAATACACACATCTTGGAAATCCAGCGCTGTATAGATTTGGCAAAATGAAATTCCGGTGTCTGGTATTTTCACCGGTGACACAAAAAATGACAAATCAAAACTTACAGGTGAAATCCAAATTGCCTACTATATTGCCATTTACTTAATTTTAATATAATTTTCAAATGTTGACAAAACTAAATGGATGCTGTTTACCAGAACTAAAAGTGATGATCCCAGCCTTGCTATTTATTCTGTGGATGCTACTTTTACAGAGAGAGTACAAAATTCTTGGAATGTGGCTATTATAAACTTAAAAAAGACCATATGAGAGATTTTGAATATATGGCCCATTTACTACAATTTCCCCACATTTTACATTGCAACAAACCATTTTGCAAACAATATACGGGTACTAAAGATTTCACAATATAGAGTCAAAATTCCTTTATTTTCATAAACCTGATAACTGGCTGTGGAAAGCAAACATTTCCCTCACGGACTATTTTCCGTTTTAGACACTGCATCACTCCGCCCAATTGCGAGTCATCAAAACACAACAGTGCTGCTGCTTTTAGGACAACTAATGTGGACAATTTTAGTATGGTGATGGAATACTGGTGTGAAGAAAGTGTGAAGTCTCTGAAAGTTCATTTTCATATCGTAGTGGAATGAAAGGAAACCAGTGGCTGGATAAAAGGGATAGAAAAACCATATCTAACCATATTCTAAAATACAGCTGCTTGCTTTGGGAAAAGACATTTTGTAGATATTACATACAGAATATTGATATGCCTTTCTCTGTAAAAATGAAATAAAGCCATTTAATTTTAATTTCATATACCATATATATTTTCTGAATGTTCTCTCCCTTTTTTCCTTTCTCACTCACTCACTCACTTACTCACACACACACACACACACACACACACACACACTTCGCTGATAGACAGCCTAAGTAGTGTGACTAATGGCTCTCTGCCCTGTGCCTTGCCATAGCTACCATGGGTCAACACATTATAATGAGTTAATGAACTTCTCTTCAGGGCTGCACAAGCCTGCAGAGCCACTTACACACTAACACACACTTAAACGCCGGTGCCAGGCCGATATGCTGAACTGACAATATTCCAGGCCGATATTAGCCTTTAATTAAACATATTCCAGCCAATCTAAAAGAATCTCATTAGTTTGGGTTTTAGTGTCCCATAATGGTCTAAATGTTGTTTCAGAAGCTTTTCCACCCTGATAAGAGTAAAATTCTGGGGGAAACACACACACACACACACACACACACACACACACACACACACACGCACACACACAATTTATATATATTCATATATATAATTTATATATATTTGAATATTTGAGTATAAGTATAAGGACTGCACTCTTCTGGACAGAGATCTCAGATGTTATTCCTGGAATCTGCTGGAGTCACAGCCCCAAGAACTCCATTACCACCAGCACCACTGTTGCTTCTTCTCTAGCTCTTCTCTCAGCCCTTGGTATTGTTCCAGCTTCTTGTGTTCCTTCTTCCTGATGTTGCTGTCATCTATCACTACTGCCTTCTTCTGCTGTTTGTCGACCACCATGATGTCTGGTTGATGAGCCACCACCAGCTTATCAGTCTGGATCTGGAAGTCCCACAGGATCTTGGCTCTGTTGTTCTCAACCACCTTTGGAGGTGTCTTCCATTTTGACCCTGGGACCTCCAGCCCCAGTTTGGTGCAGATGTTCCTGTACACTATGCCAGCCACTCGGTTCTGGCACTCCATGTTTGCTGTACCTGCCAGCATCTTGCACCCTGCTGTGATGTGCTGTACTGTCTCAGGGGCCCCTCTGCACAGCCTGTACCTGGGGTCGTACCTGGTGTGGGGCCTGTTCTTGTGCTGCCATGATCAGTGCCTCTGTGCTGCCTCTCAGTCCAGCCTTTTCTAGCCACTGGGATGTTCTTTCAATATCAGCCACTTCTGTTATCTGTCGGTGGTACTTACTTAACTTATTTATGTATATTTATTCGAATGGGAATAACAGTGACCTCTAGTGGTCCTGTAAATAATGACACTGTGGTGTAGTATTGAGGCAGTGACAAAGTCTGCCTAAGGAGGATGCTGGGGTGGTGGATAGCGGATAACATTTTCCTAACCTTAACCATTACAACAAACATTTTCCCAACCTTAACCAATTTTTTTTAGTGACCAGCTCGCTGGTCCTTTGGGTCTTTTAAGAGGGTTGGATCCAACAACCTATGTGTTTTCATGGATTGGAGGACTTGTTGAGCAACAGGAAGAATTTTAAATTGAATTGCATTTTTTAAACTTCATTGTGACCTCTTCAAAAATTTAAGAAAGAAATACCTTGAACAAATCAGCAAAATCTCCCCACATTTCAAACATTTCCTTGACCCCTGAAGACACATTATCTATATGAGTATCTATATGAGGAAAAATGTCAGTTTGTGCATGTTGGGGGAAAAACTCTCTACAGTTAGTACTGTGTTTATGATTTGCAAATATTTGTAATATTATCACTAATTTCCTTTATTACTTTGACAAAATAGGTCTGTGTCCTGTCATGCTAATAAAGCTAATTTAAATTTGAGGTAGCGAGAGCAAGAAAACATAGTAAATAAGCATAACTTAATACAGAAATAAAAAAGAAATAAGAATATGTGTGGACATATGTATTAAAGTTGTAATAAAAAGACAGGCGTCATGCCTTTCTGCTGTGGTTTTGGGAAATAATTGAAAAAAAAAAAAACAACGCAAAATTGGTCATATTAAAAAAAAAGAAGAAAAGAACAGAGAAATGGAAAAACCCATATCGGTCTTGCACAAATACACATGACTAAACATCACTAAATTATTATGGCACCCTAGGTGATGATTGACACTAATTAAGCTGTGTTTTTTGGCAGCCGGGCCGGTGGGAGGTTGGAGAGATGTGAACCAGATCTCACCTGCAATCTGCAAATGACAGAGCTCCCCTCCGCTGAGGTGAAAGAGAAAGAGAGGTTCATTGGCCTCTGGGCTGGCAGGAGACCTTTTAACTCTGTCTCCAGTGATTACCTGAGCCTGAGCTACAGTTGTAATCACGTTAGTGTTTCTCTCCTTCTCTCCGACTCCTTCCCCTTCTCCCTCTCTTTCTCTCTCCCTCTCTCATTCACCCGGTCATTTAGCTAGTCCAAAGTGCCTCAATCCCCCCCTTAGAAAAGAACCATGGTGTCTGAGGTAATTGGCTTGGCGTACAGAGACCTCACTTTGTTTCCTGTGTTTATAATCGGTTTGAATGTAGACAGAGACGTTTTTCTGTCTTCCGTGCTGAGCTGAGGTCAGGAGATAAAGCCTTCTTGCTGCTAGAATACACTTGGGTTGGAAGGCTTATGCTGATAATAAATTAATATTGAAACTGTTGATAAATAGTACTGGGTGCTAATATTCACTGCCTTTAAATCTGTCCATTTTCAAGGCCCAAAAAACATTAATTTTATTGAAATTTCGAGTGGTCAAAAAGGGAGAATTTTATCATTATCGGGTGGAAATGCCTCTTAAATGGCATTTAGACCACCATGGGACACTGAAACTCTCCATTGAAACACAGGATATTGCATAGTCAATTCAGGTTAAGGGCTTCTTTAAGCCTTAAAAAAAATCCTTGAAAATATATTGTACTGAATGGTTGGAATGAGTGCAAAGGCTGATTGACTGACATTTGTTGAGAACAATAAGAACCTAGCAGACAGCATTTGAACCACGTAGACTGGAAAGCTCTCCTGTTCATTTCAGGACCCTGGAGAGCTCCTCATGCTCTCCAGTGGCCCTTTAGTTTTTGGGCTACTCAGAGATGAGAAGCTGAGGTATCACTGTTGCTACATGTCATGTTTGAACATAAGTTGATGTTTTAACACATAATTACATAGTCTCATATGGATTAAAACAGTGACTTTCAAACAAAAAAGGAGAAACAAAATTGTGTATGGTTATTCAGTTTTCATGGGGGGGCACAGTGATTTTTCAACATCAGAAAAAGTCACAATACAAAGCCATTCATTTTCACTTTTTGAAGGACATTTCATCAATAAAGCCTATTAATTTCCTTCTTTGTTAGTTCTCAGCATTGTGGCATGCAAATGTCTTGTTTAATAAATGTATTTCTTTGCATAAGCATAAGAGGGTTTGTCTGGAACAGGTTCCCTTTCATCTCTGTTTCACCACTGGGATGACGCTGTGGCTTGGTGCTGTCTGTGGTGCTGAACAGGAAGACGGCTGAGACAGTAACAGCAGAGAGGCACCTGAAATGGCTCTTTCTCTCTCTCTTCAGAACATCCACTTATACAAAAACAAAGACTGAAACAGACATATATCCTTGGAGAGTTTCTCCATTTATTTAATTTGACTCAACAACACAGACAACAGTCTGAGTCCTTTTGAGTCCAACAGTCCTTCAACAACATTATGGCCCATCTACACCACTAGGTCACTACACTGTCAGTGATTAATCATTTTTAAAACACTGAGCTGGGACACTATGGGCTCGGTGGCTGCAGCCTAAAGCACACTGTGAGTTACCACTATTTGATTCACTGACATCACATATGTAACAGAACAGCCATATGAAAACAAGTTATTATCAAAACACAAAACACACAAAATAAAGACTTTGTCTACTCATTGTTAAAATAATTAGGCTTCAGACTCCAAGCTTGTTTTTTTTTTTTTTTTTTTTCCTCGAGAGAAATAATACCTGCACATGTGGGTCCTAGCATGAAAAAGTTTGGGATCCTGTGGGTTAAAATAAAACCCTAGGACTCCTTGTCAGCTTGCTTTTTGAAAAATTTTCTAAACCCATGTAATAAGCTGAAAAGGCATAGTGGTCAAACATATATGCTTTTAGTTAAAGTTAAACATTTTGGAAATATGAGGTTTTCCCTTTAGAGCAAACATATTTGGGAAACATATTTAAGCTTAGGATTAGGCTTTGGTAATTGCATCAAGTTTCAACTTTATTGTCTCTAGTTAGGGAAATTTGGCATACACAGGTTTTTAAAAATGATTACACTTTCTTTGGATAGCCGCTATAGATATTCAATATAATATCAATTAACATATAACTTAAATGTCAACAAGAGTTCAGTAGAATATCAATAAGCCATAAATTACATTTGAACAACATGTCTGTAAAGTGTTATCATGGATCCCACTAGAGTTCTGGGGAAGCTACACCCATCAGTGCTGTGATTGGTCATAAAATTTGTTGGCCTGTTGCCCATTCGCTGAAACATCTTTGCCAGACTATTCTTTGATTTGAACCCTCAAGTTGCCATACCAGCATATTAACATAAAGGTGATAGCAGACTGAATGAATTCCTTTATCCACCGCCCTCCCAGTTCCAATAAAATCTGTTCTATGGACAGATGAGACATTTCAGTCCTTTTTTGTGAATATAGTTTTCAGCATTAGAATCATGCCATCTTGGTTTACTCTACCACACAATGAGGTGCATCAGATTTTTAATTCATTTTATCTAGTATCCCATTCAGATTTACTGAGGTTGATTAATGGCATGAAATCTTTCTTCTTCCCTTTAGATGCTTTACCAACAAGATTTTTAAAAGACATCTCTGCCTCAGATATTTTAGCAGTTTTAATAAGTCTTAAGCTTCAGGGTTTTTTGCTCCATTTGTCAAACCAGCTGTTGTTAAACTACTACCTGAAAACCTTGGCACAGACAATCTCAGTCATTTTTTTACCCTTATCTAAAATGCTCCTTCTTGCCAAATTGCTTGAAAAGATATATTCTAAGTTTGTATCATTTATGAATGACCACTCACTTCATTAAAAGTTTCAGTTCAGTTTTCATATTCATCATAGTATTCAGTTCAGTTCAGTTCAGTTCAATTTAATTTGTATAGCGTCAAATCAAATGTTTTCTCAAGACACTTGACAGAAACCTAACAGATATTGGCCAAATCCATGGACAGAAATCTTCCCCAAGAGCAAGCACAGGGTGACAGTGGTGAGGAAAAATACACAGTGGCAAGGGGAAAAAATGAAAAAACAAAACAAAACAAAACAAAACAAAAAACAGAAACTGCACTGCTAAAACTATTGAATGACATTAGGATGAATTCAGATGCCAGCTGTTGTTTTGGTGTCATTAGATCTCTCTGCCGCTTTTGATACAGTTGATCATGGCATATTAATTGACCACCTGGAAAACTGGACAGGTGTGACTGGGACTGCTCTAGACTGGTTGAAGTCTTATCTGAGTGACAGAACATTCTCTGTATCAGTTGGGAACGTCCTCTCTAACTACACAAAAACCACTTGTGGGGTTCCTCAAGGGTCTGATCTTGGCCCTTTACTGTTCTCCCTCTACATGTTACCACTGGGTCAAGTTATCTGCAACTTGAACATTTCTTTCCATTTATATACAGATAATTCACATATCTATTTATCCATAACTCCATCAGACCTCACTTCAGTTACCTCACTCAGAGTCTTGCATGTCCACTAACTTCTTAATGATGAACATGAACAAAACTGAAGAGATGGTGTTTGGACCCAAAGCATACAGAGATTGTATAAGCCAGACTTTAGTTTCCCAAGGTTTGCAGTTCACCTGTTATTTTCAGGGCCGCTAGAGGTCACTTAATTTTAAAATGTAACTAAAGGTCCTAATAAGCACTGTATGAGGCCGTTTATTTCAAGGACTTTTATTGTTGCACAGTTACAAAAAATATTTTATAGTGCCTGTAATTATTATGTTTGTTTGTTTGTTTGTTTGTTTTTACTTTTATGGACAATTTTGATTTATGACATAGCATTTCAGTTCATAAGAAAAAGTGTACTAGAGTCAGCACTTGCTAGATAAACAAAAGAATAGATTTGCCAAAAGAGCTTGTGAGAAATATATTTTTTTCTCATGGGCATTGACATGTCATTACGATGAATAGGTGGGCCTTGGGGTGGAAAAGGTTGAGAACCCCTGATCTAGCCTAAATAAATAAGAATTATATGGAGACGCATAGGTAAAATGTTCAAAAAATGTGTCGGCCAAAGGAAAATAGAGTGGGCTAACTGGCGACAAACTCTAGGTTAATGGAAATTATTTATTTAATTTGTCAGATAGTTTCCCTCATGAAAAATAAGGCACAGTCCATTATATTTTGGGCATCACTGTTAATGAAAGCATGATCACTTACATCCCTTTGTCTGCTTTAGGTTTTAGATGAGCCACCGGAGAGACTACTGCTGGCACAACGCCAATTTGTCAATGTGAGGTAAATGTAAATGGATGTGGCAGTGAGTCAGCAATCGCCCATCAGTGAGGGACATTTTTCAGTTTGACTACTGTAGCACGATGGAAAATTATAACCAGACAGACATATGATATGATGAGATTAAAGAAAACACACTTGCCACTGGCTTCAAACTGCCAACTTTATGTTCTGAGGACCTGTGCCTTACCCAGTACACCACTATGCCTTGGTGCTGATGCCTTACAAAATGTGTGTAACCTGTAACAAAGACCTGAGGCAATAAATAAGAAGAAAGGAAAAGAAAAAAACGTAAATTACAACAGATGAAACACCAAAAATAACTAATAAGTGATCGATGAAGGAAAATAATCTGGGCCATATTTGGATTACTGATGTCACTGGTGGAGCAGTCTGTCAATCCCACCTTACCCAGTAAACTGAGAGCAAATACTGCTGACTTCAGGGTCCCAGCCTTATAATTTTCTGTTTCTCGGATCTTCTGTTTCAGAGTTTCAGACCAAGACAATGCTGCCATAAATAACGTCTGCACTACAAATGCAAATGCACATCTGCAAAGATTCAAAATAAAGATTAAACCTCTCAAAACCTTTTTCCAAACATATGCAGACCAGCTATCAAATCGCCATTTACGTTTCAAAGCTGGCACTGGGAGAACAATGACAAATTTGAAATTCTGAAAATGTTTTTCAAAACTTTGTTTCTATCTTGCAAAACCCTTCTTATTAGATTTCAAGCGTTCAAACACTGAGTTCCAACCTTAAAAACCTTTTTTTCAGTTTCAAAATAGGACATGATATTTGTCCCATACTTTGCTGGCACTTAATGTTAAATGGGGGTCCATGGCCTAATATGGGTCTATTTGGGGGTCTGTGACATGAAAGCGTTTGAGAGCCCTCTGCTTTAATTCACTGTCTTCATAAATACCTCATCTGCATTGGAGTAGCCTCACTGTCCCTAATCAGAATTTTCTGGCACAAATGAACAGCTAATATGATGCAACAACCCCTCCTCTGCTGTCATTAGGATAGATAACGCTTCTGCAGGCTGCATGTAAATTTAGCCACTGTTTTGAGTACTGTTTCCAACTTTATTTTAATCAGTCACAAATTAGCTTAGGTCTTCCAGTTTAACTCTTTCAGGGAAGGCTTTAAAGCACAAGACAACACTGAATTGGGATTTTGATATATGTTTTGAGATAAGAACTGATTCTGACTGTTGTGAACGCGTTATGAAGCTTACCTCTGTCGGTTCCAAAACAAGATACTTATATACACTGAATAAAAGAGGAGTACAGGTATGCAAGTAAACAAACAAGGAGAGAGTACACCAAATAAGCATCAATTTTACACTCCAAACGCTGATATATCCTGCAGCACAGTATATTTGTGGTGGCTTCAATCAGCCCTGCTTCAGAGAACAATTAACACTTGAACCTTTAGAGGTTACTACCTGCAGGAAGATTTAATGTGAAGTGAAAAGGTGCAAAACAACAGGCGATAAAATCCAATCACTGAGAGACCTGAGGAGCGCATGGTAATATTTCAAATCAAACACTTTGAAACGCACAGTTATTCTCCTCCCTGGTAAATTCCTAACATGCTGTTTAAGTGGTACAGAACAGCAAAACTGAAGGGGGAAAAAATTTGCATTTAACACACAGCCACAAAGAAAAAAAAGAACATAATCTGAAGTAAAATGCCTTGAAAAGAAGCAGAAATTCTCTCTTCATGGTTCCCAGTAGCCCCATCGCACTGCACTGAAATGGGCGGGGGTCCCCAGTGCCCAGCCCGAGCAGACGGTGTGTGATGATTATAGGACCCCGGGGAGGATCCAGGGGGTACTCCCTAATTGATTGTCATGAAAGGCTCTAATTGAATTGAGAACCATGGCGGAACAACGCGCCATGCAGTCCGTTTGATGCCTGGTGCCTCGGAGAAAAGGGAACAAGACAGCATATCAAGGCAAAGGCAATGGTGGAGCATTTGGCATGGAGGAAGGTGAATGTTTCCTGAACTTTACTTGAAGATTGCAATGGAAATAAGAAGAGTGAAATGGCACTGTAAAAATCTCTGTTTTGCTGCTCTCTATGGTGTAAGACAAGAGTGATTCAACCTATAGAGGCAGGTCATGAAACGTGCTATTTGTATGGATGCGCTATGCAAAATTGCCAAGGGTCGATTGAAGTGAGGACCCTTTAGCACCAGGATGTTTTTTCTTTTTAGATAGAAATATAGATATGCAGATAACTTGACTCAGTGGTACCATGTAGAGGGAAGAGGGAGAACAGTAAAGGGCCAAGAATAGACCACTGAGGAACACCGCAGGTGATTTTTGCACAGTTACAAAAGACATTCCCAGCTGAAGGTTCTGTTGCTCAGGTAAGACTTGGACCAGTCTGGAGCAGTCCCAGTCATGCCTACCCAGAAGACTGTCATTTGATGATTGAGTCTACATGGTTGTCAGAATTCATGGATTTCATATTTATTTCACATTTTGTATCAGTGGAGTCTACATGTTTTCACTTCAATTGAGAATTTTACTCTGTAGCTGTTTTGTGGCAAAGTTCAGTTGAAGTGAGAGATCTTTAGATTTAACTGACCAAAAAAAAGTGAAGTAAGAACGCAATTTGAGTCTACATGGCTCTCATCGTTAGCCTGTTTCACAGATGGATTATGTGCTTAATCCATTTAAAAAATATATTTATTATTAATACAAGGGTCAAATGAAGAGGTCATATATCACCACACATAAGGAAATAACAATACTGCTTATTATCACTAGCTTTTGCATGTTTAGCCTAATATCTACAAAATATATATCATTCACATTTCTGCTGATCTTTTCCCAAAGCAAGCAGTTGTATTTGAGAACCGTTGGTCGTTGGTCTCCATTCAACCCACTACAATATGAAAATGAACTTTCAGAGACTTCCAACTTTCTTCACAGCAGTATTCCATCACTGTAATAAAGTCGTCCACATTAGTTTTCCTAAAAGCAGCAGCTCTGTCGTGTTTTGATGACTTGAAATTGGGGAGGAGTGAAACGATCCCTCCACTGGGGAAAATAGTCCCTGGGGAAATGTTTGCTTTACACAGTGAATTATCAGTCCTGTGGTTAATGAATGTTGATGATTTTGTTAGCCCCAGAAGCAGAACATTATAATGTGGCTGTTTCAACCAAAAATTCAGATTTGAAAACTGAGGGATTTTTATTATATGTGGTGAAATCTCTAGTACCCAGACATGATTTGCAAAATGTGCTTGTACGGTGTAAAATGTGGAAAAATTGTAGTAAACAGGCCAAAATCATTGTGTGGGGTGTTATCTTCATATCAGATTATGACCACTAACAGCCGCAAAAAAGAATTTCTGGTAACACTTTACAATACTGCTCCACTGATATGCATTTACAATATAAATGCTTAACTAATGTCCAGGTCAACAGTGCAAGATGTTGCTAGGGAACAGATCCATAATGGCAGACTTGTAGCTAATTCATATAACTCATCCTGTTAATCAGATAGACGTTATTAGTTCCTGATGCTGTTAACATTAATGCATGGCTTAGTTCTACATGAGTCATATAAACATGATGATGTGTGCATTAGTTAAGCTTTAATAAATGCATATTAGTGCACCAGTGTCACTGAATTTCCTTCTTTCCCTTCTATTCCTACAGGAAAAAATCTTCCTGTTATCATCTTTGCTCTCTATTATATTGATTGAAGCCCATGTATCATATTATCTACCTGAGATACTCCAACTGCCAGAAGAAAGGTTTGTAATGGGATAATTGGGATTTACTCATAATGAGTTAGATAGTTTTTTGCTTTTTACCACCTCAAATTTTGCTCAGATGAACCTGTACATGTCCTGTGTCTTTCTCCCTCTTGTTGTAAGCTTGTATTTATATCTTAACTTTGCACTGCATTTTGTTTTCATCCTTGCTGTAATTACTGTGTGTGACTGTCCTTTAGTGTTTTTCTCTTTTTACTTCTTTGTTTGTTTTCTCACTCAGTGCTCACGTTTCTATTCATCCCGTTAAGCACTTTGTAACTCTGTTTTGATAATTGCTGTATGAATAAAGCTTATTATAAGGCTTCCAGTGTGCTCTATGCTGTTAATCCAAGGCATCCCAAGTAAACTTTAAATATTTCTTACAATTTAGCTTTTTGGAGTTTTTTTGAAATAGGGGAAGGAGACCACATGAGCAACTACTTTTTCTTTCGTCTATATTTTGAAATATCCAAGAGTGAGAAACAGAATGGCCGATAAAGGAGAAAAAGAGGGAAAACAGACATTTCATAGTGACAGAAAGTGATAGAGAAGAGAGAGAGAGAGAGAGAGAGAGAGAGAGAGAGAGAGAGAGAGAGAGCGCAGGCTGAGGCTCCCTCAGCACCAATAGGTCTGCTTTTGGAGAGAGAAGGGATGGGAAGGAGGGGGCCCTCGGATTAAGAGGCTGAAAAATGGTTAAAACGTGTCAACGTGTAATTGCACGATAAGGCCCCCTCGCGAGGAATCCGTTGGCCCCGTTGCTATTTTCTATTGCGTCCCCGGCTAATCTCCCCGCGCCACATTCGGTCTTTTGCAATCGGTCCCCCGTAATCTCCCATGACAGAACCGGGTCCAACGACGGAGGTGAGGGTTTTTATAGGAGGAGAGAGAGGGAAATATGCGGAGGCGTGATAAACTGACGCCGATTATCCACGTTTAGGACACCGGGAGCACGCGGGACGGGGGCGCGGGGGTGCACGGGGTTACGAAATGGGAGACGCTGGAGCAGCTCGGTCTCCAACCATGTGCCATCCAGAGCCGTGTGTGTTTGTGTGTGCAGGTTTTCATTTCGGCTTCCAACACATGGCCCTGCATGGCACATGGCTGCAGCCGGTGCCTTTAAGTTGCAGTCAAAAGCTGCGTGCACACACACCAAAATAAATAAATAAATAAATTCAAAAGGTGCCAACTGGAAACGAGAATGGTTCTTCACAGTGATGCCGTAGGAAAACGGTTCCCGGAGAACTTTTCACACCATGGTGTACAGGGGGTGTTTTTAAACTTTTTCATGTTCTGGACCCCCAGATTGACTTTCAGTAAGAGGAGGACCCCCTTCTCAAGTGATTTTGCCCTGTCGGGACCCTTATAACAAGAGATACTGTGGTTGGTGTTCAGCATTAAGTGCCTGTGAAAGGCAAAGTTAGAATTATTATGTTCTATTCTAATTTTCTGGCTTTTTCGTATTTCTGTATTTATTTACTTACTTGGGCATTTTTAAATACCAGTTTATTGTTAATTTTGGGTTCTTTTTTACTTCTTCTTTTTTTTTTTTTAATAAATTGTAAATTGTAAATTTCCCAATCACCTTATTGCCATGTTTTTGCAAGAAAGCAAGTGAATTTGCCCAGGTTTGAAAGGGTTGTTTCAGTGTCCTACTTGAAGGCTGAGAAAATGCTAAAACGATCCCTCATGCGTTTTCTGCATTCTAATAATTTCTAGTGAATTAAATTACAGTAAAATAACGTCCTCACTTGCTGAGGATCTGCTGAAGTCCCTCAAGGACCCCTGGGGAGTCGCTGGACCTCACTTGGAAACCTCCGCTTTGAAGAACCATTTCTTCAAATGATTCAAAGGTGCCTCAAAGAGTTCTGCGAGAAACCAGCAATCGTTATCTCAATGAGGAGAGCAAAGAAAAGGTACCTAGAAGTAGCAGGTAATTCTCATTTCATAAAGGCAAAATTGTTCTTCATAGAGCTGCTACATGATGACCATTTCTGATTCCACAAAGAACTTTTCAGACCACAGTTCCCTGATGATGTTTCGAAGACCCATCAACAAAGTTCTTTGAGGAAACAGAAACACTAAAGAACCTTTTTTTCAAAATAGTCCTTGGTTTTTTAAGTAACCATCCACTAAATAAAGTGGTTCTTAAGAGCTGATGGTTCTTCACTCCCTCGCTGGCCTACAGGAGCATCATGGCTCATCTGTTGGATGTGGCAAGGTGGCAGGCATGAAATAAAGCCCCGGAACGTCCTGCATGAGCCAGGCCGTCCCAATCCCACTGCTCCTGTTAGAAATGGATTCCAGTCTTCCAGTTAGAAAGGGATAGCAAGATGTGGGAACTTGCCTTACCTTAGATGGGCCCATACTTGCTTGTGTGGTTTCAGCACAGCAAAAAAAAAAAAAAAAAATCACTTGGAACTCATATCTCAGTCCCAATCTATAATCTAATAATCTATCGCACTAATCCCGGAGATTTAGTTAATAAGGGTTTAGGTTTATCAATATTACTCAATATATACACATGACTGCTCCTCTTAAAAATGTTATCTATCCTCTGTCCTGTCCAGCTTTGATCTTGAAGGTTTTTTTTTTTTGGTTTTTTTTTATCATTATACTGCAGAATTAAGGTCAGGCAAAAATTGGCAGGCATTTTTTTGGCAGCAGTGAGGACCTTCTATCATTTGGTGACCTATTAATAAATTTTATTTGGACTATTTTATGAATCAGGAGGCCCGTCCCCTTCTTTCTGTCTTGTTTGTGTTCGGATCTCAGAATGTTTAAAAAAGTTTTAAATGTGGAGGGGGTATGAAAAATCAGATGGTTGCGGTTGTTCCACCACTATCTCTGCCTCTTTCCTCCTCTCTTGTACACACACGTACATGCACGCTCCTGTTTGGGATTAGACAATAAATTAATTAAACAACTGGTGGCTGTTATAAAGCAAGTTTAATTTTCAGGCGATCCTCTGCGTCTGTGAATCTATTGTCAATTCAACCACCGCCTATTAAAATCCCAACTAAATGAATCATCAAAACCTCCAGTTTTAAAGCTCTTAGTGGTCAGCTGGCTAATTTATGGCCAATATGATTTCAAATTCAAAAAGTGGTCAGTCAGCAGTGATGGATAGTGATTGTTGTGGGTTTTCAGTACTGTTAAGTGGGCTGAAGCAAGCTGGTGGTGGAGATGGGTCTGCCTAAATATCAGCGAGGAGGAAAAGCCTGTCAAAACCCAGTCAACTCATATTTCTATTTCCAGAACAGAGTTCATCTGCTTTTTTAAGATGACATAAATGTAGAGCTGGCATTATAATAAGCTTCACACTGACATAAACAGAGTCTGTTAAGATAAATAAAGCATCAACTTTTTTCAAAATGGGGCTGACTTTCTCTGGGTTTTCCTATAATGATCATCAACTAAAGGTTACAGTTTACCCACCTTTTTTTTTTTTAACATGAACAATACTGGAGTTTCTTATTGCTTTGACATGAATGTACAACACTTTTATACCGTTTATGTTTATGCAGTCCTGGCAGAAACCCTGCTGAAGCAGAGTTGATCGCGCGCACGCTCAACATCTGGAGTTTTTATCATGATAATGCAGAGCAAAGATCAAGCAGCACAGCTTATTTTGAAGCCACATCTAAAAATTATAAATCAGTATTTAGCATTAATATTACCAGACCTACCACTGATATTATAACCCATTTATTGCCAGAAATGTAGTTGATTTAGATGTTTGTTGATTGTATTGATTGTCATTTTGGTGGAAATGATGGGGACTTTGCCATACCTTTGAGTTGAGCAAGCCTTTACCTCTGGAAATAAACTTACTTTGTGTGTGTGTGTGTGTGTGTGTGTGTGTGTGTGTGCGCACGCGTGTGTGTCATGCAGGCTTACATCACCCTCTTGTCCTTCAAGCCCAGACAGAGTGCTAGTTAGTCTAATAAAACCAGGGGTGTTCTCGCTGGGGTAGGGGGGCAGGCGGGTGGGGGGTTGTTGTAAGGGTGACCCCCGGCTTGCCCTGCTTATACCCCAACTAATCCCTATTCTCTTCCCACACACACACACACACACACACACTCTCTCTCTCTCTCTCGCTCACTCACACAAAACCCCAATCCTCTTCTCGTCTTCTCTTTTCTCCTCTCATTCAGTCCACATTTCGCCACCCCGGGGCCCCGCCAATGATTCAGCCATCAAATTTACAGAGGGAAATCATTTAACAAGCAGAGAGGATACACACACACACACACACACACACAAACACACACACACAGTCCTACAAAAGATGCAGGGGCTTGTGTTTGTCACCCGTGTGCAAATGTGCAGCATAATGCTCTTGCTGGGGGTTAGGAATCGGGGTAGGATTTGTTTGGTCAACCCCCCCCTTCCCTACAGGAGGACCCCCATGTTTAAAAAAAAAAGGACGGGGGGTGGGCTGATTGAAGAGGGCCAAATTGAGGCGAGCTTAAGAATTAGTAGTTCATTGACCACCGGATACTCTTGCTGTCGGATTTGCTTTGGCTTGAGATCTAGATTAAGGCAGGTCATGACCCCGGAGGCAGGTAACCGTGACGAAAAAGAAGGAACTTTGCTGCAATGCGTGCTCACTTGAAAAGCCAAAATTTGGCACCACGCAGCTCTGAGATGATATTTCAGCACATAAAAGGTGGCCCCTGTACTGTCATTGTCATCATTTTAAATTGAAAACAATGATTACTGTCTTTTCCTAGGCAGCTTGGCCAAAAGAATACTGCAGCTCTGTCATTTGCAGGGCAGTGAACAGGGCGCACAACGGGACAGTTAATACATTATGAGCCTAAAAAGCAAAATAAATCTCCAGCATAGACACACGCAGTGCCACAACTGGGAGACAATGAAAATGAACAAAATCAATTCATTAGATCATTTTGCAGAACAGAAGCTCCTTGCATCTTTTATGATGTTATTTTTCGACAAGAGATTATGCTTTTGAGGAATTGTCTGACTCTTATCACACGAATGTAAGGACAAAGAAAATTGAAATTGTCAATATTGTTGCATAAAAGTGGACTTTAGGATTTTGATCTTGAAGCAGATGGGGCACAAAACAGTTATTTAAAAAAATTGTCCTGTCATAAATAATAAAATAAAATAAAATAAAATAGAATATTAGTTTTCCCTCCCTAGGTTGAAAAGCCTCAACCACAAGTGTTTCGTTGCAACCCCTGGGTAATAATCAGCTCTTTAGCTTATAAGCCTTTCAAATATCTTCAACTATCCACTAACAAAATGTGATTCAGTTATTTGAACTCAGTGTGAAAATAGCATAATTTCCAAATAAAATATTATAATTCCAAAAGCCAAAAAAAATAAATAAATAAACAACAGACGAAAACGACTGCAGGCAGCAAAGTGACACAAATGGCTAATGTTGCAGTAACAACTGGGGCCAAATTAATGTGAAGAATTAAGTAGGTTCCCAGTGATGTATTGGGAAATAAAAAAGGTGGGCAAACTATGACCTTAGTTGGTGATTATAAGGCAAACACCCACCACTATAAACACAAATCAGTTGTCAGGAAAACCTTAATTTATTTGCATTTTCCCCTCAAAAGACCCTACCTTTCGTTTGACTTCCATCAGTTTGATAGTATTTATTATCTTGCACAAAATGAATTGATCTGAGAAACATTTATGTCAGCCTGAAAAGGTGGCAAAATGAGCTCTGATGGGTTTACTCTCTATTGACTGAGTTAGAAAAGATTTTTTTAAAAAATATAAAGCATTGGCAAAAAATACTCCTTTGGCTGATATTAAAAGGCGACGATGGTTTGAGTTCAAGGGTTGAGCTCGAAAATTTTTAATGAAAAATAGAATCAAATAAGAACCCAGCTGAATCTTGAAATACACAACATACCGTTTCCATTCTGTTTGCAAACGGCATCAGTAAGAGGCACATCATCCATGGTAAACAAGCACATATTTCTTTTTTTGGTAATAACCTTAAACATTGGTCTTTTTGGTTTTATTGTTGTTTTTGCAGGGATTTTATTTGTCTCAATGAGAACAGGCTTGTCGGATTTTTTTTTTTTTTTTTAACATTTCAGGAATGTATAAAATTTAAAATAAATAGCAGTCATTACATGCGCCTACTTAAATTCCCTGCAAAATAATAAAACAGCCTGTACCCAACGAACCAAACTAACACTTAATCGAAGATGTTTAAAAATTTATTAAACTCAGCGCAAAATTGTTTTTGTTTTCTGCCAGAAATGCTGGCTATGTATTTTTGGAAATTATGTACAATTGCATAAAAGAGTTTTTTTTCTTCTTTTTTCCAGTAGGCCTATTTATTCACAATTTACATGATTTTACAACAACAAAAAACAAATCCAGATTACACTGACTCACATGTTTACAAGCATGAGAAATGGGAAATAAACTGAAATTGTGGCCTATAAAGTTTTTTTTTTTTTTTCCCTTAAACACATCTTCCACACCTTTCCCCTTTTTATAAATTATACGGTTACCTCTGTAAACAGGCCTCATAAACAGGATCCCTCATCAAACAAACAGCCCGGGCTTCTAAATTCCACAGAAAAAAAAAATCGAGGAAAAAAAGACCTTAAAATGCACCAGCCTTAACTGAAATCAAAACTTGGCATGCTCTGTTCCAGAGAGCAAAAAATAAATCGGATCCGCTTAATTTCCTCAACTCGGACAGACCAAAAAAGAAAAAAAAAATCCCTCATTGAAAGGAAAAAATAATATTAATAATAAAAAGTTTGTTCAAAGTGATTGCATTTTTATGGCTATAACCGCCTATAATTTACAATTCATCAGCAGCCTGCGCCCACATCTAAGAGTTTAAATATTTGGTTACATTAGTCGTCTCTCCCTGTCTGGTTTAGACTAAATATGAGTCAGAGGAACCGTCCCGTTTACCGGAGTGGACCCGCTGCTCTGATAGTGCTGCGGGTGGAGCACGTGGAGTCTGCTCTGAACGGACGAGTCCCCCGCCGCTTCTCCGGTCGGTAGGTACATGCTGATCATGTCCCGCAGGTCCCCGGTAGGGCACGGCGGCGGTGGCGCGCGCGCGGTGGAAACCGGAGGGCTCACATTAGGCTCAGATTTCACGAGGGACCCCAAAGTGCCTCCGATCGCCCCGGACACCGGAGATACACCGGAGCTTTGGTGCTGGTGAGTGTAGCCGGTGATCCCGCCGTAGCCCGGCGGGGAGGCGCTCATGTAGCTCTGAGAGTTCGAGATGGGGCTGTACGGTAAGGTGGTCATGTCGTACCGGTGCACGGGCTGCGGGTTGTGCGGGTGGTGATGCGGGTGGTGGTGCGAATGCGGGTGGTGCGGGTGAGCTCCGGCGCCCGGGTGCTGCGTGTACGCCAGCTGAGCCTCCTGCATCATCGCGTGCGCAGCGGCCGCGGCTGCAGCCACCTGGCCCGAGTATGTGCCGTTTGCCCATCCGTTTACGTGCGTGGCGTAGCCGGCGGCGTTCGCTCCTGCGTGGCCCCCTCCGGGACTATCGAGCCGCTGCCCGCCGCCCATCCCCACGCCGACGCCCGCGGAGGAGCCGAGAAGGCCGCCGGCCAGAGAGTACTTGTCCTTCTTCAGCAGCGTCTTGGTCTTCCTCCGCGGCCGGTACTTGTAGTCCGGGTGCTCCTTCATGTGCATGGCCCGCAGCCGCTTTGCCTCGTCGATGAACGGTCTCTTTTCCGCCTCGGTCATCACCTTCCACTCTGCGCCCAGCCGCTTGCTAATCTCCGAGTTGTGCATCTTGGGGTTTTCCTGTGCCATTTTCCGCCGCTGGCCCCGGGACCACACCATGAAGGCGTTCATGGGTCTCTTGACTCTCTCCTGGGGGACTTTGTTACCGGTGCCCCCACCTCCTCCTCCCGTGTGTCCCCCCGGGTTGGAGGGGTTGGTCTGGGACACCACGGGGGAATGTAAGTCCGTCTCCATCATGATGCTGTACATTCACCTCGCCTTGGTAAAGAGACCACTTCTCAGTCAAACACACAGACACATTCAGGCTGGCCTGGCTGTGAGCTAGACCTCCGAGGATGAGAGAGCGACACAGAGAATGAGTGCAAGAGGCAGAGAGAGAGAGAGACAGACAGACAGAGGGAGATGAAAAGGACGCGGTGCTCGTCTCGGGATGAAATCCACTCAAAAGAGGTAAAGTTGGGATACTCTGCGCTCCCCCTTTTCGCCCTTTTCCCCCTCTCATCCGCGAACGGCGAAAAGAGTAGAAACGGTTTGTTTGAGCTTTACTTTGGTTGAAGCTGGACTAGGAAAAGTTAACGGAGCGTGCCCGGGCCGCGCGCCTTGACAGCAGCTAAATGAGCCAGTGACGGCCAATGGAGAGGCTCGAGCGGAGACGCGATTTGCATGCAGGGGCTCGCGGCTCTGGTGACGTCGGAGCGCGAGACCTAAAAATTACTCCCTCTGTCATGTGTGTGTGTGTGTGTGTGTGTGTGTGTGTGTGTGTGCGCGCGCGCGCGCGCGTGTATTGCTCAAAAACAAAACATAGAGGCAGTGTAAATCCCTATAATTTATTATAGTCTCTTTGATTAATATTCTAAAACGGCAATAATAACAGCAATAAGGTCATATAATAATAAAATAAGAACAACAACAACAATGATAATAACAACAACAACAAATTAATAATAATAATAATAATAACTTTAATTCCATTGCTAGTTTAATTTGACGTCAGTGAGCCCCCCAGGATAATTAGGTGGTTGCAGCAACAGAAAATAGGACAGAATAAAGACAAATTTGATGCAAATTAAACAATAAGGTGTTAAATAAATATGAGCAACAATTTCAAATGGTTGTTTTCATACATACAGGCGATTATACAGCCTGTAGTTGTTAATTTATAAATGCATAAATGTCAAAAACACTTGACTGAACTGCCTACCATCATCTTGTATTAAATAGGACATGAACACAAATTAGCAGGTGCCTATAATCTTTAGCCTTACTATTCTGCTGTAAGATGAGGGGGGCGTTCAGGACTAAACTGATAATTTGGTGCCCTGTACCTCCAATAATTTAGCGCATTGATCAAATAATCATTTATTTTTTTAGGAGATCCTTCTTTTCGTTGCTGTAGGCCTCAAGGTGGATGACAGAATCGGGTTTGTTACTTTTAATGGTAATTGATTGGCAGCATTTATTAACGCGCTGAATTGTTAACAAAATCTGTAACAATGTATCTTTGTCTAATTTGGGATACAGTAGCCTGCTCGGTCCAAAAGACTGGGCAGTAGGCCAATAACGTCGGTTTGCAAAACAGAGTCCTTTAAGCATTAGACAAAAGTCTATTACTCGGAAAAAAAACTGTCTTTTTGTGAGTTTTTACAGATTTTATAGGCTGGATCACTGTCTATTGTTTAGGCCTGTGGTTCAAAGCGAGTGTGGCTGTGGTATCGCTGATTTCAGAATTTTTTCCCCCCACAGTATCTGGCAAACTAAGTTTCTTTTCAACAGCCTCCTATTCAGAGCCACAGGTGCTTTTCTGTTGTGCCCGTTGCTAGGAAACAGGTGACTGACGCCTGGAGCACGTGCCATCCAAAGCGCCTCTTTTGTTTCACGAGCGCTCGGTCGCGAGCACGAGAGAGAGAGGGAGAGAGAGAGAGAGAGAGAGAGAGAGATGATTTAACCCCTTACAGAAGGAACCATACATCCTAATATCATGAGCGATGTTCTTTACAGTGATACCATAGGAGATAAAAACAATACAGCTCGTTGCTGAGCTGCTGCGGCTGGCCCGCGTGCAGGGATTACCCTCATTCATTTCAGAGTTCACACACAGGCCTGTCGCTGCAGGCCGGGACGCTCGCATGCTCCTGTCCTTACAGTCAGGATCAAGGACAACTCCAGCGACCATTTTTGCTCAATGATCGCGTTCAATTGACTCTGCCATGCTGAAAGGAAAAATTAGACGCTGCTGTCTTTAAAGAAAAAGACAGGCGTTTTAGGGGGTTCATTCCGCTACAGTATTCATCATCGAATATGAAAACTCTCTATAACCCCATACAACTATTGATAATAATAGTAATAATAATAACAAGATTTAAACCTAAGTAGAATAATCAGAGATAGATAGATAGAGAGAGAGAGAGAGAGAGAGAGAGAGAGAGAGAGAGAAGAGAGAGAGAAGTAGAAGAACAAGAAGCAAAGCGCTCAGTTTACAATAAAGTGCATGCATTTTAATTTAATAAGCAGTAAGTTATGAACTGTACATGGCATCAGGATAAACTTGCATGTGCCCTCTGAAACATTTTGAAACTGAAATGGAGTACCAGAGATACGAATACAATGGTTTTCAATTTGCATTCGAGGTAATCAGGTTGCAGTAGATCTAGCGCCACCTATGGGTCAAATATGGATCAAATCTGCTGTGGACCCCAAGAGTGCATAGGCGCACATGTGCACTGATTTTGGTTGAGATAGAATAATGTGTTCATGGATTTATGCAATTCTTGTACATTAGGCCACGCCCACACATTTTGGAAGCCAGTTGCAGCAAAATGGTACCACATATCTGTGGAATTTTTGTGCAGGTCCCTCTGGATATGCTGTGTGCCAAATTCTGAGAAGACGCAACAAAACAGTGCAGACACAAATACACAGGCAATGAGTAGCCTCTGTGCCACCCATGGCCTAAATTTCTACCAAATTTTAAAATCCATTATCTCACATACATATCAAATTTTGTGCTGCTGGGTCGTTGCTAACCTGACTATCTGATGATGGACATATCTTCATCAGTATGCAACATCCTGTTAGGTATTGTGGAACCTTTGTGCAAGAATGAAAAGGATTAAATTTCAATTTTTTTCAAGTGAAAAAAATTGTTATTATAACGCCACCATGTGGTCAATTCACCAACCATCTGCCTGTCTGCCAAGTTTGGCCGCTGTAGCTCTTATGGTTTCTGAGATCCAGATATGTTTAGGGAAGAAGAAGAGGAAAAACAATATTATCTCAGGACTTTGTGATTGGACCCCAAAATCTAAAATAACAAATGAACAAGCAAAACACATCATATTTGCATAGGTAAATAAAAACACATAGACAAATAAAAATAAACAAATGAAACCAAGCAGATAAATAATACATATCGATGCACATTAAAGAGAATCAATTGATGCTGCAGCTCTGTGTGGGTTTGCATTGCCAGTGGTAGCTTCCAAAAGCGTTTCCCAGGTGCCGGGGGAGTATTGCAGTCTCTTCCTGCTTCAGCCGCCTCCTATAATGTGGAGGATCTCTTAAAGCCTGTGGGATTACGCTACCAAGCGGCATCTGTCAGGTGCTGGTCGCCTCTCAGCGAGCTGGGAAAACTATTGGCACACTGGCATGGGCGGATTTTTTTCCCCCTCTCCCTTTTGCCAGCTGGCTATAGTGCTGTGAAGTGGCTTGTATGGTGTGTTGTTTCACACTGTGACAGTCTCCCCTCTCTGCCTCTTTCCATTCATGCACGTAAACACATGGCCACGCACACACGCTCATACTTAAAACACATACACAGGCAAACAGTTTATGCATTAACGCCATAGCAATATGGCAAAAAATTAGACGGTAACAGACAGAACTTAAATTTCCAGTGTTGATATTAGTTAATAAGCTTCAGTTTTAACAAGACTTACAGCCCAGTCACATCTAGAATGATAACTATAAAGTTAACTGTTAACTACAATACACACAATGATGTGATGGGTAAGGCTTCATGTGTACGCCTCTTTTCTTAGAAGTTTAAATTGATTGGTTACATTTGTTTTTATGATTTCTGCATCTAAAAATATCAGTCTGAGATCTGTAGTCACACTGTATGCTGTATATTCTTTCTATATGTGACTAGGCCTTTTCAACATTCTGAATTCAATTCATTTTCAGGGGACTTTTTGCAGCGCTTGAACATTCTTAAACCATTCTGACTTTTGAACGATGGAAAATTTGGTTGAATTCAGGCAACAGTATGAGAGTAAAATATTCAGATCTGCATAATTCATGACAGTAGAGAAAAAAATTAACCGTAGAATCCCAAGAATAAAGGTGTTTCATGAGAAAACTTGAGGTTACTAACTCCATAACCCTGGTTCTCTGATAACATGAATGAGGCATCTCCACAGAGCTTGAACCGCAGTAGAACAGACTTGCACTCAGGGAAAAGAAGCGACATTTGCATGGTTTTACATTTCATCCATGGTCGCCTCTTTCCTTCATAACAGGAAGTAGATGTGTTAAGCAGCTCGATGCCACATGGGTGTGGGCCTGTCCCATTGTCTCTACATGTCTCAAATGAGGAAGCTGTACCAGAGGGGGTCAAGGGACATCACAGTCCTTGACTGAGACAAGGTGTTCCAAAGTTCCTCTAGAGGAATTGGAATCAAAGTCTTCTGAGGCCTGCAGCTCCAGAATGTCTGCCATGTTAGTTTTGCAGCTGTTAGCAGGCACCAACAAGATGCCAGCCAAGTCAAGATGCATAGTCCTTTATCGTGCTACACTGGTGCTCCTCTCAGTGTGAGGGTTAGATGGTGTATCAGTTTGACAATACATGGAGCCTTGGCCTTTCAAAAACAGAAATCATCCAGTCAGCGTGGTTCATCTCTGATAATGATGAGGGCTTCTATCTGTTCACAGCAAACTAAAGGCAGGATCTTTGGTTTGTTAATGTGATAATTTACGAGATTCTTGTTTTTCTTACTTTTGGGAACAGCTTTGGTGAAAGCATCTTTTTGCTTCAGCACATCCAGGGTACATCTCACAGAGATTATGTTTTGAAAACTTTTTCTTTCCATTCCAACCATCTGTCCACCTGAAGACAGCATTTCTGTTCACTGAAAATGCAATGAACTTTTGGAAAATGCTTCCCTGAGTGGAATTTTTGGACATTGATAAGATGTTTGATGAAACAGCTACCAGACAGCAAGTGTTTAGAACAGCAAATGTAAAAGCTTCATTTACCTGACCACAGGTTAAATCACTGATATGTTATATTAATCAGTGATAGAGTAGTGAAACTGGTCTTTGTTTATATTAAAATGTTGCAGAAGATTATTTACTCTGTTATTACTATTATGTTATGTTAAGTTTCTCATTTGTTACCCTAACTGATTAAGGACGAGAATTAGAAAGGTCCAACTCAATGTGATTACATACTTATGGAGGCCTGTCTCCAAAAAATAATGTCCTCATACAGCTAAATAGCATTCTTGATTATGTTTTGAGGGGAATGTATTTTTGTTGTAGGTTATGTATGCTTGTAATGTATTACAAGAGGGTTTGTAATGCCTTAGATTCAAGGCTGCACTAAACAATGGGTGGAGACGCAAATGGGTCAAACAACCGACTTCCACCCAAGTTATGTTATGTTACAGTAAGCTTATGCCTTAACTTAACCTTTCCCTAACCTTAACCAAGTACTTCTGATGACTGAAGTTATGAAAATGGCTAAAATGCTGGCCAACATGATCTACAAAATGTGTTGATTTGAAACATATTTGTGATATGTCAGAAACAAATGTAATCCATGACAAAATACATTTCCTCCCAAATGCAATTAAGAATGCAATTTAGTTGTATGGGAATGTAATTTTTAGGAGACAGCGTTGAATTAAGAATAATGAAAATGACTCTGTGTCTCATCAAACACACCCACTAATACACACACACACACACACACACACAAACTCCTGGGCGGGGTGGGAGATCAAAGAGTGCTGGTAGATAAAACACACAGCAAGGACGTTCCTCACATCTTCACCCCAATGTTAGTCCTGGAATCTATAAGCCAACAGGCCTCTCTCTCTCTCTCACACACACACACTCACTCACTCACACACACACACACACACACACACACACACACACGCACGCACACAGGCCTAATAGAATCAAAGGCATTTTTCCCGTGCAGCAGCCGACCCAGTGGGTTTGTTTAAGGCTCTCTGTCACAGCAAGCTGTCAACTCTACTGGAGCTCGGCAGCACTGACAGGGCTGGGAGTATGTACATACACACACACACACACACACACACACACACACACACTTTCTAAATTGATTTTATATATTCCTCCAAACTAACGTCCATGTTTGTACCACTAATTACAGCTATCTAAAATTACAATGCTATACATTCCATGACAGAATAAAATGACTGATAATGAATCAAGTCATTGCAAATGTATTTCTTTAGAAGCAAACTGTGCTTTACCTTTCTACTGTAGACTTAGACATAGACGCACTTAAAAATGTCAGATATGATACTGACAAAATTGATCTATCACTGTGAAGTAGCACATTTTAAAGTATTTCTAAAATCCTGAGTAGCAGTGGTTTTGTTCATTTTCAAGGGAAACATTTAAATTAGGAATATGAAACATTTGGTTAAATCAGATTATAGAAAAAGAGACTGGAACTTTCAACAAACATGTCATACCATTATTCCTGCATGGATGTACTGTAAGTTTATCGAATCAACATATGGCATGTGCAACTTTAAGGTCAGCATTTTGTTTCTATAAAGATGCGATCAGACAAGGAAGCAATTCCAAAATGAGTGTGTTAACTGGTTACAAGAGGATGAACTTCAGTTTGGAGACAGGGAAACAAAGTGACAAACCAAGCAAAAGTAGAATCAGCCAACACTGAAATATATGTATTTTAAAGCTTCGGTTCTCTCACCACTGTCTCTGTTTACCAGACAAGCGACAGAGGAGTGAAACCAATGATCTAATGTGTGCTACTTCAGTTCTGCTTCAATTCTCTGAAAACTGAAAGTCTAGGAATTTTAGCTGTTTGTCTGGCTGCAGTTATTGCAACTTGTTCTGCATAAAAACAGGTAAAAATGCTTAAACGACCATCCCAGTGGTGTTGATATAATTTCACAGCATATAATCAAATCCCTCAATTTTCAAATTTGGATTTTTGGTTGAAGCTCCCACCTTGTAATGTTCTGATTCTGTGGCTGACAAAGCTGTTACTATTCATGAACCACAGAACTGGTCATTTCCTGTTTAAAGCAAATGTTTCCCACAGAACTATTGTCCCTGGCGGAGGGAGTGTTTCACTCCAACTTCAAGTCATCAAAACACAACAGTTCTGCTGCTTTTAGGAAAACTAGTGACGACTTTATTATGGGGATGGAATACTGATGTAAAGAAAGTTTGAAGTCTGAAATTTCATTTTCATATGGTAGTGGAATGAATGGAAACTAATGGCTGGATAAAAAGGTAGGAAAAATGATTTTGGAGTTCTAAAATATTACTGCTACTTTTGGAAAAGATTAGCAGAAATGTATATACTTTCTGTAGATATTATACTAAACATGCTAAATCACTGGTATGGATGTTAAAATATGAAAAAAGGTAAATTTGATATCACAACAACGCAGGATGGCTTTCTCTGGCTCAGAGTTCTTGTTGAAAATAAAATATGAATTCCTATACTGAGTGTAATTTATCTATGATTATTAAGTCAACACCAGCGCTTGTAAGTTTTTACTTAAGGGTTTTGAAATACACTTTCTTTAGTAATAACTTCCATGAATATACTAACCAGTTCCAACCAGATCCACCCGTCTGGATGTAGACTACCATCTTCATCTTTTTTCCATCCATTTTTCGCCCCATTTTTCAAGTGTCAGAGTAAAGTGGCCTGGTGTACAGAACACTGTTAAGCATTTGCACTCATCATTTAATCATCGCACCTCGTCCTTTGATTGATGCCTAATGAATGCCCGGGGTCTCGGTTTACAAGACAATCACTAACGGAGCCTTGCTAATGGGTTTTGCCTGTCTGCCAGACAGCCCAGGCTTCAGGCAGCTCCACCCGCGTTTACACCGCAGCCTCCGCACGGATTTACTTTACCATTTGTCACACACATATGGTACTTTTATGGCTTTCCTAACAGATTAAACTACCCAAAAAATGCACATTCCAAGTTTTACTGCTCTAGACGAACAGTTGGGACAAGATTGGGCCTGGGCCACATACACGGTGAACACAAAATTCACAACTGAACTGCTAGTGTACACAAAGCCTCCAGTCATTCTCAGCAGCGTCTCTCACCAAGTACTTTTCACAATTAGCGTCCACATTACTTGTCGTTAATTGGCCCTAGCTGTAATGATTAGAAACTAGTGGAAGACAGATGGGCATTATATGCCGGGAAGACAATGAAGAAATGTGCAGAGTTTGTTCATATTCTTGAGTAGCTTATTTTTGTTCAGGATCACTAGAGGGCAGGAACCTATCCCAGCATGCATTGGGCAGAAGGCAGACGGACACCTTGGACAGGCTTTCACTGAGTTAACATGGACAAACAAACACTCCCATCTACGTCCATGGGAAATTCAATATCTCTAACCTAGTCTAGTCTAGTTTGGCCAATACAATCTCGAACATGGGCATGGAGCACCAGAAGCAGCTCTGGCATTTCTTCATTATTTTAAAGCGTTGTGGCTAAATACCAAGAAGGCAATGGATTCCCTTGTTACTCCATGTCAGCCCTCCATTCATGTTGTTCCTATGCTGCTAGCTGCTACCAAGTTGCGTCTTTCTGTTAAAAGGCCATTGTGTATACCTGAGTGATGGCAGCTGCTTCAGCCCAAAACACACTATGCTTGTCACAGTCGGGACAGATCTAGGTTCATGTTCACACAGCAAACCAGCCGCTCTACAGTTCATTTGTTCAATAGACAGTCACAATGAAGAGAGACAGGAAAGATGGGGCAGAGAGAGGGGGCAACATGCAGCAAAGGGTCTGGACCGGGACCGAGTTCATTTGTAACTTTGCTGAGACCACCTCCTCATCAGGGTCTTGGTCCAGTGAGACCAACCCATATCAACCAAGCAGAACCAGAACATGCAAACTCCATGCAGAAAGTGTCTGGGTCACATGACTGAAGACACAGCTGTGTATGAAGAGTTGAACCTCTGAAATTAGACTGTTTCATATCCACACTGCAGATTACCAACGTAGCTGTTCAGCCTACTGAGCAGATGAGGCACAGTGCTTAAGGTCCTGAGTTTATTCCTTTCAAAAATATGGGGCAAAAAATTGATGATAAAATTGACAGAATTTTTTTTTTTTTTAATAGCCAAAATTAGCTTTTGAGCCAGAGCAAACTCACTTGATTCCTTTCAAAAACACAGGAAAACATGAGCCAAAGAGCTAAGCTTTATATAATACAACTTTCAGCTTCCTCATGTTTTGGACCTACATTGATCTATTTATAGTAAAACCCAGCGGCCCCCAAATGATTTTTTTGCCTGGGGTCCCCAAATGTTTAGGGACAACACTGATTACCAATGTAACATTTAATGCCACAAAGATGACCTACAACCAGATTTGGGCCCTTAGTTAGGTCAGCTGTTAGCTAGTCACAACTTAAACAATCATTTTGTTTCCCACCATTTGCTTGATCACCACATGCTGCTCATTTTGTGGAGCCACAGGCTGCTTTAAGTGTGTTCACACCAGAGTTTTCCAGCATTCACACATACACACACAAACACCCACACATGCACACACAAATGCGCACACTCATCCATAACATTTAATTTAATTAGAGCATGTGAGGCCTCCCATCTCGGTCAGTATTGTCAAGGTGCTTGGGAGCCGCCAGCACTATCACTGATTGCTTCTAGATAGGCAGAAATATGATTAGACCACATGTATGAATGTGTCTGTTTATGTGTGTGTGTGTGTGTGTGTGTGTGTGTGTGTGTGTGTGTGTATGTGCGTGCATGCACTTGGGAGGGAACTGGGGGAGAAATCAGATTGTGGTTTTGTTAGTAGTGAGAGTAGAGGTAAGCGCTGGGTTGAAAGGAATGAGTAGATGAGTAGATAGAGGGCGGACAGGAGGAGATTGAGGGATGGAAGGTGGAGGGAAGAGGGTCAGACTGATATATAATTTATATGAGGCCGATATTAGCCATTTATTTGAAGAGTGAGCACCTGCCAGCCCTAATCTCTTGTTATTAATTTGAACTCTACTGAGGAGCAGTAACAAGAAAAAGGAAGGAAGCAAGAGAGAGGGTGACAGGTGGAACACAGAGAGAGAGGGAGAAACAAGGGGAATGGGACGGGGGAGATGGGGGTGTGGAGAGAGAGAGAGAGAGAGAAAGAGAGAGGTTGGACGAGTGAGGGAGGGAGGGGAGGAAGGGCTGGAATGGAGTGACCCCAGCGAAAACAGATTAGTAGACCATGAATAGGATTACCAGCAATGATAGTCCCTCTGAGGGCCCGGCATCAATCCGGGCCAACACAAACATTCACACACACATCTACACGCACACACACACACGTAACAGCATGCATGTACACATCAAAGAGACCAGCGACAGTCCAACCTTCCTGGCCAAAGCAAACACACCTACATCGCTGTCAACACACACACAAACCAAAGGGACCAGCATCGTCCCAGGCCTCATTCACACTGTAACTTACAGCGGTAATCCTTGAGTTCCTTGCTCATTTGCTTAAATTTTTACCTGATTAAGAGCTGATTAAGTTCAAGTGAGTCTTTATTATTCCCAAGGGGCAATTTGTTTGGCAGGTAGCCGCCAACAAACAACAGTCGACCAAAAAAAAGGCAACAATGATGGCAAAATTTACAGGCTTGTTCTTAAAATCAGTGACCACAGGTATGAGAGAGTTTCTGAATTAGTCCATCACTGAGGGAGTTCGTATGTATGACCGGATTAACTTATTTAACTTACTGCCCGTTATGCCCTCTGGCAAGAAGGGCAGCAACGAAGTTTCTCAACTCCTGTCTGTCTTTTGCCATCTTCTGCAAGGAGCACCAGGTGTCATTCTCCGTCTCCACAGTGCACCCCCGGGTCATCTTGGGTCTTCCTTTCATTTAAACTTAGGTGTCTTAGAGGAATATTCCAGTGTTTTAAGCAAAATTCCCTTTTTCTGACTTAACCAGACAGAAACAAGATATTTGATACCATTTTCACCTCTGTGTGTCCAATGATTCGGTTCCTATGGGTAGCATTTCATCTTAGCTTAGCACAAAGAAATGAAGTCTATGGGAACTGTTAGCCTGGCTCTGTCAAAGTGAAAAAAAAAACCTTATAGCGACTCCGAAGCGGTCTTATTTACACAGTGTGTCATGGATTTGAAATACAGTGGTCCCTCGTTTATCGCAGGAGTTACGTTCTAAAAATAACCCGCTACAGGCGAAATCCGCGAAGTAGTCGGCTTTATTTTTTACAGTTATTCTAGATGTTTTAAGGCTGTAAAACCCCTCACTACACACTTTATACACTTTTCTCAGACAGGTATTAACATTTTCTCACTTTTCTCTCTTGTTTAAACTCTCAAAGTTCAAACCTTCGTAGGAAAATAAGTCCAGTATTATAGAATGAACTCATTCTGTACTGTACTGGAGACACGGCACGGAGGAGATTGATTGACAATGGTCTACAGTCCCTTAGCCAATCAGGACGCAGAACACAATGCGGTGTAAAAAAAAAAAAAAAAAAAAAAAAACATGCAAAATTGCGCTAAAAAAAATCCGCGAAACTGCGAGGCCGCGAAAGGTGAACCGCGTTATAGCGAGGGACAACTGTACACATCTTGGGATTTACAAAAAACAAAACCATGAGAGTGGTTTGAGGAGAAGTTAATTAGTGGTGGATCTTGCTTTACCTCCAGTAGTGCGCTGATCACTGCAATAGACGGAGGGATACATGTGCTCAGTGGTTACGGTTCTACCATCTAACCTCTCCTAAAATGACTCTTGGTTGAAACTCCCACTTGAAATACTTGAAAAAATTTACTTCATATCCACGTGGTCCACTGTGTAAATCAGCTGTATTTATTTTTTCACTTTGATGAAGCCAGGCTAATCACTCCCACCGACTCTAAGTCTTTATGCTAAGCTAACACAAAATGCTAACTATATGAACTGAACCAGTGGAGATATATTCCCATAAAGATGCTGTCAAAATCCTTGGAGGACACAGCCTGTACATTTCCATCTTCTCTACACAATTAATGTAGCCACGTCCTCTTGCTGGCATCTGTAAAGGCGGTCCTGATTAGAAATTTTCTTTGGCCACAAGATTCTTTTGATCCTCCTCAGACTCTGTGTGTGAAAGGAGGACAGTCTTTGTACATCATGGTCTGTCGTCCTCCAGCATTCTGACCCGTACCCTGACCCCTCTCAGTAGCTCTGACCATGGACTGTACACACTGGAGAGGTTGGTGACATTTGTGCCAACAATCTGGCTGCATAACTTAACAAACTCTCCAGTTTGTTCTTATTACTCAGGTTGACGTGCTTACAGATCATAGAAAATGTTAAAATAGATTCAATAAAACAAGAATACAAAAGTTCAACATAAAACTATGGAGCTTCTTTTAAAAAATTCTTAAAAAAAGAGGAAAAAAGTTTATCATCAAGGATTGTTCCAAGATACTGATGGACAGCCTCTACTGTCGAGCCCTTAATTACAGCAGGCAGAAAAGGAGGAAGGTTCTTCTTAAAATTTGCAGTTATTTCTTTCCTTTTGTTGATATTTAGCGGTCAGAAATAACGTTCACATGATAGAACAAACTAATTCAGGCCAGGTCCACGACTGGGTGATGATGTGAAAACACCATGGATTTTCCCCATAGAGAAAATGTGATTCATCCAGAATTCCATGATTGAGTAAAGGTTTGTTGTCAGTGTTATATCAGACTGTTAAAGTCTGTAAGTGGTTGCCTTCTCATGTATTCACACAGTACTCCGCACACTAAATAAATGATGCGCTACTAAACTAAAACGATCTCACTGAAAGTAGAATGTTATCAGCCCTGAAGCACTTTCACTGTGAGCATGGCTGAAGTTGTTTTTTTTTTTTTTTTTTTTTTTTAAATATTGGATTTACAGTATGTGGCAGAGTTACGTCAGACAAAACCTTTTATCTGAACAACAGATTTGCCTCAGTGGTGATGAACGGGGTGCTCTACCAAGAAGTACTGGTGGATGTCAGCCCACTCAAAATATAATAACAAAAAGGCATCAAGATAAGAGCAGCACAAGCAGCTTCAAACAGAAAACAGACATATCATCTCATTTTCACCTCATGCAAGTTGTTGATGATGTTAAAACAACATAAAAATGATCAAAATTACGTTTTCAACTCCTTTGCGGCGATTTTAAAATGTATGCACAAGTGGGAGTGTGTGCGTAATGCCCCCCCCAAGCCCTCCGAAACGCATAGACACACACAAAATCCCTGCACACGCACCCATTTCTGCCACCTTGCACAACAGGGAGAGAAAACAGCTGACTGTCAGAAAGAAAGGTTCAGCATGTTGGTCTGACACCTCTCTGTGTCTGTCTGTGTGTGTGTGTGTGTGCGCGTGTGTGTGTGTGTGTGTGTGTGTATACGGCTGGTGTCTGTGGCCAAACAGTGCTAATCCCATTCAACCCCCCTCCCACCACCACAGCTAATTTCATCTGACACACCAGCCACACAGAAAAAAACTTCTTTAGAGTGCAAAGTCTGTCAGCCGACACAAAGAGCAGTGCCAACACATGTAGGCTAGCCATGGCAGTAACACTGATACACCCTTTTAACTCGAGTGTAATAAGATTGTACTGGCTTTTGACTTTTACACAGTCTACCAGTGCTTTCATTTTCCTCGTCTGGGGGACTCATTTCTTCATTTTTCTTGGGATATTTGGAGAATGTGTAAGAATGACTATCTCACCCCTATTATCTACCACCAACAACACTGTGCAACTATCAAGATCTGCCACTTCCACATCACATAGGTGACCAAATTAAACTTTTATGAGTTCTTACTTGTCATGCTTTTCATTGAAGCTAATGTTTTTGGTTCAATAAATCTCTTAAGGTTAAACACCTTTGAGTGTGTGGTTGATTTAAGGAGTATTTCTGTTAATGGAGGTACGTGCCTTTTTGTGATAGGTCACGCCCACTGCCACACCCCCTTTTGACCAGTCAGCATGAAAAGTTAATCAGCTCTTTCTTGACCCGTGACTAATGACCAGTGATAAAACTGAAATATCCGGCGAACAAAGAAACAGACAAATAAAAAGATGGAATGGGGTGAAAACATAACCTCCATCCAAAAAAAAAAAAAAAAAAAAGCTCCCTTCAAGGGCCAACCAGTGGCCAAACATTATGAGTTTTTTCTTTTTACCCCCCACACCTGACTAAACACGGTCTGGTTGGTCTTGGTTGGAAGATGCTTTGGTGGACAGGAAGTGATTCTGTTTAACAATTACAGGAGTGGCAGTTTGTTTGGAACAAAGAAAAGAGCGCCACCTGTTGAAAATCCAAGGAGAGAAACGTCACAGTTACAGGATCTCAGTCCGATTTCTACTCCAGTCTGAGGTCTTCAGCTCTCCAGATAACCTTCAACAATCGTCCTGACTTCGACAGCCGCTACTGGGGTGCTTCTACCTCACAAAGCATTTTGCACTACTGCTGAGGAGGTCAGTTTTGGTTTCATCAGACAGAATCTTTTGCCACATTAGGGTCAAGTTTGGGCCCATTTCCTAATAATCAACTTGGGTCCTGTTTTTATAAGTTGATTATGAGTCCTATGCGTCTGGTTTATTTTTAACATCAAGTATTTGTGTCAGCGTTGGCCATTGCTGCGGTATCTACATCCTAGTTCCACTATTGCTCCAGCATTCTACAGAGGTCGTTGGGATCTGAGAAATACTTTGGGCTTAACATTGATCATATATTGTGAAATCTTTAATACCGCCACATGATCTGCAAAACGGTTTGTTGTAATGTAAAATGTTGAGAAATTGTAGTGAATGGTCCAACTATTCAAAATCACTGGTATTGGCCTTGAACCCAGTTTGGATCCGCAAATACTTACTGACCCTTTTTTCCAAAAAAAAAAAAAAAAAAAAAAAAAAACACTTCATAAAATGCACTTTGACATTCTTATTTTCTGTGTAAATCTGCGACAAAAGGTGCTCATTGAATGATTAAATTGCCTTGTATGTATACACATCCACACATATGCATGTACCTGCATATTTACTGTACATACACAAAGAAATAAATAAAACATATTAACTCCACATAAAAAGCCAGTGAACCTTTCTCCTTGGTGACATTTCCCTCCAACCTGCTGGGGCAGAGTTTTGATATCAGGGCCCCCTAAGAGCAGGGAAATGGCTTGGGGGGGGGGGGGGGGGGGTATTCTCTCTCTCTCTCTTTCTCTCTCTCTCTCTCTCTCTCTCTCTCTCTCTTCCCGTCTGTCTGTCTGTCTCTTTCGTTTGCTCACTCTCTCTATCATCCTAAATGAGGGCTTGTTTTTTTTTGCTGCTGGTGGCGGGGGGTGTCAGGATCTGGGAAGAATGGGGAGTTCCTGTGGAGGGCCTTTGAGTGCAGGGATGAAGAGTTTCTCTCCCTCTCTCTCTCACTCCCTTCCTGTTATTCTGTATGTCTCTCGCTCATCCTAAATGGGGTCAAGCTCCCAGCCAAGACCCGCTGCTTTCAAAGATCCCAAAGAGCAGCTTACCTCCACCTGCCCTTTCCCTCCCGCTCCCCTCCCTCGCCAGGCTTTTCTTCTCCTCGTTTCTTCCTCACTCCCGTCCCTCTCCCGCTCTCGCACTCTCTCCCCCTCCCCTCCGTTCGATCCGTCCCTCCCTCCCCCTCCTTCCTCCAATCTAACCTTTCTACCTCTTTTTACACTTCCTATCTAGCCTTTCTTCCTCTCTAACCCGCTCACATCTCCTTCCTTTCTCTTTTTTATCCTCTCTGTTACTGCTTCTGAATAAGAGGAAAGAGGTTTCATGCGGCTCTGCTTATGCGGTGACTCACTAATGGCACCTAATGGCGTCCAAACCATGCCAACATTCCCCTTTTAAATGGATTGCTGCATCAAAGATACCTGTACCTATTTATCCATCCAAGATACCTGTACCTGTTTATCCATCCATTTATTTATCTAGAGTGGCAATATCCAGCTATTTTCTGCTGTTCTTAGAGTGATTGATACTTGACTAAGACAGCAGCTGAATCCTAAAAACATGCATGTCATGCTCCCACCCTATGAGCACTTCTCATTAGGCTGCTGCAGATATGGATTTTTAAAAGGCTGATGGCAATTTGTTTTTGATTTTAAAACTGCCTATAGCGGTCAATAGGATTTGATGTCTTTAAGTTTGATTACTGTCAGGCCAGAAATGCCTGTGAAGCAGCCAGGGGCATAGCCATATATATAGATACATAAAAATGAATCAACAGTTGTTATTTCCCCTTTTTCATTTTTTTCATGTTTTTTTTTTTTTTTTGAGGGGTGGGGGTGGATTCTAATTTCTTGGAATTATATTTCAAACTCACTGTATTTTTATTATAATTATTATTAATCAATTAATTAATTATTAATATAATAATTATTAGTCATTATAATATTATAATTATAATGACTAGTACAAGACCTGTATAAAGACTTACATGTTTTTTTGTTTTGTTTTTTTAATTTCTGGTCATTTTCCAGACATTTTCTTTGAACTTTTTAGTAATTTCTTGCCAAGTCAAATCAACTGAATTTGCTCAGGCTTCAAAGGGTTTAGCGTGTGAACAGCTGTTTTGTAACCGGACAAACTCTTAACAATTTCTAGGTAGAGCAAAGTGCTGGGGACAGAGGGGACATATTCCAGAAGTGAGGGGAACATCCCACTCAGACTACACTCACACACACACACATACACATCTACTACATCCCTGGAAACAGCATTTACACAATCATGGTAAAATCCCCATTAAATTCCAGAATGAAAATATTGATGACGGTAACACATAGCAATGCAAACTTAATCCACACTCCAAATCCAAATCTAAATCCACATGTCTCATATCCATCATATCTTGCCCAAGGTCATGCAAATACCTGAAATCAAGCATATCTTTGCGTGCAGAGTGGTAAGAGCTGCAGGTCCAGGCATCAAACCACCAGACTGCCCAGACTGATGTTGTACAGTTGCTAAGTAAAGAATATTGTTTCTAAAAGCTGATGCAATTATATTCTCTCCTAATATGTATAATTATATATACATATGATGATAATCTAACTATATTCTCCACTATATTCAAATGATGGGGAAACCTTTTTAGTTTCTGTTTCTGATGTTAACACAGGCACCATTCAACAGCACATTCAAAATATAATTCAACAACATTTTCATGATGCATAAATAGAAATGTAGCAATTCTAACATAGTTATGGTCATGCCCACTTGAGTGAGCCACTTTTCTTACATTAAATTATTAAATGCAAAAGATAGGGAGGGACTGCACACAGATATACTCTTTCACATTAAAACTTGAAATTTCACCAAAAACGGCGTAATAGTTTCACAGAGAATGTGAGGTTTTGGCTGCAAAGCAACCAGGGAATGTGTGGCTCTCATTTGTTTTCCACATGTGTTTATAACCTCCACCTGACATCAGGTGTTATGATCAGAGGGGGAGGCACCCTAACAATCAATCGGTCAATCAATCAATCAATCAAGGCACTAATCAGTGCAAACAGTATCTGCTGCAGAAATACAAAACTATGACAAATAACACTCATATGGCAGCAGGAAAAAATAGATAAACAAATAAATAAAAAATAAGAAAAAAAAAACAGTAAAGAAAATGTTACAAATAAATAAAATAAAATAAAAATGTAAAAATAATATTACAATCATCCTGATGTGATTTTCAGATAAATTAAATAAATAGATAAATAACGAATAAATTAATAATTTTTAAATGAATAAAATTATTTTAAAAATTGGAGGTAAAATTAAAAAAATAAAAACATTAAACAAATTAAGTAATAATAAAGAAACACAAACTACACTAATAGGGCCTAACAACAACTGACAAGACCTCAGGACTGCCCCAAAATTACCATAAATGTGAAAATAAGGATAATATTTTATTTAAGTTATTTTTTCACATGTCATTTTCATCATTATTATTTATTTATTTATCTATTTTTTTCACCTACAGCTTGTCATTTTTCAAAGTTTTGTATTTCTGCAGTAGAAACTGGACTGATTAGTGCCTTGATTCATCGCTTGATGGTGGTGGGGGGGTTAGGGTTAGGGTTACAGGTAAGGTTAAGGGTTCGGGCTAGGGTTAGGGTTTGATGTTTGGATTTAAGGGAGTATATCTGTGTCATCCCTTCCTTTTTTGTACTGGTCATTTTTGCACTCAGGATCACCACCAGTCGTCAAACATTAAGTCGAGTGCTCTTTTCTTTTTCCTTTACATTAAAATACTGAAAAGGTAAAAACGGGATTCTTTCTGACATTTCACTAGCCAAAGAAATTCAGTCCAGTTCTTCAAATGTCTGCACTGAAGTTGGACTTGTCTCATACACACACTCTCACACACACACACACACCCACACACACACACACACCTGTGACTCTCAGAGCCCTCCCTCTCTTTCAGAGTGAGTAACGACATACCTTCTCTCTCTTTACCAGGCATTCATCTATCCATGAAAGCAGAGAACGGGGATTTTGAGGGCAACACTCATTCCTTACCTCCCCCCTTCTCTTCCATCCATCTCTGCGAGGGAAGGAGGGGATGAGGAAAAGTCTTCCCTAGACTTTGGGATCCTCTTTTTCCATTCAGTTCCTCTTGGTTCTCCTCTCTGGAGACCTGCATCGTGGAGAAATGGAGGGAAGAGGAAGCTATGGACGCCAGGTGCTTTTCTCCTCCTATTTATCACTAAGGCACTAATCTTACCTTTTTTCCCTCAAACTCTAGACCTGGTGATGACTATACCCTGTTGTCCCAAGACACTGAAGCCCTACCTGCATTGCATTAACAATGGATCCTGTCCCGTAGCCTTCTTCCCCTTCTATCCTCCCTACCTTGCATGCTTCCTTTCCTGCCTTCCTTCCATGCAGGCCCGTGCACTTCCCCTTCCTGCCTCCTCTACACCTCCTCTGCCTTTCCCTGCTGTCTTGTATCTTTTCCCATGCCTTTCAAACGCCTATCCCGCAGGCTTTCCACTTCTCCCTTCCCTTCACGCCGTTCCTCCCCGTCGCCGACTCTCCCCAACGCCGCCGTCGATGGCCAGCGCGGCTCTCCTCTTCCCCTCCGACCCATACTGGGCTTTATTTAATTTGTCAGTATAATAGACGTGAATGAACCCTGGGGTTTAGGGCTACAGAGGCAGAGAAAGCGACAGGGAGGGAGGGGCGGGACGCTCAGCAATGTGTGTCAAAAGAGAAACAAAAAGTACCATTATTTTTGATTCGCTTCCCTTTTTGAAAATTACTTCCAAAGTGTGATGTCCCATTGTGGGAGCAGAATAACGCAGAACAATGCAGCATGGGGAAGGGGGGGGCTAGTCTTATATATCCAGGCTAATATTCACAGGGGCTTTGGCCAACGCCGGCTGGCCTGCCCTGGATAACCCTGCACCGCAGTGACTGGGCCCGGGGTTAGGCTGATAATGGGAGGCATTGGGAAGCCTTTAGTTCCCATTGTGGCGGCTGTGTCAACAGAGAGGCCACTGGGAGCTGCCTGGCATGTGGAACAGAGAAAAGGCCCTTTATCCCTTTCTTTTGGAGAGAGAAAAAGAGAGAGAGGGAGAGAGAGAGAGGGAGAGAGAGAGAGACGTTATCACAGCAGCTCTGCGCTCACTGGTGGGTTGGGGTTTTGTTTGTGCCATGGGTCTCCATCTCTCTCTGCTGTTTCCAAGCTCTCTGTCCTGTTTACCCTGTTAAAAGACCATACCAGAGATTTTCAAAGTTTTGTCCATTTACGACTTTACGGCTTTAATATGCAGCCCATGGACTACAACATCCATAGTTTGATTTGTGACTTCATTAACTCAGTGGGGGTCAATTTCAGAATCAGAATCAGAAAAAACTTTATTTATCCCAAAATGGGCAAACATGTGAGATAGAAGGACAAATATAATATAAAAGACAAATATAGAGCTACTCTTGACATTTGGCATTTATCAGCCTGATAGAAGAAGGAATAAAAGTGGCGATTTTTTTTTTTTTTTTTGTTGTTGTTTTGTTTTTGTTTGATTTTTTTCTCAACACTTGTTGCTGTCGGGTGCCAGCAGAGTTCATGTTAGCAGAGTCAGCCTGACATTGATGAAGATGACGATGAAGGATGAACGTTGCCTCGCTTGGTGTTAGCTGTTACCATTTTCTTTTACAGTAGTGTTAGTACAAGTGATACTTTATAGCATCGTCTTGCTTTTCAAAATGAATCCACACATCATGGCACACGGAAAAACAAATTTTTGCTGAGGACCCCCTGGAAGACCTTTAAAGGGACATTACACAAAACTGCAGAGGGTTGACTGAAGTGAGGACCGGTGATTCCCACTATTTTCCACACTTATTCCACATTTTAGCCAGTTGAGGCTAGTGGTCCTCACTTCCATCAACCATCTGCACTTTTTCATAGTGCAGCTTTTATTGTGAAATTTGAAAATGACAGAGAGTAGACTCAACAAAGTAGAAGCAGATTCCTTCTTTCATCTTTACTGACTGAGCTTTTATTGTGAAACGTTCCACAATCTGTCATTGATCATTTGTTGTCTGTAAAATGTAGTGAAGGATAAAACTCGAGCAAAAAAGAACTTCACTACAGTGAATTTACTGACTTTAAAAAATGATGTTCAGGCTCACATGGCAGCTAATCCCAGCAAAATCTACCTAGGAACATAAGGGCCAAGATTTATTTATCCATAGAAAACACAAACAATAAAACAATATATTTTACTCATCAATGGGTCCACTTATCGATAATTACTGATAAATGGTCCCACCCCTAATTTCAATAGATAATAAAATAATATTGAATGAATGGTGGCACATTTATCAGGAATGTGCAGTTGCAGTGGAAAACTCCCCAAATTCTCTTGACCAACAACAACTGTTGCTGATGGGAGCTTTTGTTAATCATGCTAGTGCTTTCAGCCCAACATATCTACAAAGTAAAATATTTATCTACTCAGCTGAACTAGCACAACTCAGTCGTCATCAAATAGAATGCACACAACACACACACACACACACTCACGCAAGCAGCGCCTGACCTGTCAATACCACCGTCGGTCCATTCATCCATCCAGCTCCACCTGGGAAAGAGACGGACGCCTGTGTTTACTCTGGATTCTGTTCCCTGAGGCACACACACACACACACACACACACACATGCACGCACACTGCCATTATGCTTGCCTCCTGGCATCGATGAGGCAGCCTTGAGAAAGCGGGTGAAAGCTGAACAAATAGTGGCACCCATATACACACATGTAAATACACAAACACACGCACACACACACGCACACACACACACACACACAGAACACCAGCACCTAAACAAACAGGCCCAGTGATGGTAGCAGAGCAAGCCAAGCAGCTCTCATTACCAGCCAGCACAATAAGCTTAGGTCCAGCCGCACACACACCCTCTTCACCCTCCGTACACACACAAGAGCGGTGCAGTCAATAACCAGCGCGAGTTTCATTCCACAATAAACTGGAAGGACAGGCAAGCGAGCTATTCAGCGCGGCGTCTGAAAACGCATACACACTCCTCACACGCACTCCTTTCAGCGTCTCTGAACACCTTGTATCGATGCTTGTGTGTAGCCAGCCTTGGATTACTGTGAAGCTTTTTTGTCATAAAAGCCCGGCCAACGTGTATTAGAGTCACTTGGATCAGTTTGGCTGTGGCTTTAGAATTGAGAAGTTCATTTGAAAACGCAGCGCTGATCAAATTCAACCCAAAAACACCAGTGCACTTGTTTAATTATATCATTTGTCAGGGCTAAATTCATTCAGCACAATGCAAGTGAGGACTCTTTTTCCCAATTATCATTCTCTGATACCAAAAATTTATCTTTTCATTTACATTTTTGTCACTTGACTGAGCCATGTCACAACTTTATGAAGACGTAATAGTTGTAGTCCAGTTCAATTTACTGTATTGAAAAAAAAAAAAAAGCCACTTTGTATTTGTCCATAATGTCCTTTTACCATCCAGTCAAGCAAATTGTTATGTTTGCACTGATCTCAGATACAGGTTATTTATTAGTTTATATTGAAAATCTTGAGGAAGCCACTTCAGTTTGTCACACAGTCTCTTCTCACAGTTAGGCTTAACACTGCAGGTTGCTGTAACTGCACTTCTGTGAAGCAGATCATTCAAGAACCATGACTCTCGCAAGTCAAACTGCGAAATCACCGATGATTGCCACCCCTTAGCCCACTGGCCTCATTACCTAGGATGTAGAGGAAAGTACCGAGTGATGTCACCTGGTCAGGTTTTTTTCAGCGTGTTTCGGAAAAGTGGTGAAGTTTTACAGTTTTTGTCGACTTTATATGGTGCAGAGGAAAGGGAAGAGGAGACCCGGGGCGGGATTAAAGGCGAGGCTGGTGGACAAGTCTGGATGGAATTGGTTTACTACCAGCAGCACAGCATCAGCAGTTTCTTGTTGGTGCCTATTGTGGAGAGAGAGAGAGAGTGTGAGAGAGAGAGAGAGAGAGTGTGAGAGAGAGAGAGAGAGAGAGAGAGAGAGAGAGAGAGAGTAAATCCATGTGTCAGGAAAATTTTGCACCTGATTTGACTGTCACCACACCACTGACTGGACGTTATCAGTCATAATCACCCCCACAGGTACGGGTTAGTAGGGCCCTACTGCACCCCCTGGAGGGTCAGAAGGCCAAGACAGAGCTAATGAACTTTTCACGCTGTCTGGTCAAAACAGAGTGTGGAAGTGGGCGTCACCAACCACAAAAAGGCACATGACTACCAAACCGATTCACACACTGCAAAAACTCAAAATCTTGCCAAGATTATTTGTCTTATTTCAAGTCAAAAATGTCTTATTCCTAGTCAAAATATCTCATTACACTTAAAATAAGACATGATCACCTTAGAAGTAACTTGTTTTTAGACAACTGTCTCTTGTTTCAAGTGAAAATTTGTTTGAAACAAGTGAAAATTTGCTTGTTTCATTGGCAAAATTTGTTTCTTGTTTCTAGCTAATTTTCACTTATTTCAAGTGAATTTTCACTTGAAACAAGTGTAAATTGTCTAAAAACAATTTACTTCTGAGGTGATCATGTCTTATTTTAAGTGTAATGAGATATTTTGACTAGAAATAAGACATTTTTGACTTGAAATAAGACAAATAATCTTGGTAAGATTTTGCGTTTTTGCAGTGCATAACATGGCAAAGGTCATCAATGCCATAAATGAAGCGTTACACTCTTATTAAGTCGTAAAGACGTTCATGTGCTTTTGACATCAATTTTGTAACTACAGGAAAAAAAAAAAAGCAAGCCCATTCCACAAGCCTTTAGGCTCCTGCTTCTTTGTAAAATGTCATATCATTTTGCTGACCACACATGATATTTTGCTGTCATTTTGGCGTTTCTGTGGCGCTGCTGTCAGTTTACCTCCCTAGCCGGGTCACCTTTTCTTTACATTGAAAACGCTTCGTTCCTGCTTACATTCCCTAATTAGTTCAATTAAGCCGACATGTCTTTTTATTCCCTTTTGTTTAAACTGCCTCAGCCACTGTGTTTCATCTTCAAATTAAAACCCCGGCTTAATTACTGCTAATAATCCTGAAAAACACACTCGCACAGGCTCTCACACACACATGGACATTAATGTGTTAAGATGAATATGATGCACATTATTCACACATAAATTAAATGGGAATATTTTGTCATATTCTCCAATATTTTTCTCATTTGTTACTGTACACATTGCATGTACTCCACAAATCTAATCTTTTTTAATTCCTCTTATTTATACTTAATAGTTATAGCATTCATATAGTTCTTTTTTTTCCCTTCTTGGCACTATTCTACAGGTATTTTGCACACTATTGTACATGATGTTGCAGATATATTTCCATACCAATGCTTCTGCACGGTTGGCATAATATCTACAGAATGTGTACACTTGAGGTTTCTGCAGATCATATTTCAGACCTTCAGTATCATTTTTCCTCCCCTTTATCCAGCCGTTGGTTTCCATTCATCCCACTATGATTTGAAAATGAACTCTCAGAGACTTCAGACTTTCTTCACACCAGTATTCCATCACTGTAATAAAGTAATCCACTTTAGTTTTCCTGCTGTGTTTTGATGACTAGAGATTGGCCAGAGTGAAACACTCCCTCCACCAGGGAAAATAGTCCCTGGTGGAAACGTTCACAATTATTCATTCTGTGGTTTATGAATGTCGACGACTTTGTTAGCCACAGAAGCAGAACATTATAAGGTGGGTGTTTCAACCCAAAATTCAAATTTATAAATGGAGAGATTTTGATTGTATGCTGTGAAATTTCTTAGTAGCCCCATGTGATTTGCAAAATGGTTTGTTACAATGTAAAATGTGAGGAAACTGTAGTAAATGGACTGAATGTTCAAAATCACTGGTAACAACAATTATTTCAACAATTATTAATAATATAACATAACAATAATTGTAATAATTACTACAATTATTATTGTGTAATATCATTATTGCTCTATATCTTTCACTTCATATGCCCCAACATCGATTTGCTCCATTGTTGCTGTATTTTCTTTTCGTTTTAATGAATCCCACTGTGGGGAAATTATAAGTGTCATGTTATCTTATGTACACACTCCTCACATGCACATATCTACATGCGTGCTCACCCCCACCCTTCCCCCCCATGTCTCTGATCAGCTGACCCTCATCAGAGCAGGAAGGAGGCAGATAGCAGAAGCCGGGACAATGCCATGCGGAGGTTGGTTGGGGTGGAGAGATAAAAGCAGTAACATGACAATGACAGAGATCAAGGCCATGACAGGAGGACAAAAGGAGGAGAGAGGAGGGGAGGCGGAGGAGGATGGGTGGGGAGGAGTAATGGCACTAAACTAAGCTCCGCTCCAGCTCCCTCCAGGTTTGCCTGCTGGAATACCGAGGAGGCAATGAGAGCGGCGGGTCAGGAAACGCAAGGTGCATCGCCTCAGCTCACATCAACTGTTGCTGCACTTCTAACCAGGGAACCGAGGCTGAGCCAAGGGTTTTTACTGTTAAGATATTGATGTCACCCCAATCTCATAGGCCCCTGCACAATAAAGCTAAGTGTGACTGTTGCTATATATTAGTGCTCAAAGACCCTTCCACTCAAAAACAGATTTTTGGCTTCCAAAAATACGAAAATTTGGTTTGGTTTAGTATTCTTGGAAGGTGGACTTTGACTTTATATTTTGGTATTGCTGCCAAATCTGCAACTGCCATTTTCATACTCCTCCACTGAACCAGAAAGGCTTATCCTTACTTCCTGAACTGATGCTGCTGAAAGTTGCACAGTGAAGCATTTTGGCGATATCAAACGTTGTCCACTGTGGACAGCAGACAGATACCAGCCGTCATCAGAATGCTGATATTATGCAGAGGCAGCCTGATGTGTGGTGTCAACTTCAACCTATCAATTTCCATTTCTGTGGGAATCTGCAAGCAATATATGTGTTGAACATGATATTGCCTGGCTTCTAAGGGTCGTAGCATGTAGAGTAGAGGTTGAAAGTAGAGAATGCTTCAACCCTAGCACCATTCAATTCAGCAGAATACGCTGAACATTTTGGGCATATAATATGTGTTTGTATGGTTCAAACTGCAGGCATGAATAGCAAATAACAGGACAATTTGGTAGTGAATGTTGAAAACTGAGACATTTTAGGGTTTTAATCAATCAATCAATCAATCAATCAATCAATCAATCAAATTTTATTTATATAGCACCTTTCAAACAAATGCATGATATTCAAGGTGCTTTACATCTTGATTGACAAATAAGCATAAAATAAGAAGTGAAAGGACAAGGAGACCGATGCACGCTCATAAAATATGGTTAATTTAATAATAATAATAATAATAATAATAATAATAATAAATAAATAAATAAATAAATAAATAAAATACTGAATAAAATATTTAAAAAAAACAATATGGAACGATTTAAAACAATAAAGACACAGCAATAATAGAATAACTCAAGAATAAGATACTGAATAAAAATATAAAAACAATATGAAATGATTTAAAACAGTACAAAACAAAACAAAACACAGCAATAATAAAATAACTCAAGAATAAGATACTGAATAAAAATATAAAAACAATATGAAATGATTTAAAACAAAGACATAGCAATAATAAAATAACTCAAGAATAAGATACTGAATTTAAGGATATTTGTCATGACTTGGGACACCCAGCTTGGAACCTGGACAAACTGGGACGTCTGGTCACCGTACACGATGCTAAAGTGCATGTGCTGAGAATTTTATGGATGTAGCAGAGCAAAGGGACATTGAAATGAAAGGTTCCACACTTCAGCGGTCTATCACACTGTCTCTATAGAACAGCGCGTTTGACAGTGCCCTAGCCAAATGCAGAAAAATTGCCGGGCATTTCAAACACAGCCCACCAAATACTGCGTCTGAGGAATGTGGCAAGTTAATCCCACATCTTTAACGTAACTGTGGTTTCAGGTCATGGTAATCCTGTTGTACTTTATCTGTCACTCTCCGGGCCTTACTACACCTGTCAGGCAGGTACTGAGGTTGGCTGGGTCGTAGGCAGGGTGAGAAATGACTTTAGAGCGTCTGCTGCCTGCGCTCAGTCAGTCTAAACTGGACAAATGATGTGGATAAGAGGAAAAATAACCACGTCTATCATTCTGTCTTTCAACAGCGTGAAGAACATACATTATCATCCCATCGTTCTGCTGTCAGCAGTCTATTCCTTCTGGGCTACACACACACACACACACACACACACACACACACACACACACACACACACACACGTACACACACCATTCAGTGGGGTTGCACATACTGTCACTCTGTGCTGATAAGATGTCCATTATGTTGCTTCCAATCTGACAGACAGACAGCATATCTATATAACTTATTTGGAGGAACATAAAATAACACACACACACACACACACACACTTGCACACTCCCAGCACAGCGTTGTGGCCCTGGTTTCTGCAGGCATGTCGACTGATCATCTGTTTTATGCACTCAGTCTGTCCTGGTCAAACATTAAAGGATCATACAGTTACTACAATCTAGCCACATTTGACATTGCAACAAGCCATTTTGAGTATTCATGTCTCTGTTTACTTTCACTTTCACTTCACTACACCTCGTCTAATATTGGGGGTCTAAGCAAATACACATGTATTGTACTTGCATATGTAAACCAGTAGGTAGGCTCGCCTGATACCGCGATTACCGGCGAATGGCCGCATTGTGCAGTCACTAACTAACCATGTTGTCTGTGTCGCTGTCCATTGTGCTGCTGCAGCCGCGTATGAACAAAAGTTGATTTATAATGAAAGGTATACATGGCAGTATGTGTGCGCTGCTCACCTGTCAGATCCGGCAGACCTGACCGGCCGCGTCAACGGTCCGCATCAGGCGGGCTGGCCGCGGCACCGGTCTGATGCCGACCGGTGCCGCGCCCGGCTCTCTCCTGAGGGCGGCCGGTGGCTTTTTTAGGCCAAACAAAAAAATACCTTGGGTTCCAGTTCCTTGTCATTTAAGGGCATGAATAGGTAGGGAATTTATTTTATTTTATTTTTTTATTTTATTTAGCATTTTAAGGATGGGTAGGGGGGGATTTATTTTATTTAAGGTAAGGTTTCAGGTATTTGTGCAGGTGCCGTGCCCCTGCTCTGGGAGGGGCGCCTCTAGCGGCTGGAGGGGCACCGGTAGCGGTACCGCCTGGGAAGTTCTCGCTGTGGGTTGGGGGGCAGTGTGTGTGTGTGGGTGGGGGGGTGTGTGGGTGGGTGGGGTGGAGTACTTTTAACACCACTGGTGTGAAATGAATTTTGGGATTAGCTGGACTGAACTCTGGGAGTTGGAGTTTTAGTCAGACTACCATATTGTTTTTCTTTCTCTGTCTTTTCCTCCCCCTTTTTGCTCGGGTCTATGTTTCCAACGTCTTCCCACACTCTTCTTTCTTCTTGTTCCTCTGGTACCTGTTTCAGGAACTGGCACCCCACACAAATCGACGACAACCAAAACAACCAAATCTGACCTGTGCTGGAGGACGCATCAGTGCCAATGTGTCAATGTAACTGGGTACAAAAATACTCCTCCCCCCCCGCCATCCCCAAGAGAGCAGCTGTCCACTGGGCATGGGTGGGGCAACTGGGGTGGGGGCTAATTGGGTCAGCCTGGGGCAACAAAGCTACATTTCAAACCTCTCTAACTTACCCCCACCCTCACCCACCCACCCATTAACCTGCAGCCAAGCCTAATGAATAGTGTGTGTGTGTTTGTGTATGTGTGTGTGTGTGAGTCACCATTTGATAAGGAGACTCATTATGTGATAGATTTTCACTGGGCGGGAGTATCTGAACTTTTCAAGCTTACTCTGTGTGTGTGTGTGTGTGTGTGTGTGTGTATGTGTGTGTGTGGGTGAGGAGGTTAAACTCAATGCAATATCTGACCATATCTTGTCAGCTGCAGCACAACACATGGAGATCTTTGATCAAGAGCTCAAATTTCAGCCCCATCCAACTGAGAAACATACACACATGCATGCACGCATGTACGCACACACACACACACACACACACACACACACACAGAAACACACAGCAGTTTACGCTTAATTAACTGATTACTGGTAATTAGTTGCTGATTTTAGGTGTTATCGCCACTCTCTACATCATGCACACACACACACACACACACACACACACACACACACACACACACACACACACACTGCAAGGTTGGATGGAAACTATCCTCACTGAAAACTCTCTGTTGCCCTGGCCAAGCCTGACAGCGAAGGGTGAAAACGATGATTTTGACCTTGGTATCGAACAGTATAGATTTCCTGTACACCTTCCGTAGCTCAAGTGTGTATTTTTACTGACCGAAATAGGATTCTCGCACACACTCATACACACAGTCATTAACTCACTCACTCACTCACTCACTCACTCACTCACTCACTGTCTCTAGTTCACTCACTAATTCACTCACTCATTCACTCACTAGTAGCCTTGGGAAGTGGAAGAGAGAAATTAAGAAACTTTTTTAGTCAACAGAAGGAAGGGGAAAAAAGTATTCAGTGTTTACAACAGAATTTCATTGCAGTCAGAGTGGAAATAGCATTTACAGTAGGAATAGAGTCTTTTTTTTTATTGTAACTTTTATTTTCACTTGATTTTTGCTGGGATCTGTAGCAAACATACAAGGATACAAGGATACAAGGAAGTTTGTCATTATACAACAGGTTGAATAATGAAATTAAAGTGTGGTTCCCTCTTGAAGGGAACCACACATGTTTCCATACCATGTAAGGAAACATGTTTCCTTACATCTGAAAAATACAATTTGTAGGCCATGCATCTCAGTAGCGCCATAATACTTTATTTACAGCAATATCACACATTATACAGGTGTAATGTGTGTATATCAAAAAATTGCAGATGGATTGCGATTTTGGATATTGCTCTTGACTTTAACTCCACCTAAGCCGGTACCAAGGCCGTGTTGAGAAAGGAGGAGGGTTAGGGCGTGGGGGCCAGCAACCCCACCCTCGTAAAAAAAGAAAAAATCCTAACCACTACCGAAACGATGAGAAGAGGCACACCCATAGCGCACTCCAAGAGATGACCAACAATCTCCACAAGGATGGAGGGAAGGTTGGCTTACGGATTAGCCATGAAAAAACCAAGGCTATGTCTGTTGGGCAGGACCAACACCACCCACCACTCTCACTAGGCAAAGACATCATCGAATACGTCCAAAACTTCACGTACCTTGGCAGCAACATCTCGAGTGTAGAAGACGTGGAGAAGGATGTCTGGACAAGGATTGGCAAAGCTTCTGGAGTGTTCCAACGGCTCCACAACATATGGTCGTCTAAGTCCATCACGATGACCATCAAGCTACGCCTGTACATGTCCGTAGTCATTCCAATGGCAACCTATGCCTGCGAGACGTGGGTTAAAACAGCCAGTATCATCAACACCCTGGATGTCTTCCACCGGCAGTGCCTCAGAACAATCTTGAGGACCTCATGGCAAGACCACGTCACCAACGAAGAGGTGATAAGGAGGGCAAAGGTGCCGCTATTGTCCGACATGGTCTCTGCCAGGAGAAGAAGACTGGCTGGACACATACTCCGCCTACCAAGAGGGCGGCCAGCAAGTGTAGCAATGGACTGGGTGCCGGAAGGTGGCAAGAGGAAGCGAGGGAGGCCAAAGAAGACGTGGAAACATACGTTCAAGGAAGACCTGAATGAGATGGGTATCAGCTGGCACGGCACAAGGAGGATCACCAGTGACCGGTCCAAATGGAGGGGAATCATCGCCCAGTGTTCCAACAGGAACAGGAGGAACTAAGTCTAAGTATTGACTGATTTTGATAATATTTCAATTAATTGTTCAGTCCTAAATTAGAGCAGCATTTCCAGTTAGCATATGAACATGACAGGATCAACTATTGCATTGTTGATTGTTATATTTCATTCAACACTCTAAAAACGCAATTTTTTTGTGCCCTGATCAAATTTTTTGAAGGCAAAGATTCTCTATCTGTAATAAGTGAGTAGATGTTTAAACATGATTTCCATCTTTCTGGATATATTCTGAATATATACTTTCTTACAGTTTGGTTTTTACCTTTTACTGTATTTGACAAAGCCATACTCAAAATTCCATACAGGGTTACACACAGAATTTTGTGAAATTAAAGGACCATACCAGTGATTCTGCATGTTTAGCTTAATATGTAGAAAATGTATAAACTTGACAGTTCCTTCCCCAAACTTTTCCCAAAGCAAGCCCTTGTATTTTAGATCGGTGGTATCAATTTTCCTCCCTTTTATCCAGCCATTGGTTTCTATTCATTAAACTATGATATGAAAGTGAACTTTCAGAGACTCACCATAATAAAGTCCTCCACATTAGTTTTCCTAAAAGCAGCAGCACTGTTGTGTTTTGATGACTTGAAACACCCCCTCCACCAGAAAATAGGAGAAAATAGAAATATGTGCTTTACACAGTGAATTATCGGTTCTGTAGTTTATGAATGATGATGAATTTGTTAGCCACAGAAGCAGAACATTATAAAGTGGGTATTTCAACCACAAATTCAAATTCATAATTGAGAGATTTTGATTATATGTTGTTGGTTTGTTGCAATGTAAAACAAACAAACAAACAAACAAACAAAAAAACCCAGTGTAAATTGTATTCCAACCCTTAATGTACAGGATGAATCCTTTTTCAGTGAACTTGTATTCTGTCATCATTAAAAGACCCAGAAGAGCCACAGTTCTTCAAATCTACAAAATGGGTGACATCCTGGATGAAGTCCCATCATCACCATCTTTCCTGTCACATTTAATTTGGTCACATTCAGTTCGAGCAGACTAAAAACAGTTTCTTTCACAGTATGAAAACATGAAATACTTGAAGGAGCAAAGAGCATTTATTAGGAATAAATAAGAAAAAAAAAATTGATTTCTGAGCTGAATGATTATTGTGTTGTTTTCTGCCGCTGTCATCTCCCTTGAACGGCCTTGAACAGCAAAGAATTCTTTGCTTCGCCCTGCCATTGCTGGAGCAAATCTAACAAAATCAGCAACAAAGAAACACATTGATTCTTTGTGGAGAAGATGGTTTTCAAACTCTCTTTTGTAGCCACGCAGTCTTGCATATGAAATATTAAGTTTAAAAAAAGAGTGAGTGAAGCATCTGTTTGGCCTTCAATAAATACCAATTCTCCCTGCAAAAAAAGGCATTTTTATATCCTGTGCCTGCAGAGAAGTTTCGTATTCCACGTTTTTCTGTGTGAGGATCTACCAAGCTGTCCTTGCCGGTGTTCAGTTTGGAGGCATGAAACAAAAAAGAACAAATTTAAGCCTTGGATCCACATTATTGTTGAACGTGTACCTTCCATCCTGAGTGTATTCAATGCTGTTGCAAATACTCCTTCCGACATACGTAAATAAGGGTGGTCAACACAATTCAAAAATTCTTGATTTAAAAGGGAATGCAAGAGGCCATTGTCAGTCACTTGACCGAATTAATAAAGATAAAAAGATAAGAAACTTGAAAACCTCGAGGGAACAGCAGTCAGCATGGAAAACAATTTCTGCTTCCCCCTAATCTACACAGCGTATTTTAAAAGTATCTTACTGCAGTCACATAATGTGATATGTCTTCTAATCAAGTACAGCATTTTAAATTCAGCTAGGCACTCAGCACTAGGGTTGGGTATTGGTTGGGTTTTATCCGATACCGGTTCCTACTTGGTATTTTTTAAACGGTTCCAGTGCTTAAACGGTTCTCAAACCGGTACTTAAAAAACAAACAAACAAACAAACAAAAAAAAAACGCATACACTTTGTAAAAAAAAAAAAACAATACCTTTTTATTTCCATGGCCAAATTGAACACAGTATTAACTTAAATATTTAAACAATATAAATACAAGTAACGTATGGAACTAATAGACTCGTGCCATTTGTGCACAACTGCGGGGGAGGGGGGGGGTTCAGTCGGGCTGCACAGCCCAGTCAGGAATGTCTTGCGGCCCGGTACCGGTCCGCGGACCGGTGGTTGTGGACCGCTGACGTAGATTATCAAACATGGTGCATTATTCGGCTTTTAAATAAACTCCATGTGTTGCCAGATGTTTCATTAAATTCGACGTGTTACCTCCCTTGCATGACGTTGCTTTAAGGCGTCTGTTGCATGTCGCAGAGTCTGCATCCTCCTTAGACGTGAAATGGAGCCAAACCTTAGAGCGCTTTGCCTTCGGCATCTTTATTGATCCTCTCACTATCAGTTCTGATCAACAAGTGTGTTGAATAGCGGCGTTGACGTCACGTTCAACAACCGCAAGTTGACGCTGAAAACCAGCGGCCGGCACCGAAATGAGGTACCAAAATTTTCATTCTTATTCGGTCGCGTTACTACCGTTTATGTTAGAACCGGTGCCCTATTGGCACCGCGTTTCAGTACCCAACCCTACTCAGCACATCCACCAATGTTATGCAATTATCAAGATCTGCCATTTCTACACAACACAGTTGGCCAAATTAAACTTTTGTCAGTTCTTACTTTTGATGTTTTTAACTGAAGACAGTGTTGAATAAATTCAAACATTGAACACTTATGTGTGATTTAGGGAGGATTTCTGTTGTTGGATTTTGGCACCTTTTTGTGCTAGGCCACACCCACCACCTCACTGTCAAGGCTGGGAGTCAGAGTAGGACCCAAAAGTACAATCTTGAGTCAAAAGGTAATTAACAAGTCCTTTATTCCGAAAGCAGGGTCAAAAACACAAGAGCAGTCAGGATCCGAGCAGAATATCCAGACGGGCTAGGCAAAAATCAGCGTCAGAAAACCAGAAGAAGAATCAGAATAAACCAGGGCAAACACTAGGAAAAAATGGCTGGGACGTGAAGACACAAAGGGCTACAACGAACTGGCACAGAGAACAGGGAACACACTGACTAAATACACAAGGAGAGGGAAGACAATAAGGCACAGGTGTAACACATTAGGGCGGGGCAGGCAATCACACAGGAGGGAAACTTGACAGGAAGTGATCTGAAATGAGAGGAGAGTCAGACAATAAAACAGGAAGTGCAGAAAAAATGAAACCAAGAAAACATAATTTAAGGTGCAGGGTGAGACATGACACTTACTCCCTTATGGCCAGTCGGAGTACAAGGTTAATCAGCTCTTCCTTGCCCCATGACCAAGCTCTCTGCAAAGTTTCGCCTTGTTATGTGAATCCATTTGGCAGTTATGCACCGTTTTGTGACAGGCCACGCCCACTGCTACGCCCCATTTTGACCAATCAGCATGAAAAGTTAAAGAAGTTCTTTCATGATCAACCTTTCCACAGTTTTCTTGAAATTCTTTCATAACTTTCCTAATTCATAACCATCCTGCTAATAAACAGTCAAACAAGCAAACACACAGAATAGGATGAAAAATAAAACCCAATTAATTCTGTTGGCAGAGGTAAAAGGAACAGATGATTTTTTTTTTTTTTTTTTAAAAAAGAGGGGATGTGAAGGCAACACACTGGAGAACTTTTAGCTTTTTATTATTATTATTATTATTATTATTATTTACCTTTGTAAAGAGATTCACAATGCTTACTTACATTGTAGAGTTCCATAAGGAATATTTTGAGTTAGTTTTATTTGAGTGTTGGCCAACCTTATTTTGCTGTAATAGGAGTGATGTGGAAGTGCATCAGATGGTCGAATGACAAAGCAAGGAAAGAGAATCAAAAAGAGGCAGAGGAGACACAACCTGTAGCAGCAAGACTAATGGACTAAATTCCAAACTATTTTGAATCCAAAAACAAGACGTTTATGGGTGCGACTTCACAAATGGCTCAGCTGTCTTGCATAGTTCTGCTTTTTTGAAAAAAATCAAAATTGTCCTTTAAAAGCATCCACAAGCCACTCCTTATGCTTGCTTCTAGCAGATGTATTAGCAAGTGCACAAATCAGATATGTTAACAACAAAACTTACTACATTCTCCTGGAGAAGCCGAATATTCTAAGGTGGGTGTTTCAACCAAAGTTTGAATTTGAAAAAAGGATTTTGATTAAATGTTGTGAAATCTTTAGTGCCCCCATGTAATTTGCCAAATGGTTCGCTGCAATGTAAAATGTGGGCAAACTGTAGTAAATGGATGAAACATTCAAAATAACTGGTATGGTCTTTCTTAATGTTTTTTTTTTTTTTTTTTTTTTTTTTTTCTCGTAGCGTTATTTAATTTAGATGTTCCCAATCACTGTTGACAAGAGCTGAGGACCTCCATGAGGCCATCAAGAGGTGAGTGATGTCGCCTGACAGCTGTTGAATAAACGAGTGAATCCACAGGTCCAGCTGCCTGCCCGTAATCGAGGCTGTACTAGCAACCAGTGTAATTCAGTGGTACAAGATGACAGAAAGTATTTCCACCAGAGGAGAGAGAACAGTCTCTGTCTCAGCGGCCTTGGTGGGATCGGTGCATAATGGAAGCCGGGCGCATGATGCTTCTCTCTCTCCTCCTCCTCCTCACTTGTCTCCCTTTCTTTCTCTCTCAGGCAGACGTCCTCTCCAGTTCATACCTCTCAGCTGCGCTACCTTGTCTTTCTCTATCTCTCTCACCAGCACACACACACACACATACACACACAAAGGCTTCATTCATGACCTTCGTCGCTGCTTCTTCTCCTCCACCTCCGCCGTCCTGCTCCCCCATCTCTACCTTCATGCTCTCACCTCCCCCAAGGTCTTTGAGAATAATAGCAAATAGCAGATTAGCGCACACCTCCTTCCATTCTGATGTGACTCAGTACACACACACACACACACACACACAAGCCCCTGAATAGCAGCTTCTCTGGCAAGGCCTCTCACCTAGTCCTTAACAAAGCTAATTAAGGTGTAGTAATTACTACTGTGGAGCTGTCACAAACACACGTGACCATATGGAGCACACACAGACACACACTCACATCTGCACTGTGTTGACCGGTGATTATTAAAGTGTGTCAAGATGAATGTCCAGCATGTGTAAATCACTAACAGGCACTTAGTCACCCAATAGGTAGGGCTGATGCTTTATTAATGGTGTAATTTGCTAAATTAATTAACACTAATTCCAAATTGATCCTGCGTGTATGTGTGTGTCCACCTTCCATCACGCTGCAGTGGTTTTTAAGAGTTCATAAATCCAGCGACAAGTTTCTAAGGCACAACAGATTGTTGATGCATGTTGAAATATATAAACTGGGTATATTAGAAATAATTTAACTCAAATTCATTTTTTATAGCACCTTTTATACAAACATGCAGCGCAAAGGGCTGCACTGCGCAAGATTATAATAACACAGCCAAAAAATAAAAACAAAACACTAAAAATTATGCAAATAAAATAAAATGTTAAAAGCAAATAAAAGTAAAATAAAATTTGAATAAAATAAGTACAAGGATGAAAGTAAATATGAAAACCAATGATTAAACTGAAAAATTAAGGCTATAAAATCACTCTTAAGAATACCAAGAATACCAAGTGAGCTCGCCATTCTGATGTCCAGGGGCAGCCTCAGCAGGAACATTTAAAGGTAAACTGTAGAGGACCTGGCCAGAACATCAGATGAAAGAAAATCTCTCATGTATGGAGGAGCAAGGTCACTGAAAGCATTATAAGCAGGTAAAAGAACTTCTACAATCAATTCTAAAAGATACAGGGAGCCAGTACAGGCAATGTGATTTTTTATTTTTATTTATTTTATTTTTTGTTAAGACTCTGGCTGCTGCTTTCTGAACTAGCTGTAGTTTTCTTCTACACTTTTAGGTAAAGAGGAAATTTTAAAAAAAGTCTGACTGTGGCGATATTCCTACAATGTTAAAATAAGAATTAAAATCTAACTCAGTCTAAAATCATTCCCAAACTTGTGTTGAGTGAAGTTTTTCTCTGCTGCTTTGGGTCCTATTGAAAGAATTTCAGTTTTTTCCTCATTCAGTTGTAAAAAGTTTTTGCCTATCCATACATTAATGTCAGAGAGACAGGCAATAAGAGCATGCAGTGCACTGGGGTCATCTGGCAGAGACTGAAACAGACATTTACAGCTTGAGCCACCAAGAACATTTACAAAAAGTCTTTCATATCATATGCAATAATTCTGCTAAACTCTTAAATATTCACACTGGAACTGTGTCCGTTACTGCTGTTTGTACTCTGCATGTTGTGTTTTTTTTAATATATAATTTATAAATGTATTGTGATTTACTTTGATGTGTTTTAACCAATTTGTAAAGCCAAAGGCAAATTTCAACATCTGTGAACAATAAAGAGATTACCTTATCTTAAAAATGGTAATTGACATGGTTATGGTTAATAATGTTTCCCAGTGGAAGCATATATAATGAAAAATGCTTCCTTGTGGAATACCATAATCAATACCATAAGTTTCTGATACATAAGCACCCAAGCTTACAAAAACTACTGAACACTGACACCAACCAAATGCCCATTTAAACGCTGTATTGGCCTAAATAGATTAATTTGAAGCAACATGACTGTGAGGTTGATTTTAATGACGTTAATGTGAGCACCACTCATCTCAATGCAGCACAGGCTGTGTGTGTACCAGGACTGTAGCTCACCGTCATGGGAGCATATGGTTGGAGAGGTGGACTAGATCAGATGATCACTATTTCAAAAGCTGCTGCAACCAGTGAGCTCTTTGAATTCATGAAACTAGAGATCCGACATGTACGATTTCCTTGTCAAAATGCTGTTGTGAAACATATCAGTGGGTTTACATGGACAGTTGCAAACCCGACTTAAGTCTTTAGCTCAATTAGGCCAAAGATAAGATTTCATTAGACTAATGTTGTCATCCCAGTATACATGACCAAGTCAAAGAGACAATTTACTGGTGCCCAAGTAGCCCAGGTCTATGATGGTGCATTCAGGCTGTTGTAGCGTCTGACGAAGACTTTCCTATGGTTAATGATAAGAAGAAGACCCTCTTCCGGTTGACTTTTCGCATCACACAGCAACAATATCAAAACATTTCTGTTAGTTGCGTTAGAATAGCATCTCCTCTTCTGTCAAAAAGTACAACCATAGCATTTGCTGCCACGATATATCTCTTCAGCTGTGTGTTCAGCATCAGAATCAAATATTTGTGGCATGGAATGTCTAACCTTCAGAACACCTTTGGCCGACTGAGGAATTTACATGCCTCTAGTGAAACAGTCCGATATTGCATTATCTAGGTCAGTTAGTCCAACTTCGAAAAAAAAAAAAAAAAAAAAAAAAAAAGACTTTTTGCGATTACATAAGAGTGAATGCATTGAGTTTCTTGAAGCTTTCGTGAAGTACAGTACAGGCCAAAGGTTTGGACACACCTTCTCATTCAATGCGTTTTCTTTATTTTCATGACTATTTACATTGTAGATTCTCACTGAAGGAATCAAAACTATGAATGAACACATGTGGAGTTATGTACTTAACAAAAAAAGGTGAAATAACTGAAAACATGTTTTATAATCTAGTATCTTCAAAATAGCCACCCTTTGCTCTGATTACTGCTTTGCACACTCTTGGCATTCTCTCGATGAGCTTCAAGAGGTAGTCACCTGAAATGGTTTTCCAACAGTCTTGAAGGAGTTCCCAGAGGTGCCTTCACTCTGCGGTCCAGCTCACCCCAAACCATCTCGATTGGGTTCAGGTCCGGTGACTGTCGAGGCCAGGTCATCTGCCGCAGCACTCCATCACTCTCCTTCTTGGTCAAATAGCCCTTACACAGCCTGGAGGTGTGTTTGGGGTCATTGTCCTGTTGAAAAATAAATGATGGTCCAACTAAACGCAAACCGGATGGGATGGCATGTCGCTGCAGGATGCTGTGGTAGCCATGCTGGTTCAGTGTGCCTTCAATTTTGAATAAATCCCCAACAGTGTCACCAGCAAAACACCCCCACACCATCACACCTCCTCCTCCATGCTTCACAGTGGGAACCAGGCATGTGGAATCCATCCGTTCACCTTTTCTGCGTCTCACAAAGACACGGCGGTTGGAACCAAAGATCTCAAATTTGGACTCATCAGACCAAAGCACAGATTTCCACTGGTCTAATGTCCATTCCTTGTGTTTCTTGGCCCAAACAAATCTCTTCTGCTTGTTGCCTCTCCTTAGCAGTGGTTTCCTAGCAGCTATTTGACCATGAAGGCCTGATTGGCGCAGTCTCCTCTTAACAGTTGTTCTAGAGATGGGTCTGCTGTGTGGCATTTATCTGGTCTCTGATCTGAGCTGCTGTTAACTTGCGATTTCTGAGGCTGGTGACTCGGATGAACTTGTCCTCAGAAGCAGAGGTGACTCTTGGTCTTCCTTTCCTGGGTCGGTCCTCATGTGTGCCAGTTTCGTTGTAGCGCTTGATGGTTTTTGCGACTCCACTTGGGGACACATTTAAAGTTTTTGCAATTTTCCGGACTGACTGACCTTCATTTCTTAAAGTAATGATGGCCACTCGTTTTTCTTTAGTTAGCTGATTGGTTCTTGCCATAATATGAATTTTAACAGTTGTCCAATAGGGCTGTCGGCTGTGTAGTAACCTGACTTCTGCACAACACAACTGATGGTCCCAACCCCATTGATAAAGCAAGAAATTCCACTAATTAACCCTGATAAGGTACACCTGTGAAGTGAAAACCATTTCAGGTAACTACCTCTTGAAGCTCATTGAGAGAATGCCAAGAGTGTGCAAAGCAGTAATCAGAGCAAAGGGTGGCTATTTTGAAGAAACTAGAATATAAAACATGTTTTCAGTTATTTCACCTTTTTTTGTTAAGTACATAACTCCACATGTTCATTCATAGTTTTGATTCCTTCAGTTAGAATCTACAATGTAAATAGTCATGAAAATAAAGAAAACGCATTGAATGAGAAGGTGTGTCCAAACTTTTGGCCTGTACTGTATATATCAAATTCTGGAGTAAACTTAACACATGCAATTTTAAATTTAAAGGAGGTGGCGCACTCATTATTAGTTCACCTCCACTTTTCGTTCTGCCCTCTCTGTCATTTGTTTGTCTAACATCTCACAGATGGTTTGACTCATCAAATAGCAAACTAAATCAGTAGGATGTTAAAAGCTGTCAGTTTTTCAGTCCTTATGCGTTTGTGTTTATGTGTCTGTGTGTGTGTGTGTGTGTGTGTGTGTGTGTGTGTGTGTGCGTGCGTGTACTAGGCAATAAAAAGGACTCACTTTGCAGGCAGCAGCACAACCCACTGCATGCACCAGTGGCATTAGTCAGTCAACAACCTCTCTCTGTCTCTCTCCCTCTCTCTCTCTCTCTTTCTCGCATGCACACATGCACACACAAACAGACAGACACACACACACACACAGGCAGTTTGGGCTCATATAAAATATCAGCGAGCTCTCTGGGAGTGACAAAAGGGGCCTGGGAAAGGCGATGCTTATCAGAAGCTGTAGGAAATTAAAGGAATGGTCCAGCACTAATACGCAGATATGCAGATTGGTGATAGAGGTCTCTCTCTCTCACTTACTCACACACACACACACACACACACACACACACACACTCTTAGATGCAGGGAGAGAATGTGTTGTGGTGTGCATATGTGTGTGTGTGTGTGTGTGTGTGTGTGTCAGTGTGACAGCAGTGGGGCTGGGCAGGTTGATTAATCTGGTGGCATGAATACCAAATCAGAGGGTAACAAGTGTGTGTCTACAGGTACATGCGTGCGTGTGATTGTGAATGGCAGCGATTGAGGTGGTGACGATGATGATGATGATGATGATGAAGATGAAGATGATGAAGTCACTTTTTTTTCTTAATTTCGCTACCTATGCAGTTTCTGTTCTCTGGCTGTTTTATGTCTGTAATACAAATAAAGAAAACAATAATAATACTGATTGGTGGAAAAATATCATTTTGCTGCTAAAAATTCCCAAAGTGATACATTACATCTCTGGGGGAAAAGTGGCGCAACAACTGACATGAACCCCTGATTTTCATTTAAACATCCCCTTAAGTAGCTTAAAAGTTAGAAATGACATTTTTGTCCATATATCACATCTACATTGTGTCTCTGCTGGTTGCAGCTTCACTGAAGCTCCATCACACTGATACTGAGTGAGAAATTCAAAGCTAAGATGCTGTTATTTTATGGCTGCAGCATCACATCAGATAGAAAAAATCTGCTGGATTCTTGCTCTCCAGTATGTGTGCAGCCTTAAACAAACATAAAATGCCACGCGTTCCATCATGCACACCAGTTCATCTTCAGCTAAGCCGTACATTACACACATACTTTCTCACTGTCTCACACATACACACAGCTATGCAGCGGGAAAAATGACACACAGATTATGTTATCTTACTGCGCGAGCACAACACCAGAACACTGAGCTGACCAAAAACAACCAAAAGAAACTCAGCTGACATCAGTTCATTGGCATGGAGAAGTTGGCCTCTGCTTACATCACCAATAAACCGACAATCAGATTTCCTGTTTCTCTGTGAAAGTGCAAAAATGTTGTCCTACTGGAACCAAAATGGAGATCAAATGGCATACAACCATCGGAGGCATCCGTTTGTTCATCATGTGTTTTTTCCTCACCAACCACAGACATGAACACATGAAAAAGGGGGAATTACTGCAACTGTTATTGGGATTCTTGGGTTTCCTTTACATAGCCAATAGTGATTCGGAGAATACTGGATCCCATCACCAAAATCGGAGTTCCCTTGCAAGAAGAATGGGAAAGTGCGTTAGGGTACAAAAGCATTGATTCAAACTTGGTCCGAAGTGGATGTTGACTGCTCCGCTTCTCATCCCTGGATTTAATGGGATGTCTTTATTTACGGACACAGTGTGAAGCTACTTTTAAAACTGCAATAAAAAATAGATAAATAAAGAAATTTAAAATATAGCTAGCATTGGCTAGCTTAACATTATAGTAGTTAACATAACGCATTTACGTCTTAGGACATGATTGATTGCAAATGCATTTTTAAAAAGAGAGAAGTTCACAATCCATCCTGCGATCTTTCTAATGTCACAGTTTGACATTGGATGGTTTGACATGAAATTACTGACAAATAGGATGCAGAAATTCAATTTATTTTCAAAATAAACAAAAAATAAAGGAAGGATGTGTCCTGGAACCCCGGACCACAGCAAAGATCGTCCGGTAAGATCGGTTGGTGTTCATTATGGACAGTCCATGGCTTGCACAGAAGTCCAACAACAAAGCACCGCTCAGGCTCAGATCAGGCAGGCCATTCCTCCCAATCACTCCCCTCCAGGTTTCCCCATCATTGCCAACGTGAGCATTGAGGTTGCCCAGCAATACCACAGAGTCCCCAGTTGGTGCCTTCACTAGGACACTTCCCAGTGCTTCTAGGAAGGTTGGGTACTCTGAGCTGCCATTTGGCACGTACACCATCACAACAGTCAGAGATTTGTCTCCTGCAGGGAGGCGACCCTGTCGTCCACCAGGACAAGCAACTCTGGAGAAGGAGAGAGTCCAGCCCCCATCCAGGAGTTTGGTTCCAGAGCCAATCCTTACAAATGAGCCCAACTGTATCTAGTCGGCAACACTCCACCTCCCGTACAAGCTCAGGCTCTTTTCACCCCAGTGAGGTGACATTCCACATTCTAAAAGTCAGTTTCTGCGCTGTAGGTCTAGTTCACTGGGACGCTCACCCCATCCTGCCACACGTGTGGCATTGCTCCCAGCCCCTAATACACATGGCGCAGGTGGTGAGCTCACGAGAGGGTGGCCCCACATGACCTCTTCGGGCTGAGCTCAGCCGGACCCGGTGGCTGGTCCAGCCACCAGGCACTTGCCTATGAGCTCCCCTCCGATGTCTGGCTCCAGGAAGGGGCCCCAGTCTCCCTAATCCGGGCGAGGTGCCTGCATCACTGCTAAGACTTTCCATAGAGGGGTCTTCTGGTTTTCCCAAAGCAAGCAGTTGTACTGCAACATCCTTATCATTTTTCCTACCTTTGATCCAGCCATTGGTTTCCATTCATTCCACTACAATATGAAAAATTTACTTTCAGAGACTTCACATTTTCTCCACATCAGTATTCCATCACCGTAATAAAGTCGTCAACATTAGTTTTCCTAAAAGCAGCAGCAGTGTTGGATTTTGATGACTTGAAATTGGGAGGAGTGCAACGCACCCTCCACCAGGGAAAATAGTCCCCAGGGAAACATTTGCTTTACACAAACAGTTATTTAGTTAGTTAGTTCTGTTATTCATGAATCTTGAAGACTTGGTTAGCAGCAGAAGCAGAACATCATAAGGTGGATGTTTCAACCAAAAGTTCAAATGTAAAATGTGGGGAAATTTCAGTAAACAGGCCAAACATTCACAATCACTGGTATGGTTCTTTTAAATTCTTAAATTGTTCTCTCAGTTAGGTGTGTCTGAGCACCCACAGACCATGCATATGTATGGTATTGTTGGTATCTAATCTCCAGTACTTGTTTCATCTTCTTGACCGCCATCTGCTGTGTGTGCCACTTTAGTGTGGAGAGTGCGTACATGTTCATGGAGACTTCGGCTTCTTATTGAAGTACAGTTTCAAGCAAAGTGTAATGATAAAGTGTAGATCAAAGGGCCAAAGTGACATTGGGTTTTTGAGGCCACTGCTTGACAGAAAGGTCCCTGTGTTGCCCTCTTGTGGCTGGTTGCAGATGGACTCGAAACTGCAACCATCGTATTGAATGGAATTAGCCTCCATCTTGTATGTAAAAATATAAAGTAAAATAAATGAATAAATAAAAATCTGACAGACTTTATATTGGCAAATTTTTATTTATTTATTTATTCTAACGGCTACATTTGTGGTGCATGAATATGTCGATGTCAGCCTCATTTAACCCTGGTCTCTCTTTTCTGAAAGATAAGAAGGCAGTGACATTACAAAAATGTAGTAATTGTCATTTTCACAATCTCTGCATTTCCTAAAATGATTTCCAGAAGTAAAGCTAAAAATCTGTTGCCACTGCAGTGTTTACACAGAGCCACTGATTTAAAATGAAATCTTGCTATGCTAGAAACGCTGAAAATAATAAGAATGTAGACAGCATGCTTTATTTAAAAAGAGCTCTGGTGATAATCCTAGTTACATCACTACCGAGTCATATCTCGGTATATAAAAAAAGATTCCATTCATTCTGTGTTGATCAGCTTTAGCTAAGAAAAAAGAAAAAAAAATTGCGGTCCTGGCAGATTGAAGCAATTGGTTTTGTAATCTGAAAACCTTTTACCTCCAATTTTGGTGATTTTTGTGTTTTTTTATCTTGAGCGAAAGGAATTTATGCTTCTTCATGCTGTCTTTAAACCATTTCTCCATCTTGAACCCTTTTCAAAATTCATTGAATAAACCTGGAAAAATACATTGGGATGAAGCTAAAGAGAAGCCTTATTTTATTAGTTCTTGAAAAGCTGATATATCAGAGATATAATGTCAAGACAGCCAAAACACTGATAGCAATACGCAATGTTCGTCTATCTGCCAACAATGAGAAATAACATGGAAACATAAGAAAAACAACTGATTTTTATGGTGGACTAATTTAACACTTAACGAATTCTGAATACATTTGTTTCCATGTGTTCCTGGACTACACCAGGACACTTCAGACAGTATATTACAACAAAAACGGGGAACATATTGTTACAAAAAAAACAAACAAACAAAGAAACAAAAAATTAACTATCCTTACCATTTGAATCTGTATTCAAAATAACAGCTCCAAAAGCGGAGAGCGGGAAAAACATGAACCGATTCAGGCAGACTGAGAGAGAGAAGGAGAACAAGAGTGAAAATGATCAGAGGAGCGCGATAAGGAGAGCTGAAAAGAAAGCGGCTCTGGGCCGTGATGTTGTTATTCCAGATTGATATACCCTTTAGGTTCCTTTTATTCAAACGGCTCGCCCCTCAAAATCAAGATGTGGAGCTCTTTTGATGACTACTTTGGACTGAATGCGTGTTATTACAGGTATTACATGAAATTGCCCGTGTTAGGTGAAGGGGATTATGGTGCTTTTGGGTCAATACTTCCTCTGGCTGTTGGAGCTGTGGGGCGATTAGGCTTTTGTCTGTCAATCCAACTCCATAGCGGTGGTTATCACACACAAACACATACACACACACACACACACACACACACACACACACACACACACACACACACACACACACACACACACACAAATGGACAGATACACTTCACCATCTACTTATACACAACTCACACACACCGGACTATGGTATGATTATGGCATCCCATTCAGTATGCTGAGAGCTGTCAGATCTGGGAATGAAAGGCAATACGTATATCATTTAGAGTTTCACACACACTTCTACGGTTTGCATATGGTATAACAAATTATTAGGGATACATGACTGGTGCCGATACTGAACTATTGGTGTGGATTTTTTGTTTTTTTGTTTTTCATTTTTGGCACATAATTTCTCAAACTGTGAGAAAAAGAAGGATTTTGTAAATTACTTTATCCAGTGACCCATCTAATGATCCAAGTCTGCACTGTTCAGTGAGAGTAATAATTGGTCCTCAGTATTGGTCAAGCCTTAAAGGACCATTTCAGTGATTTTGCAGGTTTAGTGTTCTCTGCAAAATGAATGTTCTTCACGTTTCTGCTAATCTTTTCCCGAAGCAAGCGGTCGTATTTTATAAGTCACATATCATTTTTTTCTCCCTTTAATGTGGCCATTGTTTTCCATTTATTCCACTACAATGTGAAAATGAACTTTCAAACTTTCTTCACACCAGTGTTCCATCACCGAAATAATGTCCTCCACATTAGTGTTCCTAAAAGCAGCAGCACTGTTGTGTTTTGATGACTTGAAATTTGGGCAGAACACTGCCTCCACTAGAAAATACTCCACATGGAATCGGTTGCTTTATACAGCCAATTATCAATTCTGTTTATGATTGCTGACGACGTTATTAGCAGCAGAAGCAGAACATTATAAGGTGGGTGTTTCAACAAAAGGTTCAAACGCGAATAAAAAATTGAGAAACATTAGTATTTATAACACCACCATATTTTCAACAAATCTTGGTCTCAGCTGTTTATGGTAATTGCGCTAAGGTACCACAATTAATTTGACAATGATGTAATAATGCTTAAAAAAAAACTACATATGGCACCATTCATTTTCATGGCATGTCTTGTTTTGGTGATTTAGAAAGTGATCCCGCTCGTGTTCCCAGTGTAAGTTCTTCTGGATGAGAGCATCAGCTAAACGGCTCAGATGTAAATCTTCCTGGGGACGTTAAGCACCAGCAGTGTGGTGTTATTAGGGGGCCCAGGCTGGCGTACGGCAGGGGCTGGGCTCACCGGGTAGGACAATTTCCACTTTACTTTTGTGTGGGCTTGCAGTGAAAAAAGGAGGGAAAAAAAAAGAAAGAAAAGCCCTGAGCCTAATGGGATTTGCTGATAAGAAATTACCAGCGCCGGGTCCTTCTCTTTTGTCTCTTGCAGGGAGTTCAATGGCTGAGCCAATAAGAGGGAGCTCGGGGCCTCGGTTACCGTAGAGACGAGAGAACACAGGCCACGGTGTCGCCATGGTAAACAGGGGAGCTGTTTGTCGAAGTTCTTTTCACACTCTCTCTCTCTCTCTTACACACACACACACACACACACACACTAACACACTCTGCACACACGTGTAGCCTGTGCCCAATACACCCCTGTCGTAGAAAACAATAAAAAAATTATGAAGACTTTCATTCAGAGGCTAATGTAACTAGATAAAGAAAAAAGCAACGCGTGTCATGGCAGGAAGGAATTCCCCACAATGCTCTAGGGCAACTGATGGACAAATGAGATGGCTGCAGAGCACGTCATATTCATAATTCATGAGGGAAAAGGCAAGAAAGCGCATGAAGGACCTACTACAGGTTCACATTCATATCAAGCAAGTTTGCAATAAAACTTGGATTTTGTTTTTGTGCATTTTTAGGGACGGGGAGCGAAAATAGCTCAGCAATGATAATAATTATATGTGCAATAAAAGTGCCAATTCATTCATTGCCAACAGTCTGAGTAAAGTGACAACTCCTCTAGTAATCAGTGCAGTTATTATAGAGTAGTCAAAATATTCATGAGCAATGTGGTGACATCAAAAACAAAATGTGATGAAGGTGTTCACACATTACAATTAGATTTTTTGTGTGTGTGCATTCATGTGGACAGTGTACTATTTCCTAAATTAAAAAAAGTAGCTGATAATTGCCAAAACATGATTAAAAATTATTATTATTAAAAATAAAAAAAAAAGTTTTGAAAATGCTCCCCACATGTGGATTTGATATATTTATTCAGCACTCATCCTTTCAGAGTTACATTCTTAATTTGGGGCGATAAATAAATAAAGCGTGTTCACTTATCCCTCAATTGAACCTGCCCTTGCCTTTTCACACATTCCAGTCATTGGTAGAAGCACTTCTTCTTTCTGTGGTGGTTGCAGCTCTATTTTTTTTTTTTTTTTTTTTTGGTTGTTTCTTTTCTTTTTTTTTTTTTTTTTTATAACCGAGGCCACAAGGCTGAGCTGACAACAACACAATGACAACATGAGGAGGGAGCAGACTTGGAGCGAGCGGGGCGACTGAGCAAGAGAAAGAGATGGGGAGAGAGAGAGAGAGAGAGAGTGAGTGAGTGAGAAAGTGCTCCTTGGCTTGCCTGCTCCTACGGTGCATCAGCTCTGTTGCGGAGCGGGAAACAAGCAAATTACAGAGCAGCGGCGCAAAGACACTGGCCTTGTCATCTCAAGCTGCCAGTGAGGATGTCCTAAATTACCAGTAGTGCACTGGCAGGGCTGCTGTGGAGCATATCTGCCACTCCAGCACAGAGAGTCATCTGAGGACTAAGGTGCGACCGATATAGCAGTATGCCGATATATGGGGGCTCATACTGGCTTTGTATTAAAACATAATCATTATAATGTCAATTGATATATAAGTTAAATATCAGCAAGAGAACATCAATCAGACATAAATTACATTTCAGCAACATAATGACAATCTGTTTTATGTGTTTGCTGAATTTTAACTGTAAAAATGTAGGACTACTTGACATTATTGCTGCATTATTATGAAACCCAACAGAGTTCTGGGCAAGCAGCAATTGTATCTTGCCCACAACTTTGGTGGGATCCATAATAACACACCACTGCTAGGAGGGGAATGCATAGAAACTGGTTTACTAAATCTTTACAGACATGTTGTTGAAATGTAAGTTATGGTTTATTAATATTCTGCTGAACTCTTTTTGATATTTAAAATACACATCATCAGCTAGGCAAGGTGTTAATGTCATTACTTTCATTAACAGTCATAAACAGAGGAGCTGACTTACTCCAGTTTTTTACTCTGCAGGCTGTAAAACCTCCTTCACTTTCCTTTAAGAACTTCTAACAAACCTAAAAGAATTTCAATTTTCTGTGTTTCATCCAACAGTTTTCATGATGGTGTAAGTCTGTGGTTTTCAAAGTGGGGTCCAGGGACCCCTAGGGGTGCTTGAGGGGCTTCCAGAGGGTCATCAGCAAAATGAGGAATAGTTTAAATGCTTGTGAAAGCATCATTGATGTGACATTTGACATTTCAAATATATAATTGTTAATTCTTGTTATTTATTTATTTATTGGCAAGGTTTGGCAGTTTATCTTTATGTATTCATTTATTCAGTTTAATTAACTAATGTTCCAGTAAGGTTCTCTTAATTTACTCATCACCTTTTTCCCATGTTTTTGAAAGAAGTCAAGTGAATTTGCTCAGGTTTCAAAGAGGTAATTTTACTATAAAGTAAGTCACTAGGAATTGTCACAGTACCCAAAAAGTAAGTTAACATGATGTTATAATCTCACCTCTTTGAATCTTTCTCTATGTTCAGGATTGGCATCTACTTAGCAATCTGCAACCCCAAACAGTCTTTTAGAAAAACTAATTTTTCAACGCTGTTCCAAGGAATTACTCCCATTTATGCATTTATCTTTTTTGCTCACTTTGTGATTAAATTTTATGAATCACAAAAGAAACTAGCAAACGATAAACTGCAACTCTGATTCTCTGTTGTATTTATGCACGGCCTGTTGCTCAGACAGAAAAGCACACAACATGAAACGAACCACAGCCCTGAATTCATGTCACAGAACAATAACTATTACAAAAAATGAATATTGTTGTTCTGGCATTAGAGGAAGGGTGAACACTGGTAATTCCTCACTGTAGGGAAATAACGAGAGATGAATGGGGCTTGTAAATGCAATGATCACACACACACACACACACACACACACACACCTAATGACATTTAAATGGCTCATTTGAAGATAAAAGGCCTGCTGACATCAAATGGATCCTTGTTATCATAATAGCAAACAACTAACAAGAAATGAAGCCACATAAAAAGACATGCCTCATATTTCGCTCAGTGAAAAGAATAAGCAAGCAAACAAATATTGTTAACAAATAGCGATCTAAACTGTCTATTCACATGAATACATTATGCTAAGGTTTGCCAATTTACGGTTCACCAATAGCTGAAGGGAATTTGCCCATATTACAACTGGCACCGCTGAGATTTTCAATTAATTTCTTTTAACAAGCATGACAAAACACTTTGTTAGTATTATAACCCAGGAATTCTGTATGCAAAGAAAATCCGGTTTACTGAAAGAGACTTATTTTGCTTTATAATTTGTAGAGAACATGACCCATTTAAACCAAAATAGCATAAATTAACTGAAAACTTTAAAGCAGCCCTCGACCCGCCTTTAAGCTATTCTGCCATGTTGATTTTTTTATGCATAAATATGCAGTTAAATCACTACAAGCATGTTTCTTACAAGGTATATAATGTTTGAAAGCTATAAATATACTGTACAACTAATGATGCAACTAATTATTAGACAGAAAATGGATGTAAGCACAGGAGGTCTGTGGTAATCCTTGGACATTTGTAATTGGTATGTGTTTATGGTTTGTTGTGTGATGCTGATATTTTATTTTATATTAAAGAAATGTCTTATAGCTGAAGGAAACTGTACAGAAAGTTTTATCACTGATCAGATGCTTTTTAATTTTGTTTTTTAATGTGCTCATAGTGTTGAGTATGGTGTCTCCTCCTCTTCATTTTCTCCTCTTCACCTATTTTCCTTTCATCTTTTCCCACCACTGCTTTTTCCTCCTCTTTCTTTATTCCCTCCGTTCCTCCTCACAACTCCTTTTTCTTTCCTTGCTCCTCTTCTCCTCCCCTCTCTGATGGTCGAGCTATAATAGGCAGGTAATTTCCCCCTATTACAAGACAGTACATTAGTCTCTCCCTGCACTATTTACACAAGTTAACAGTCCAACCCAAGCCATTTACAGAGGATCATTACAGCATGTGGTGTCCCAATACATTTGGGGATTCCAAGATGAAATGATTGCTTGAATGCATTATCCGGTGTGTGTGTGTGTGTGTGTGTGTGTGTGTGTGAGTGAGAGAGAGAGAGAGAGAGAGAGAGAGAGAGAGATCAAGGCTACATCTCACAACACATCCTTTTAAAAGCCCAACCCAAGATATATGATACTATTAAGATTTTTTTTTTTGAGCGCCAATTACGCCACCACTAGCTTAAGTGGCATTCCAGCCATTCAATTTTGATACATTATTGAAGATGGCTTCATATATTATACCAGAATGTTCTTTAAGATGTTAGGCAGCTGACAGCTCGGCCTCAAAGTGGTACAGGTAATTTCAGAAAATTATCAATCGTCTTGCATTTGGCTGCTGCCCCTTTTTCAAGGAGTGATACCGTCTTCAGTGAACAGGTTCTCCATTCCCACCTGACACTATCTGCACACCATTTACTAGTAACAGTGTCATCATTTCATGTGACATGTAACTACATCTGGTTCAGCTGACATGGTGTCCAGAGGATGTGTGGTGCTGGTATATAAAGGTGCACAGTAGTGATGTGTGGCTTGACCCACAAGCCGCGGGTTGGGTGGGCTCGGGTCATTTTACTAGAAAATATGATTTGGGTTGGGTGGGCATGTCAAAAAGTGACAAAGCAGATTTATGAGTAAGTTACACACAACAGTTCAGGCTTCACTAACTGAATTCCTCATGAACCTAATCCTAACACCCTAACCCTATCCCTAAACCCTGTAACCCTTACCTCTCTCCCTGACCTCTAACCCTAACCCTTAAACTTAAAGGCTGAATTATGCTTCTGCGTAAGAAGAGCGTACGGGGGTTGTGCGAAGCTTACGGGGGTTGTGCGACCGCCGCAGAGCCTTGCCGCACGCCTCCCAAAAATTTTAACTACGCGGACCCTACGCAGCCCCACAAGAGCTGTGATTGGTCCGCCAAAGTACATCATTTCCGGCATTTCATTGCAGCCGGCATCACAACATCCTGTTGTTGTACCGGCCGGCAGCGCCATTTTTAAAACAACTGTTGTGTCTCGACTCGTCGGTTGTATTTGAAAACTTTGGAGAATGCTGGATCTCGTGGAAGAATGCCTGGCCGAGGAGGTGCGCAAGTACCCGCACCTATACGACTCATCCTCTCACCATTTCGCCATTACACGCCAAGACGTACAGAAGAGCAGCGACCATACGTCACAGGGTCTACGTTGGTGGGCGGAGAATTGCTCAGTGTGTTTCGCACACTAACCCTAACCCTAACCTTCTAACCCTAACCCCCCTTCCTAAGAACCCTAACCGTGTTTTCTTACCCTAACCCTCTAACCCTAACCTTGTTTTTTAACCCCTAACCCTAACCCTAACCTTGTTTTTTAACCCCTAACCCTAACCCTAACCTTGTTTTTTAACCCCTAACCCTAACCTTCTAACCCTAACCATGATTTCTTACCCTAACCCTCTAACCCATAGCTTTTGTTTACTCCACCAAAAGTTTTTCTTTGGTCAGACAGAAAAGGCTACCTCTGCCAATATAGTGGACTTAATTAGAGAAAAGTTATTAAGGTTGCACACAAAGAGAGCCAAAAAAGTAAAGTGTGGGAGGAATTCAGGCTGTCTTGTCTAATGACACCATTACAGATGACATAATCTGCTTCAATTGTGATCATCAAATGTGCTAAATTTGGAGATTTGTAGGTCATGTTTGTATGTATAGTTAACTAACACATGTTTCTAAATTCTAACCCATGCACAGTGTTGATGAGGGTCCCTTTCCTATAATAAGCTGCTGTAAGTTTTCAGCCTAGTCAGATGTTATTGTCCATGCTGATACTAGTTTTCACTCCAGTTACAGTGGAGGATTTTCCCCATTTCCCATCTTGACACATTTCAAAATGCTTCTGAAAGCATTTGACTGTGGCTCGTAGAAAATTCATCCCAGGTCCCCTGATTTTCTGAAAAGCAAAGTCATGTCATTTTACCAGAAAGGTCTGATTTAGCTTCTTTATCATCTGTTGGACTTCTTTAAGCCTTTGCATTCCAGGAGTCTGTAGACGGGCCTTCATTTTGAAAGGATTTACCTGTGAACAAAATTCATAAAAAAAAAAAAAAAAAAGTTTGGTAATTTTGATGTAAATGTTGTTGTCAGTATTTTTTTTGGTTCTTTTGTGTATTTTTATTTTATTTTATTTATTTATTTATTGGTGTGTTTTTGATAACTCCCTTTATTTATTTTACAAATGTCTGACCTTATTGTATTGTATTTTTTTTTATTTAGTTATTTTATGTTAATTTTATGGCAATCTCACAATAATTTAGCTTAAAGGAGACAAAACTTACCTAGAATTAACCAATATAGACAGGGATCGGGCTATACCCAATCATATTCTGCAGTGGAGGCACATTTTTCAGGAAAATAACTTCCCTGTGCTGCCATTGCATTTCAATTGTCCAATATAATTTTATTTTTATGTAAAAACAGTCAAAAGAGTTTAAAAAATTTGAAGGGGCCCCCTCAGTTTGAATAGGCATGATGATGATGATGCCACTGACTGTCTGTTACACACTCTCAACACATACACACACACACACACACACACATGCATGCACCTAAAACAATGCTCTCTTCATTTTCTCCTTGTTACACCTTTTGATAAACACATGCACATGATCATGTGTTGATATGCGTGCACATATAGTTTGGTACACATGCATATGTGCATGTGTGTGTGTGCCTGTAAGATGATGACCCTGAACCTGAACCACAATAATGATTTCTCTCAGGGGTTCCCTGCCTTAAAAGGGCGGGATACTCGCAGAGCACACACACACACACACACACACACACACACACACACACACACATGCACACACACACACACACACACGCTGAATGGACTCCCATGGCAGTATCAGTAGGACATTGTCAGGCCAAACAAAAGGCCTTATCTTCCTTTCCCCCTTTCAGTCTGGGTGATTGGCCGGGAGAAATAAGGAGAAAAGGCCATGTCCTCACCTGAGGCACCAGAAATGTCAGCCACCTTGCTATCTCCATACTGGCTGTGTGCGTGTATGCCTGCTATTGGAGTGTGTATGTGTGTGAATGCTGGGAGATTTACAATTTTTTATCTGTCTGACAAGCCTGCAGAGGCCAGGGAAATCATCCTGTCACCATGTCAGAGTCGTGAAATATAACACACACACATGCAAACACATGCACGCAGACATAAACAGATGTTATGCATATCGTGATACACAAACACATTGTTGCTTCAAGTACAATGAGAGTGAGATATTTCTGTTATAGTTTTAAAGGACCATACCGGAGATTTTGAATGTGTGGCCCATAGAGTTTCCCAGGAGCAGTTTCTTGATTTGCAGGGGTACTAAAGATTTTGCAACATATAATCAAAAAATCTTGATTATACATAACATCTTGAAAAAACATAACAATGGTAACGGTGGCAATAGACCTAATATAGACACAAACAAACTCAAACAGAAAACTTTCCCTTCCCTACCCAGACACACTGGAGGTCACTATCAACGCTGCTCACCCCACCCTGCATCTATCCTGCAATACTGCTCCAAAACAACCCCAAACAAATGATCCCAAACACAGAAAAGACTTATTTTCCTCAACAAACTGCCAAATAGGCTGATCTGTCCAGTGGGCATGAGCAGAAAATGACACAATGCATAAATCTATTCTATTTTTTGGTGGGCATAATTCTTGGAATCAACTTGATGCATGGATTTAACCTGCAAATCAGACCGCACAGCAGATATGTATCAGTGTTTCTCTCAGAATTTTATCCTTGTGTGGAAAAGCCTTAGAAACACCATTTAAATCATAGGACACTATGGAAATTCATGCAGATGAAATTCCTCTCTTTAGTTGTTGGGGAAGCTGGTATTATGAACTGTCACCACACATCAGAATCAGCAAAACCACTGCTGCTGTTGCTTTTCTGTAGTCTTCATTGCCAGACAAACCAAAAGTCTGGTTCAGTGTTTTGAATTAAATAAATAAATAAATGAATAAATTGAAGTTTGGACATTCAAATATGTGTGGATAAAAGTGCCAACTGGAACAAAAAAGGGTTCTTCACAGTGATGCCATAAGATAACCTTTTCTACAAAAAGCTTTGAAATGAAGGAACCTGAGATGGTTCCTCCAAGAATTTTGACCAAAAAAAGTCCTTAAGAACTTCAATCAAAACAGTTTTTGATCGAGCCAATTTCTTCAATACAGAGCCCTTTTCAAATGTTGTTCTTTTCCCCAACTCAGAAACTAAGCAAAGTGGCTCCTTAGTAATTTATCGAAGCACAGGTCTTTAACATTCATGTAAATGCTTCACGGGCCTTCAAACAGTTCTTGAGGTTCTTCTGAGGTCCTCTGAGGAACCGCAATGGTTCTTCAAAGAAGAGAGAAAAGGTATATTGAAATAGCAGTTAATCCTCCTCCCTTAAAGCAAAAATAAAGGTGTCAACTGGAACTGAAGATAATTCTTCATAGTGGTGCTATAGCAGAACTGCTCTACAAAGAACCTCACAGACTACAGTTTAGAAAACAGAAAACAAAAAACCCATTCTTTTTCTGTCTGCATGTGTAGTAATATATAATCTTGGTGTAGATCAGTCAATTTGTTCAACTGTCCTTCTCCATACAAACAGTTTCCGAGTGCTTTTCAACTAAATAAAGGGATTATAAATAAATCTTTGAGATACTTTAATATAATGGATATATTTGACAGCGAAAAACATGGACTCAAAATCTTGTCCATCCAGTCTTGTGTCCTGTCCATCATGTGGCTCCTCATCCCTCAAAGGTCTCTCACCATGAGCTTTCCCCTGCTAATTGAAGGATCATTTTTACCACAGGATATTGCAGAAGACACTAATCAAGACCTCGTTAAGGGTTGTTAAGGGACAATTGCCCATAATTCCTCTCAACCATTGGATACTTAATTAATTAACCAGCAATTAGAGACCAGCGACTGTACAGCTGGCATGTTGAAACTGGAGCGCCAATTTTATATTGGCTCTCGTGTGCCCATTAATTAGTTTTTTTAAGTAATTTTCAAGTGTAAGTGTAAGTCTGTGTGAGTTATCAGTCCTGCTCTGAGTAAGTAGCAGTTATCTTACTCCATTTAAGTTTCATCCTCAGACAAGGTTAAAAAGTGGAATGACACACTCATCAGCCCCGTCTACCACCATCTGGCACTGCAGTCCGACAAGAAACTGGGCCAAGAAACAGCCGCACCGGAAATTGAGTCTCGTTAAACTGAAGCTAAAGAACAGTCTGTTGTCTACTTGAAGAACCATACCAGCGATTTTAAATGTTGGACTACAATTTACCCACATTTTACATGTCAACAAACCAATTTGCAAATCATGCAGGGGTACTTAAGATTCACAACATATAATCAATCTTATATATATAATCACCTTATAATGTTCTCCCTCTGTGGCTGACAAAGTTGTCAACGTTCATAAACCACAGAACTGATAATTGCCTGTGGAAAGCAAACAGTTTCCACACAGAGTTATACGACATGTCTACTAAAGGATAGCCATTACAACACTAATCATTAAGAGGCAGTGTGGTACCAGACTGGAAGATTGTTATGAATATCTGGTGAGTCCCTGATTTTCATCCCAAAAACGCAGTTTTTCACCTTAACTTTCAATTTAGCACAAGCAGTCCACCATGAACCCGGAAGCAGCACTGACTTATTGTTTACAAATGGAGTTTGAGCCCTCAACACCATCTAGTGGTCAGAAATGGCTCACTGTGTTCTTAGCTGGATTTGTGCCACTCTAGTCCCATAATGATGGAGGTTTGAGTCGCAGAAAACTTTTTTGCAGAAAAAGCAAGAGAAATGAAGACTTTCAAAAGTGTATGTTATTAGGTAAATGGTTATGTCCGCAACTATGAAATCAAGTGGTGTCATGGTTCACGTCAAATGGAAAGCATTTAAAATACTGAAGATATGATATAGCTTTTACAACACTGACCTGGACTGACAATTCAAGGCCAGAACATAGTGGATACTGTGCCCCACTGCATCCTCCTTTTAAATGAGCTTTCTAGTATCTAACATTCATTATAATCTGGGTGGTTAGTCTATTTCTGTTTCTCCTCAAGCTCTAGTTCGCATTAGTTAGATACTTTATTCATCCCTGTGTGTCACACAGCAGTGCACCAACCAGCCAATAAAAGCAATCCACAAGCTGAACACTGTCACCCTAACTCAGCTAGGAGATCACAGCTGCCTGGGTTTCAGTCAGGCCCAGGCCTTCTGCTGTGTGCCCTCTCTGCCCCCTCTTTCCTGTCTCTATCAGGTGTAACTGGGTAGTGGAGCAGAAATGCCAAAAAAATATATCCTTAAAAAAAATCAGCCACACACACATAATTGTTTAATATTACAAATAATATTGCCTTCATTTAACCCGTGCACAGTATTAACTCAATGTCACCCTGGAGTTTTTAGACGACGTAAATGTCCTCCTGAAAGTGCTATTAAAATGCTCACTTACACTGAGTTCATTTTTTAAATCAACATCATATCTAAGAAGTATTTATTAAGTTTCAGGATTTTAACCCTTTAAATGCCAGTTTTGTACATGATGCCACTGTACGTTTACATTAAAAACATGAAAGGTAAGCACAGACAACAGTTTAATTTGATCAACTCTGTGACGTGGAAATGGCATTTCATGACTACTGCAGGACTTTGATCGCCATCTTTGTAGTTCAGTAAAGGGGGAAAAAATTCACTCCAATTGCATTTGCAATATCTGCTAAAAGGCTGGATGGGAACCAAGGGGGATCGGGACACCTGGGTTTTCCACCGACTGAAAGGAAGAGCGGTAAATAGATGAATAGATGATAGAAAACCCTTTGCTCTGCCATTGCCAAGACGCACAGGGAGAGAGGAAGAGAGAGAGAAAGAGAGAGGGAGAGAGAGAGAGACAAACGAGTCATTTGAGTGTGTTACTAATGCAGCTCGGCAGCAGGTGGGAAATCTATTACTGCTGTTTTCTAGACGCCTCTCAGCACAAACAATTAGAGGGAGAGACAAAAAGAAAGAGAGAGTGAGGAGAAGACAGGGAGGGATAAAGAGAGGCTACAGAATCAATTAGCCTTGTTAGGAGGAAGTTCATCTGACACACACACACACACACACACACACACACACACCTGCCCCCCCACCCCCACTCTTCTTCCATGCAGAGAGGGCCACCAGCACACCGCACGCCATAACAAAAGACTGTAGCAGGGTTGAGGGTTTTTTCCATTCTCCCTCTAGCTCTCTCGCCCACTCTCTCGCTCTCTCTACTTCTTGAAAGTCTGGGCTTCATCAGCCCCCCTGCGGAGAGCATTCATCCACATGGAAGCACATACACACACTCTTCCTGTGTATTTTTTTCTTTTTTTTTTCCTGAATGCTAATTAGCGCTCCGACCGCCTGGCCAATTATTACCAGCCGCGCTCTAATTAGGACTTATTTAAAGTGCTCGTCAATTAGTCCTTTACATCATTGTCTGCCTGAGGGAGCTTGGCCGGTCCAGTTAACACTTACTAAACCAGAGGCAGTGCAGTGGCATCAACAGTTGGGGTCTGGATCTTAAATCTGCTCCCCCTCTATGTGCTTTATCCCAGCATTAATAGATAGGAGCCTTTCTATACTAAGATGCTGCGCTTTATTGATACTCCCTAGGAGTATCTCCAACTGTAATTAAGACGGTCATGTCAATGAGTGTGTTGCAGTTGTACTGTGCCGCTGTATGCTGCATTTGGTTGGTATTTTGCTTGATGTTAAAGATTGTCTACTTGTTGTCTAGCTCATCGCGTCTGTAAGACAATGTGTATGTGCAGGTGTGGAAAGAGTGCTTGTGACTTTTTTTTTTTTTTGGATTATCAGCCTCTGGATTATCAGCAAGAGACTCTGTTGGAAATACAACTCCAGCTGATTCGGGAGACATCAAGCAACACCCACTGTCTGATGCTTGATAATATTCCTCAGGAGCTGATAAGAACTAAAAAAAAGGAAAAAGAAATGAGGCAGGAGATCTGTTGTTCTTACAAACCTGTGCTCAATGAGCAACAAAGTGGATGCAATATGGACATACACACATACTGTAGTGAATTTCGTGAGGTGTCGCTATAATGCTTCACCAAAAGCTGGTTACAACCTACAATGCCTGGTGCTCTTTTTGAAATCCCCGGATTCACCTTTGTGCGGAAAGACTGGGATGCAGATACAGGGGAAACCAGGGCAGGCGGTATTTCCATGTACATAAATCACTTATGGTGCTGATTATCATAGTAAAACACAAGGACTGTGATCCCAGTGTAGAAATTCTCACAATGATGCCAAGACCTGCTTGTAGTGTACATGGCCCCCAACGGCAGAGCGTCACAGGCAGCTGGCACGATAGCTGACTGTGTTCATGAACGACAGCTCAGATACCCATCGGCAATTTGAACCAGTGTCACCTGGTGACTGTTACCTGGCTTCAAACAGTATGTCAGGGACCAGACCAGAAAAGTACCCTGGACAAGGGCTTTATAAATGTCAAAGCTGCTTATGTGTCTAAGTGTAGACCACCCATATTCAGTTCTGATCATAACGTTGGACAAATGAAAGTAAGAAACAACTGAAAGCCTGTTTTGATTGGACAAATTGGGATACTTTATAGAGGGTTCATTAGATAGAAAGACTATAGTTAGAAATGATTACATTAACTTTTGTGTACAGCTACTTGTCCCCACAAAGGGGATTAAAATCTATCCAAATAATAAATCATATGTGACTAGACATAAAAAAAAAAAAAAAAAAGTTATAAACTTGAGGGAGGCAGCTTTCAAAAACCTTGGAGCATTTAAACAGTGAGAAAAGTCTGAAAATCAGACTTAGGGACAGCGCTGGGATGATGCCTTTAAAGCAAAAAAAAAACCTCCAAAACGATTTGGGATACCACGAAATCCATGACAGGAATGTCATCGCCAACTAAACCTATTGCAACAGATAATGTATTTTGATTCGCAAATGTTGAAACACTTTACCAGATAGTTCTGTTAAGTGCTCCAAAATCATCATACCCATTTCCTCAGACAGACTTGTCATCACTGTCGAAGATGTCAGGAAAACATTTTGGTGCTCTAATAATAAGAACGCTGCTGGACCAGATGAATGCAGCGCTTTTCTTTTGGAGAACTTTGCAGCAGAGGTGGCCCCAGTGTAGCAACAAATCTCTCAGGCTCCCACTGACACACACACTGCTCCTCTGTCATGGAAAATCTCACATATAAAACTGCTATCCAAAATTCCATGTCCAGATTTTTGACAAATAGCTCTTACCTCAGTGATTATGATATCTCTATCTCTGCTCCAATATCTGGTCTGCACAACAAAAGACACAATCAATCCAGACCAGTTTGCTTAGAAGCATGGATGTGGTACTGAAGATGCTGTTGCCACCCTGGTTCAGGTTGTCACTAAGCATTTAGATTTTGACAAACCCAACCCTATGCTAGATTTTTTTGTCAGTATGTAACACATTAAAATCAGACATTCTGGTGTCAAAAATGGTTCAACTAGAACGAAATCCATATTTGATTCACTGGTATGCTTCCTTTCCCACTAACAGAGTTCAGAACGTGAATGCGGGCAACACTGTTTCATCTCCCTTCACAACCAGCGTGAGTGCCTCCCAGGGTTGTGCCAGTTCATCCATGCTTTCACTGTCTATACTGACAAGTGCCACACAGACACACCGAATCAATACACGGTAGTACTCTGATGATACAGCCTTAATATCTCTGCTAACCTACTAGGACAACTTTGAAATCATGAGATAAACACAAAGAAAATGGAGGACATGACTCCTACAAAGTTATCCATGATGTAAAAATCATGCAGGTCTTGTCATATAAATACTTGGGTGTAATGACTGATCATCTGTTATCCTGGAAAGGCCACATATCTGCATTAAACATTGTCCTCAGTGATTGTAGGAGCTGCTGTTGATGTATGAAAAATTTCAACCCTGGCTGACAATGAAGTATAATCAATGAATCAATCAGTCAATATAACTGAACTCATTAACCCCTCAACGTCATTCCTATTCTTACCTCATGCTCATGTATTTGAAATGTACTGCAGTTGTATGAAGTGGCAAACTATATTGCAAACTACTCCCCCAGGTCAAGTCAGGTCTCCAGCTCTGTAAACCACTGTGCGCACTGACTTGGTCATCAAAGTTGAACAAAAATTGCATCAGCTCCTGCACGTCGCCATCGCTCCAACGCTTGCAGGAGAGAGCGCGAGTCATTCGTTCAAATCTAACTTCTAGACTGCTGCCATCCCACAGATACGGCTCAGACAAGCCTGATTAAAAATAAATAAATAAATAAAACCGATGAAAAGACTGCCATTTGTAATATTCGTGACATGCAGGGTTGTAGGGAGTGTGTCAGATTGTTGTAAACTCTCATTTTCCCTCCCTCCCTCCTTCCCTCCATCCTCAGAGGAGTAATCTGTCTCCCAGTGTGTTGCCAGTGGCTCCCTGTGGGCGGCTGTCTGTTTGAGCCCGTTTTAATTAATTTCCAATCAGAGCAAAGTAAATTCATTAAGCACTCACATCTCTATTTGAAGACACACACACATACACACACACACACACACACACACACACACACACACACACACACACACACGCACTGGCGAGCGTGCGCATGAACATATGAATGAAATTTGCACTAATGTACTGTATCTTTTTCAGTTGTATTCAATGACAGGCTGCCCTTTTCTTATGGCTGAGTAGTTAAAACCAGGCTGAGCTTTATTTTGTTTACAGGAGACACAAGAAGTCACCAACTGTGACTCTGGACTGAGTGCAAATGGAAGAAAAAACAAAAAAACAGGAAGGATAAAATGAAAATTGAAAAAAAGCACATACAGCTGTAGATAAAGTATTTAGCATGTGCATCAATAACTGCATTTGAATTTTGAATCATCTGTAAGTGAAACAGACAGAAAATTAGGTGAACACATACTCAGTCAGTATTCCTCTCTACTTTAATGTTAGCAAATAGGATTTGACTAATATATCAATATTCCAATTTAACAATATTTAAAGTTAGAATCCAAGATACATGTTTTTTTTTGTTTTTTTTTTTGTCTCCATCTTTGGTGCTAGGTGCTCATTGCTGTGGTGTATGTGCACTACACTGCCCAGAAATGATCTGTCAATCAAACAGTGGACTGTGATGTCTTTTTTCTTTGGATTTTTCATTGATTAAGTTTACGTTTCTGTAGGTGGCGCTGTTTTCTTTGTCTGTTCAATCCGTTGGTGTTTTACAACTGCAGGTTCACCATCAGGCTAAAACATGACATGGCAGCCAGAAGGCCTCACCAACAACAAAAAATACAACTTTTATTAATTTCTAAAAACTAACTTTTTCCAAGACAGTAACTCCATGAGCACTGGATCTGATGCTGAGGACGTAAAGCTACACAGTGGCATAGGATAAAAACAACAAAAGACCAACATTAGAAATTTGCTGACAACTTTTTAAAATGATAAACACGAGTTAAACTGTGATTTTCTTATTTAGAACTAGTCTTGAGAACTACCCTCATCATCCACCAAGATAGGAGAGCTCCTAAAGTCACTAGCCTAACTGTAATAAAACAGCGACTAGGCTGGGTGGGCTTTAGTTCCTTTTGTAGGACGACAGAGTTGTCAGGACCCTGACGACCAACCAGCTGTCCAGCAAAGTGAAAATCTCCTGCTTGTTGGAACTGAAAGAGCTGAAATAGCGAGTCTTATTTTGCTGCGCCTCAACCTGAAGGTAAAGTATAGAGAGCATGAAGTGAAAAAGGGGTGGACTGGGATTCAGGGGGCCCTGTGTTTGGCTTTGCCCAGGGCCCCCAAATCTCTCAGTCTGCCCCTGCTCAGGCTCTCTACCCAGTTTTTCTGTTTATTCCAAACAAAGCATACCTATAAAAAGCATCATTCCCTGTGCACCAGAGGATTTTTGTCCAGGAAAATGCTACCAGCCACCATACAGAACTGCAAATGTAAGAGCTTTCATGAACTGGACATAGGTTTAATCTGTTGTTTTATATCCGCCAGAGATAGGGAGTAGTAGTACAGACATTTATTTATATGAAAATGTTGTATTTTGGCACTAAATATCTGTCATTTAGAGCCTCCATCCAGAAATACCACAACCGCTTTCTAAATACATCACTTCAGCTCTGTGGCGGGAAGCTGTGTGTAGAACTAAAGGAACTTTGCAGATACGGAGGGATGCATCATTGTGGGTGGATGGGGGATGAGGAGGGAGGGAAGAAAGGTGTTGGTTTGGTTTAAAAAGAGGATTATCAGGTCTAATCTCTCAGCCAGCCAAGCAGATCAATCTCCGCAAAACGCATAGGCAAACACACGCGACGCATATTTAGCTCCATTGCTTCTCTCCCGCTGTCACTCGGCCTTGTCAGTTAAAATGGCAGAGCAGGAGAAGGGAAAACAATGCTATTAAGCAAAAGAGGGAGAGAAAGGAAAAAGAGAGACGGTCAAAGAAAATGAATGAGCGAGGAAGCGAGCGAGAAAGAGAGAGAAGAGGAGGAGGAGGAGGAGGAGGAGAGGAGTGTCTTCTTAGAAGGCTAAAAGGATTAGTCCTCTCATCTCTCCTGGATCACAATGTTTCCTGGGCTATGTTTGATCAGCGTGTGTGTGTATGTGTGTGTGTGTGTTAGAGAGCGAGAGAGAGACGGGGAGAGAGAATGCGAGAGAGATGTTTGCTCTGATATTGACGCTGCCTCATCCTGATCCTATTACACGGCAATAAACATCAGCTACTAACATGAGGATTACTGAGAGTGTGTGTGTGTGTGTGTGTGTGTGTGTGTACGTGTGTGCAGCACTCATGGGTTTTTCCCTGGACCTTTTTATCCTTAGAGAACCAGGCTCTCACTCCATCTCGCTTAGGCACACACACACACACACACACACACACACACACACACACACACACACACACACACACAGTATGTCGTTTGGTTTGACAGTGTCACCTGTATGGCTATACGGTAAAATGAAACTTTCCAGGAAACTTGTGCTTGCGTTTTCTGACTTTCGCAATAATTTATACTTACCAGCCAAACACTTAGGCCCTGGGAAAATCTGTTTCCCCTTTTGCACCGTTTGTGGCAGAGCTGGTGCCAAATTGCGAACCATTTGAGGCATTTGAGGAAAAAAAAAAAAAGAAAAAAAAGTTGGTATTCGTTGGCACTGAGGCTTATTTTGCAGGCCTCAAAAAGTTGCTGCTCTGGAACCAGCAACTTTGACATGACATAAGGGGCCAGAGGATGGAGTAATGCCACAATATTTACACTAGCTCAACCACCGTTGTTAAAAAACAACCAGCAACAGCCAACATGTACAGAACCTAGAAAAATGGCTATGTGACTCTCAAGATCTGCCACTTCCATGTCATGTAGTTGACCAAATGAAACTTTTGTCAGGTCTTACTTTTCATGCTTAATAGAAAGTCATGTTTTTTGCTTACTAAATTCAAACATTTAACAGTGTGGTTTATTTATGCCCCTCCTGTGATATGGTGCATTCGAGACCTCCTGGGAACTGGGAGAAGTCCCAGGTCCTATTAGGTACACCCATAAGTACTCTTGAATGCACCTCCCAATGCAAACTCCTACTGCTGTCAATAATTTGTGATAAATAGTGTATGATGTAATATGGGTAATGTTTTGAAGGCTCCCCGGTAAGAACTGGGATGTTTAAACTGGGCACTTCCCACCTCCCAGGAAATCTTGAACACTAGAATAGGCAGCACCCACCACCATAAAGCTTTCCATAAAGTTTTGCTATGTTACGAACATCTGTTTGGCAGTATGTACCTTGTTGTGATTGTGTCACACCCCGTTTTGGCTGACCAGCAAAGTCAGCTCTTTCTTGCCTCATGACCAAGCTTTCCAAAAAATTTTGCTATATTACATTAATCCATTTGGAAGTTATATGCCTTTTTGTGATGGGAGACAACCACTGTCATGGCCCTCTTGAAGCATGAAAAAACCAGCTCCTTCTTGGCCCATGAATAACTTTTCTGCAAAGTTTTGTGTAAATTCATGTATAACTTTTAGAGATATTGTGCTAGCAAACAAGCAAAACAACAAAAAAGCAACATGGTGAAGAAATGGAGAAAAGGCAAAATTACTCAAACCATTGACCAACACCAATATGTATGTTTTATGATAGTCAGAGTTCATTTAAAAAAGCATGCATGATAAAAGCATTATTAAATTGGGTTTTATGTACGTTTAATGGTGGGGTACGAGACTGATATGAGGACACCATTTTCCAGATACCTTTGCAGATACGCATTATGTGCCACCTATTCAGATAAGCCAACACTTTCGCGAAAAAGAAAACATTCCTAGTTTTAGGAATTACTTACGGTTTACTTTACTTACAGTATACATAGGTACCATGGAAGGTAAATGTGGCATTAAGCTGGTGGAAAAATGCACCGGTTTTTAGAAAGGTGGGGCCAAAGGAATTCCTTGACTTAAATATGGGTTTTGGAAAATGGGGGCCAATATTTGCTGAAGGTACACTGTATAACACTGCACTGAAACAAGGACCCATTAGACTCAACTGACAAAAAAAAAAAAAAAAAAAAAAATATGTGGATTAAGCACACAATCCACATTAACCCACATAAGACACCTTCTAATTGAACCTGCCCTTAGCTCATAGAAAAATATTTTTATTTGGCCATTATCATGCCAAAAAGAAATTATTTAACATTTGTCCTGGAACTGTATTCTTGTTAGGAAGGGAAAGCCTTGGAAACAGTGTTTAGACCATCAAAGGACACTAAAAAATCCATAATAATAATGATAACAATAATAACAACAATAATAATAATGATAATAATAATATGACTTCAGTCATAGATGGACACCACTGGTTGGACAACATCTTATTTTTACTTGAAGACTATAAAAGTGTTGGTGTAACCCTAAACCACATAGCCTGTCTGCTAAAGCATTACCTTCATCAAAAGAGAAAGCGGTCCTGAAACCAATCAGCCCGCCCGTCATGCTCGCTCCTTTCCCTCCCTCCTTCCTTTCTTCCTCTCTGTTCCTTCTTTCTGTTCTTTTCCACCATCCCTCCCTCCCTCCATCCACCCCAACCCCCCCTCCTCCATCCCTCCCATCGCTTTTCTTTCTTACAGAAAATCAAAAAGGCTGACATGCAAATGGGGCTTATTAAATCCTATTAGGCCGTCTGTCACAAGCCAGCAGAAGGAGAGAGCGAGAGAGAGAGAGAGGTTGCGGCGTCAGCTCACATTGCGATTAGAGGGAGGGAGAAAAGGTGGAGAGATAAGAAAAAGGGAGGATGAGAGGAGAGAGCAAGCAAGGAGTGAGGGTTGAGAGCGGTGAAAAACATGTGAAATTCTTGTTTTACTACCAGCTGGCAACTACGGTGCTCTTGGACTTATACACAGAAATACACTGAAGGTATACAACTTTAGCACTAATCCAATGGAGCAGACGTGAAAAAAGACGATCCCATCCAAAATGAATGTCTTGTCCCCCTGCTCAGTTTTATACGCTGCCATCAGAGAGCTAGTTTTCATGTGACATATTTCTTTTTCTGAACACCATTCGCTTTCATTTAACTCAAAACAAGCTAGCCTTCTACTGAATAAACAATGATAGGATATTGTTACATGGAAAAAAAATGCTACTTAACTATATTTTCTGTCATTCATAACTAAATACATCCCCACACACCCATTTAATCTTATACAAGTGAAGGCGCACACTAGATGATAAGCTTAATGAAATTATAATGTACTTGTTGTGTTTCCACTTAGCTAAGCAAACAGCAGTTCAAGGTCATTACCTGGGATTTACCTCCATGCACAATTCAAAATGTCACATGGTAAAGAACATCAGCGATGGTTACCTAGCGTGATGTGCCCGTCAAACTATTACAGAGACTCGAGTGTCATCGCCATACATGATACAGCACAATGTCATACTTTAATAATGTATTATTATTACAGCCTCTATGACAAATGAAACACTGTAAAAGGACCATATTAGTGATATTGCATGTTTAACTAATCTGCAACATGCAAATACTTTACATTTCTGCTATTTTTTCCCCAAAGCAAGCAGTCTTTTAGTATTTTAGAACTCCAATATCATTTTCCTCCCTTTTTTCCCCCATTGGTTTCCATTCATTCCACTATGATATGAAAATGAACTTTCAGAAACTTCAAACTTTCGTCACACCACCAAACGGTTCCTCCACCACGGAAAATAGTCCCCACGGAAATGTTTGCTTTACACAACCAACTATCAGTTTTGTGCATTATGCATGGCCTGATGAAGATCATAGTTGAAACGTTGGCCTTGTATAAATACATGTCTGACATTGCATCAGAGCTGAAGTGTGAGACCCATCCTGTCATTTGCTTGCACAACTTTTTTTGCAGTCAGCACCTCACTCATCTTGGTGTGCACTCCTGCCCTAAACTTGTCTGTATTGGCAACTCAAAATAAACTAAAAATACAACATGGTACACATTGATTGTCCTGCAAATTTGTGGCACACCAACTGGTTATGAGAGTAAATTTCATGAGATCTGGGCCGGATATGGCCGGTTGTTATAATTCTTTTCCCTGTTCTCTGTCTCATCCCTCGCTTCTCTTCTCCTCTCTTCATTTTTCCATGGTTCACTTTTTCAGCGATGAGAAAGAGGAAGAAGAGGGCTGCCTTTCTCTCGCCTGTCAATTATCCCTCTGTCTGTCTGTCTGTCCAGCTTAATTGGCGTTTAGGAGACGCTTGCGGCGTCCCAGAGGGCTCGGCCAGAACAATGGAGGCCCGTATAGCTGACCGGCCCTCGGCTCAGCCCAAATTGAATTGGAAATCTTCCATCTTCTCTTTAGCATAACAAAGGGGGGTGCAGGGTTTTTAGACAAAGGGCCCGTTTTAATGGAGAAAATCAATCTCTGGGAGGAAGCGGCCGTATTGTCTCCCATCAGCCATACAGGTGTGTCTCGCCCATAGCAGCCTTAATCAGAGGTGGCAGGAGAGAGATCTGGAAGCTACATCTCTGTCACTATGGGAAAGCCTGGAAGAGAGGGGATGTCAGGAGGAAGAACAGTGTGTGTTTGTGTGCCGTCCTGTAGCCCAGAGCAAGGCACTAGCACCTCCAGTGTTAAGGTTTGGGACCAAACTTTAATGGTATGCTTAAAGTTTGTGTTTGTGCAACTTTCTTTCCTCTCTAATTTCGACAAATCACCGTCATACACACAGAGCGTAGTCAGGGTAGAAAACTGGCGGTTCATTTGAATTGTGTAGACTTGTGACATCAGCACATTTGATTACTGTTATTGATTCCTAGAGCACTAGAGCACCTTTACTCACTGCTGTTCATCTCAAGCATGCCCCTGATGCTGCCAGGCCGGCCCACCCTCTCATTTTCAGTTTCAGTGTAGCAATCTGTACTCATAGTATCAATCCCACTGCTGTCCCACTGTTTGTTCCCAAACAGTCCCACAATGCATTTCACACCATGTGATCAGCCAAGCTGGTGGTACAGGAAACCCTTATAATGATTAGGAATCTGAGTGACTGGCAAGACTATATTCAGCATTAAAAATGAAATGATAAGAAAAATACCCTAGGCAAAGGCTGGTCCCATGAACCATTTTGGGGCAAGTTTATTGGGATTGGAAGAATGTCGATTGGAGGAATGGTGGGATGCACAAATGAACACATGCACACATGCACACACACACACACACACACACACTGCATACCAGCTGCTCTCCAATTATATTAATAGGCTTTCTGGAACTGAACCATGTAGTGACTCGGAACCAGTGTTTTTCAGAGATGTTGAAAACACCAGTCTGACTGTTTCCCGTGGGCCAATCAACTCAGGACCATGTCCAATCAACTCATCAACTCCCCAAAAAACCTGCTAGCCCAAAGGTAAAGGGGTGGCACAAACACACACCACTCCACTGTTATATTAGTAAGATCTCTGGAACCAAACTTTGTAGCAACACAGAACCAAAGCTTATCTGGGGGTTCTTGGGCATGCTGAACACGCCACTCTTGATCCCATTTCTGCACAACCCTCTGTCCCTGAGTTATGGGCTCCAGTCCATGGTTCCAGCCCATGGACCAGTTCTGACTATTTCCCATTCGGTCCAATTGATTCGGGACCATGTCCAATTGGCTCTGTGCCCCTAAAAACCTCTGTGAAACCCAGTGAAACCAAAACAAACGTTTGTTGTTGTGCATCCTTCTATATGCTGTAATCTCATTTCTATCTCTAACTTGTGCAACTCAAACAACCCGTCACCTCAAGGAACCGTTCCTCTCTCAGTCCAATCATGTCTTGTGCACATGCACTGCTGCTGTGCACGCGTGCTTCTCCTCCCCCCAAATATCTACCAGCTTACTTTAGCTACAGTAATTTAGCTGACTGCAGCTACAGGATGGCAGAGGCTCACCAGTTCTTGTTCCTTCATTGCGTTGATATCAAAGCTTCAGACATGAGCTTGCATGAGGGTCAGCTCCAAAGCACCTCACTCCATGAGAACCAGAAGGAACACTGGGGAATGGTGAGCACGACGGAGACATATTAAAGGAGAAGGGTTTTATCATTGCTGTCGTGATTCCTGATGGACATCAACAGAAGTCAGGGGAAATCATAAACTACTTAGTGCCCCTTTAACTCAGCAGTAAATGATGTGCACAGCCAAATTATACATCTTGAAAGTCGTAACAAAATTCAGAACACACCCTTTGTTGTGCTGTCACACTCCTCTGTGTTTCATCTGCTTAAAATATACAGTTTCCCTGAAGGAGGCCCTTCAACAAAAGGATATAAAAATCCTCAAAGCTCAGCAACTTGTCCTGATTCCACTGTAAGGGGAAAAAAAACATACATGAAGCCAAGAGAAGATTTGCTGGGATGTGGATTTGGTGGCTGAGATTGTTTCTGACTACAGTGTTGGGTACAAGTCTGCAGTTGGAGATGATACTATCAATCAGTCAATCAGATAGCTTTATTTACATATTGCTGCGTTTATATTATACTGCAATAAAAGATGTCTTGTTCTAAAAATTACCAAAAAAAAAAAAAAAAAAAGTAAACGCTAATTTTAAAACATTTTTAAATAATAAAATATAATATAAAACAGAATGATTTTTGGTGTCTGTGGAAAAAAAGTGCACTAAAGAGATATGCCTTAAAGCTGCTACATCTAACAATTTAACATCAAATTCACACAAACTCAACTTCTGTGGCACCACGTCAGTCTGTGTGCCCACTTAAGCAGCTCTCACATGTCGCCCTCTTCCCTCCACTTACTGGAGTGCACCTATACCTTTTTTCTAGGCAAAGTACAAGTATGAGAAATTTATTTTGAGTACTCTCTGATGCCAAGTGCTGATACGAGTACTTCATATTATATATACCAACCATGAAAGCCCTTCAGCAGCCAGATCTCTTCACAGTCCACCTTGTCAAAAACAGAAATGGAATATCGGTGGATTTCATCAAACAGAAAACACTTAGTCCCATTTTTCCAGCTAATGTAACAACCTTTGAAATGCATGCACCAACATTTGCAACAGTTCACTTCACCAAGGCTGAGCTGGACTTTAACATGATATTAATAATATCCACTAATATAATAATAATATCCACAACAGTATCAGTGTAACCCTAGTTCTAGAGGCTTAAGGGACCATCCCAGTGATTATGAATGTTTAGCCCTTTTACTACAATTTCCCTCCATTTTATGTTGATGTCACAACATGTAATCAAAATCTCTAAGTTTTCAAAAGTGAATTTGTGGTTGAAACAGCCACCTTATAATGTTCTGCCTCTGTGGCCAATAAAGTTCAGCAGAGAGAGTCGACAGTTTAGCTGGGTGGATGTCCTGACTACTAAGAGACAGTTGTTCTGCAGAAATAGAAATTCATCGTCTTCTCTATGGAGCTCCTCTATGTAATCTCTGGTGGCCACTTTGATTATAAACTATCAAGTTTACAACATCATCATATAATCAGTATCTTCATAGAATTGGTGTTTTGTCTTCTAGATTAGGTTTATCCACAAGATAGCTTGTGAATTTGAGTCTGTTAGTCAGTGGAAAATGACCATAGTCTTCTGTTGTCAGATGCCCCTGAATGCACCACCAGGAGGGCTTTCAGATACCTCAATTTCAAGTCATCAAAACACAAGAGTGCTGCTGCTTTTAGGAAAACTAATGTGGATGACTTTAGTGCGGTGATGGAATACTGGTGTGAAGAAAGTTTGAAATCTCTGAAAGTTCATTTTCATATCATAGTGGAATGAATAGAAATCAATGGCTGGATAAAAAAGTGGCAAAAATGATATGGGAGTTCTAAAATACGACTGCTTGCATCTGGAAAACATTTGCAGACAGGTGAACTAGACACATTTTTGTATCATGCCAAGCATACAAAATAATCAAATAATCAAACTGCAATAATTGAAATCGCCAAGGGTCAATTTAAGTGAAGACTTACAGTCAATGTGCTTACTACATATTTTTTGTCAGTTGAGTCTAAACTGCCTTTGTTTTTTGTGATTTCAATCATTATCTTTGATGAGGATTGTCAAAACACTGAACTTTAAGGTAAGGCAAAGTCAAACCCCAATCTTTGAATATTCACTTATATTGACTAAATTTCTATATCTATATAGTGGAACAATGACATAACTGACAAGACACTGATGAATTATTGGAAATAGAGCATCAAGCCATCAGTTTAGAGGGAATTTTGCTTCTGCATGTTTTTAGATAGGACCTCCAAATACGTGGACCATGAGCGAGTCATACCAATCCATCATTAAATGTGGTGTGAAGTAATGGGCGTACCCATAATGGAATTCTTTGTCCAGCAACATGTTTTTGAATAGCAGGCCACGGTCTACCATACCTAACTGACATCTTTTTCACTCTGTCTGTTTCGCTTTCCGTGTCTGCGTCTCTCAGCCACTCTGTCAGCGTTGTTCAGGAGTAGTCTTTTAGGTCTGCGTGTTTTGATAAGGTGAGTGTTTCTGTTTATCTGCGTGCTCCCAGCTCCATGCATTACCATGAGAATGGTTTAAGCCCTGCGCTAATCCTGTGTGTCTCTGTTGTAATAAATGTCTTCATTCACACACTGTGCAGCGGAGAGGAGGCGAGACAACACAAGGCAACAGCAAACATGCCGTCTTCCGCCAATGATGCGGCCCGTGTCTCGGCCGCATGGTGACGAATACATCACCTTGTTTTGACCTGGGAGTGTGGCGTCTCTCGGGCCAATCAGTGTCATTTTAAAATGATGGGAGCACAATGGTGAGATGCATCATTCCCCCAAGTCTCACTGAAGTGTGATCAGTGGTGTGCGTGACTATCACATGACGCATGGACAAACAACTGAACAAATAAACAAATTATGTACAGTACAGTAGTGCCCCCCTTGGACCAGGCGGTGTAATTCTGAAAACGTCAGCATGAAGCGATGGGATGCATCATTCCCTCAACTTTGGTTAAGATCTCACGGCATGCAGCGAAGAGGAAACGCTGAAAGACAACAGACAGAAGAAAGAAATGAAAGGACAATCGCGTAATTTACAAATGAACAAATGCAAATGAGTATCCGCTATAGTTTGTTTATAGCTGATTTAAAGGTGCAGTATGTAAAATTGCCAAAAGTCAATACAAGCGAAGATGCTTTGACTCAACAGACAAAAAAAAAAAAAAAAAACATGGAATAAGCACGGAATTCAATGGTCTCGACCCACTGATAGATTTAGTGCTCACACCACATTTTTCTGAAATCTAAAGGGTGCCCATTTAAATCAACCCCCATCAGTTTTACATTGTGTATTTTTTAATTTGATGCGTTTGAATGCTTTTGTATGTGGGCATTCCACCAAGTAAAACTTGCAAAAAATGCGTTTTTCTGCTTCTTTGGCATGACTTGAATGCAGCAGAAAACCAACAGCCAGCAAAGTATAAATCGGGAAGTGAATGAGACATGCAAAAATGCTCTCTGTCCACCTATGAAACCACAGCTTCAAGGTGTGTAAATCTGAAAACACCGGCTTGGCGTGTATTTATTCATTTACAATTAACCAGTGGCGTAAAGAAACCACAACCTCACCGCTATCAGTAACTTTATTTAGGAGAAACCATAAAAACTCGCCTCTCTATCGTGTCTTGCGCACCTTCAGTGATCCATCGCTCCATTATAAATGTCCCGTTTGAGAAAGGGGAAACTCACAGCACAATCAAATACGTCTGGAGACCGTCCATCCAAAAACTGGTGGAATCTGTGCTTTCGAACAAATTTGATTTATCATTTACAATGACCGGCTGCATCGAGATTTGTTTACTTCCACTGATGCAAGAGGCTGCTGCTTTCAGTTGCGCCTTGGGAAAGCTATTTTAGAAATTCCCAAACTTTGATATCATTGTGGTTCATGTTGCACAAGTCAGGCGAAATGCATGTGGCATACTGTGGATGGAATGGTGAAAAGGTGTTTTTGGGATTTGCCCAGCTTCGTGAGGACATGGCTGGAGTGTTCTTGCATTGATAGGACATGTTTTAATAGCGTTTTGGATTCATCGGCTGGGAGATTTCAAAAGTAATTACAAGCTGAATGAAAATGCCAGGGATTATAACTTTATTTCCACTTTATTTGAGTCAAATACCAAGTTTAAAATATGTCCGGAATTCCAGTAGTCCGGCAAACTGAAATTCCCCACCCACTCGGATTTTCAATGAAGCATCCTACCCTCGGTCTCGCCGCCCCCCCGCCTCCCTCCAGCCCCCTGCATCTCTCCCACGGGACTCCCCCTCCTTAACCCAGACTTTTCCCCAGACAAAGCAGTCCATTAAAAAGCCTTTAGCGAGGCCATTCACTGACAGCTTTCACAGAGAAGGTTGGAGTGCGTGCGTGTGTGTGTGCGTCTGTGTGTGTGTGTGTGTGTGTGTGTGTGTGTGCGTCTGTGTGTGTGTTCACGTGTACCTCTGTAAGGTCCTAGGCCTTTATGCTTTGGAATACCCTGCCTGAGCAGCTTAGTCTGGCAAAATCGCACATAATCCTATATAATCTTACAGCAATGCATTAATACCTACAATGTAACCATATAACCACATGAATATACCTGTTTTAATCTTCATTTTTCTAAACCCCTGACTGTAATTAATGGTGGACATTATGAGATCTCTGAGCATTATTAGAGAGACACTGTTAGAATGCTTTTTGAAGAACAATAATACATGCACTTGCTCAAAATGACTGTTTTTCTTAATACATTTATCCGAGCTAATCAATATCTTTAACATTTTCATACAAATAAATATGTGTTTTGCTATTCTATGACACCGTATCTCAACCGTATGGATTAAAGCTGCAGTCATGAAAGACCATTTCCTTTTTTAAACCCTTGGTGTCTCATAGCTCTTAGGAAAACCTTCTCCTGCATAGGAAGTAAAATGTTTTATGTTTCCAGTTTCCAGATGAAGACCTGTTAAGATGGACACAAAATTAAAAACAAACAAACAAAAACAAACAATATCAAGGATTAACCCTTTAACTTTTCTCATTAATAACGGTGTCTGTCCTCATTGTGCAGACAGGTGAACATTGAGTGCATTCCCTCATTTCTCTATGTTACGTTTCCCCTCCCAAGTAGAACACAAACTGGAGAAACAAAGGTTGCTAAAGGGGAAACTAACATAAACTGCATGTAAAACAAAACTGGGTCTTGGGTTCTAAAAGGTGGCAGGGGAATTTTACTTCTTCCTGCCACCCACTAAATCTATCAAAATGATAGAAGAACAAAAAAAAAAAAAAAGTAAAAGAAAAGAGTGGAAATCAGTGGAAGGCCAAAACACAAAACCCCACACAGCACACAGTCAGTTTATCCTCACTAAATACCAAGAGAGCCAACTGAGGGTGTTGACTCTCACACACACTCACAACCCATCTGAACTGAGCAGCAACTGCTCCTTATATATCCGCCCAGCCCCGCTGATTAATCAGACCTTCAGCTGGGAGTGGACACCACAGGTGCATCCACTTCTAACGAGCAAGGTGGTTCTTGTGGGGAAAAACTCCAGTACTACCAAAACAACTCATAACATCTACACTACACTAAAGCCAAGGTAAATCAGGCTGTGATCTGTAACATGTAAAAGGAACTTTGGATGGAATAGCTGTATGTGGTGGTTTTCACAGTGGGGCCCTTGGAGGGTCTTCCACGGGGTCCAAAATGAGGAATAGTGAGATTTCACTGTAATTTAATTCACTAAAGCAAATGTAGAGGGATGAATGTCTGAGAGATCATCTGAACATTTTCTTGTCAATGCAAAGTATGACATTGAAACAAGCTGACCCTTTGATATCTGAGCAAATTCACTTGATTTCTTTCAAAAACGTGGAAAAGCGACAAATTCCTCAGAACATAAAAAAAATGCAATAAATAAATAAATAAATACATACATGCATACAAAACATGTTTTCCTTTCCTTTCTTTTCCTCTTGCATTTAATACTGAACACAAACCAAAATATCTCTTAATATAAGGGTCACTTGTTGAAACTTGGGAGTCCTGAACTAGAAAACGTTTGGAAGCTCCTGTAAACACAGTCAAAGTGAGCACGCGCGCACTGAGCCAGGCGAAATCAGAGCGTCTAGATCCACCATTGCTAAACAGAAATGCTTTTCCTGCCCAGACTCTTTGCTGATGGCAAAGGCCGAGGGGCAGGAGACAGAGCGGAACTTAAAGGAAGACAGGCGGCGAGCGAGGGAACAAGAGGAAGACGGAGCACCGCAGTTAGCCTTTGCACTTTCCCACCGTTTGAAGAAGATGAAGGGAATGGCGGGGAGGAAGGGCAGATGGCAAACCTCTTCAACACCTTTGATGCTCAAACGGCAGCAGGAGATCAGAGCCGGAGAGCTTGAGGAAGAGAATTGACAATATATAGATATATATCACAAAGAGGACAGGGAAGATTGAAACATGTAAGAGTAAGTGTCCCGACACCACGAAGAAACAGAAACGGAGACAAATAATAACGGATATTGCTAAGATATTGCTTCCTCCCCGAGTGCATTGCTACAGTATATGTCAAAACAGTGAATTTGGCCGGCTGGTGTATACGCGCAGCCAGTCTGACACATAAACACACACACACACACACACACACACACACACACAATGACTTCTAATGCCTATGCTGGTGTGTGTATGTGTTTAGCAGAAAAAGTAGATCATGCTTGGCCAACATGTATCTCTCTGTCCTGCCGCCAAATGGAAAATTACACCCTGGCTTTGGCTACTGCACTGCGTGCGCGCGCACACACACACACACTCATCCTCCTACCCTTATGAGGACTTTCCACTGATTATATTCATTCCCTAACCTTTAAAGGAAGATTCAACCGTAGAACAGATTAACACAAATATGCCAAATATATTTTACCATGTGGTCGTGGTGCGGTTTTGTTGTTTTCTACTTTAATTTCTTTTCACTGAAACTTCTTGGTGGTGCACCAGAACCGGGACATCATAATTCTGCATAAGTAGAATCTAAGAGACTGCAGGGGCGTCGAGGGGAAGGACAGGTAGGGCAGGAGCTCAAAGCTTATTCAGGAGGATCTTTGGAAATGGTGTCTGTGTAGGCTCCCAGCTGCCCGGGTCATGGTTCTCAATGTCGACGTGAATCGAGCTCAGTTGGACTGGTTTTAAGGTTTTCACTTCTTCAGTTCAGAGCTGAAGAAGTGTTCTTCTTGGATGAGCTCTTTTTGTATTTGTTGGATTGTAACCCACAAATAGTCACATCTTCCTAAGCCAGCAAAGCTTCCAAGGTTGAAACTTCCTTTCACTAACTAATATCAATGCTAATAATTTTAATCCTTAACTAACTTTAACCTCAACAATTACATTGAATCGTAAAATTTCAGCACATTGCACAGCTGTTCTTATAAGTTTAATAGCTTTTTCTGTGACTACAGATATGAACATGTTGAAATCCATTCTGAACCCAGTTTCTCAAGTTCATCTGGTTTAGCCTGATGCCATGCAAACATCATACGTGGGTTAGAATAACCTAAGTAAATGCCATAGAAATCATATAAGAACAAGACAACTCAATTTTATTCTTTGTATCTTTGTATCTTGTATCTTTGTATCAGTGTCTTACACTAAAGCTACATTTTTGGCCAAGTCCAGCATGACGATGGGTACTTTCCTATAAACCTCAGAGGAATAATGGGGAGAAAATACAAATATCTGAATTTATTGGATTTCCCCTGCTATTACATGTGACAGTAACTTTCACTTGTAATAGCAAGAACTGCTCATTTGACAACCAACAGCCCTTTTCTGTATAGAATGAACCTCAGATTCTGACACTTTCATGATGATTTCAAAACTTGATAATGACGATAAAAAATAATTTGAATGAAAAATTGCACCCCAAAAATTGCACAACAATTTCAATTCAAATCCATTGAACATTTAACATTTCTGCTTTATTCGCTTATGAACTCCACTGTGCATGTAATAAAATAAGCTTATGGGGTAAATTTTATTGAATGAGAGGGAAAATTCTAATGTGAAACAAGCAGAATCTGCAGCACCTTTGGACAGTTCAGTTGTCACGGCACACCACAGTGCTGCGGCCCTCGCTCTCGGAACCAGCGATTTACAAGATGCTGATGAATGATGCTAAGACATATGGGGGAAGAAATATGTGAAAACAGACAGACTAAACTTTGTTCAGCTCTTCTCCATGTTGGATGATTGCAGACAGTGTTGTCACGCTGGCTTAATTAGACTTTTATTTTGATATTCACATGCATGATCCTGCAGTTCTCCTTTGTGACTTGATGATGCAGGCAGCATGCAGGGCCACACTGGTTCCTCTGCATGGGTAATTATGGGTAATATGACATTTTTGCCACCCCCTGCAGGTTGTAATGCCAGTTGGCTTCTTGCTACTGTCAAAATGACACTTGCACTCCTTACAGTGGGAGTGTCATTGTGCCTGTTGTGTTATGTTAACTATACTTTGGAATTGTTCTTCTCTGTTTTGTACTTACTAATGTAAATTGTGCTTGCTGTTCTCGTGCCTTGTGTTAATGGGAATATATTAAAAAAAAAAAATTGTTATATTGGTTTTATATGTTATTGTCAACGGTTATTTTGTTTTATTGTCTTATTGTGTTATTTTATTGTCTTGTGTCTGAACTGGAAGGTAATGGGGATCCTTGAGTCAACAAATAAACAAACACCAACAAAGATTTTAAAACGGGACTACAATGCATCGAGTTGGGCCAAGAAACTAAGAATTTAAAAAAAAAAAAAAAAAAAAAAAAAAAAAAGATTCACACATATATCGCACACACACACACACACACACACACACACTCATAATTTCCAGTGGCATGTGAGATGGATAGGCAAATATTGAGCTGTGACAAAGTAAACAATGCCCTGGTAACCAGATGGCTGGACTGACGCACATACACACACACACACACACACACACACACACACACGGTGATGTCTATAAAAACTCAATAGCTGGTGCCTTGAAAGAGAGAATAGACAGGGACATGAAAAAGCTGCGCATGTGTGTGTGTGTGTGTGTGTGTGTGTGTGTGTTGTGGGCTTGTTATAGCCTTCATTAATGAAGGCCGGATATCCTCATTTATTTATCATCCTCCCTCATGAAAAACCCAGGATAACAGTGTAATTAAGAACATTTACACATATATATGTGGAATCTACAGCTTCCCATAAGCAACCAGTGCAGTGTTTGTAGTCTAGTGCAATTCTATAACTATGTAATTGATCAAACTGCATCATATCCATCATCAGATTTTTTAAAAGGACAATATTGGCCCCATACACTATATTACCAAAAGTATTCGCTCACCTGCCTTTACTCATACTATGAACTGAAGTGCCATCCCATTCCTGACCCATAGAGTTCAATATGATGTCGGTCCACCTTTTGCAGCTATTACAGCTTCAACTCTTCTGGGAAGACTGTCCACAAGGTTGAGGAGAGTGTTTATAGGAATTTTTGACCATTCTTCCAAAAGCGCATTGGTGAGGTCACACACTGATGTTGGTCGAGAAGGCCTGGCTCTCAGTCTCCGCTCTAATTCATCCCAAAGGTGTTCTATCGGGTTCAGGTCAGGACTCTGTGCAGGCCAGTCAAGTTCATCCACACCAGACTCTGTCATCCATGTCTTTATGGACCTTGCTTTGTGCACTGGTGCACAGTCATGTTGGAAGAGGAAGGGGCCCGCTCCAAACTGTTCCCACAAGGTTGGGAGCATGGAATTGTCCAAAATGTTTTGGTATCCTGAAGCATTCAAAGTTCCTTTCACTGGAACTAAGGGGCCAAGCCCAGCTCCTGAAAAACAACCCCACACCATAATTCCTCCTCCACCAAATTTCACAGTCGGCACAATGCAGTCTGAAATGTACCGTTCTCCTGGCAACCTCCAAACTCAGATTGCCAGATGGAAAAGCGTGATTCATCACTCCAGAGAACGCGTCTCCACTGCTCTAGAGGCCAGTGGCGGCGTGCTTTACACCATTGCATCCGTGCTTTGCATTGCACTTGGTGATGTGTGGCTTGGCTGCAGCTGCTCGGCCATGGAAACCCATTCCATGAAGCTCTCTGCGTACTGTACTTGGGCTAATCTGAAGGTCACATGAAGTTTGTAGCTCTGTAGCAATTGACTGTGCAGAAAGTCGGCGACCTCTTTGCACTATGCGCTTCAGCATCCGCTGACCCCTCTCCGTCACTTTACGTGGCCTACCACTTCGTGGCTGAGTTGCTGTTGTTCCCAAACGCTTCCATTTTGTTATAATAGAGCTGACAGTTGACTGTGGAATATTTAGGAGCGAGGAAATTTCACGACTGGATTTGTTGCACAGGTGGCATCCTATGACAGTTCCACGCTGGAATTCACTGAGCTCCTGAGAGCGGCCCATTCTTTCACAAATGTCTTGTTTCACAGTCTGCATGCCTGAGTGCTTGATTTTATACACCTGTGGCCAGGCCAAGTGATTAGGACACCTGATTCTGATCATTTGAATGGGTGAGCGAATACTTTTGGTAATATAGTGTATATCAGTCTAACGGTATGATGAAAAATTCATTCCAAATTGTTTAGGAAGCAGTATTAAATCAACAGGTTTCACAATAAAATGCCCTTAAGGACAAGCACACACACGGAAAATACATCCTTATCATGATCAGCACACATGAACAGTATCACACACACACACACACACACACACACACACACACACACACACGCACACACGCACACATATGTCAGCTGTTAAATATGCTGAGCCTGTGTCCTCCATAGGGCAGCTCTCCAGATCCATCACAGCCATATAGTGAGCTGGCTAATAGAGCATGATTATAGAGCACATCACCCTCGCTGCTCTCTCTCTCTCTCTCTCTCTCTCTCTCTCTCTCTCCTCCTCCTCCTCCTCCTCCTCCTCTTCTCCAGTTCCCACTCTATTCTTTTATCCCCTCCTCCCTTTTCGATTTATCCCCCATAGCTACCAACCCCCTATTAATCCATCTCAAAATATCAGTTTAGAGAAATTCAGCACAAATAAATAAGAAATAAAGCCGAGCTGTGGAAGCCGTCTGTTTGGAGTGCATTATGTTGTGGGAAGAGCCAGCCATGTCAATATTAGCTAGCTCACTGACCGATAGATCTTTTTCACTGCCGCCATTTTGCCATGAAATAGCAGGGTAAACACAGGTGTTACTCATTACATTTACTAAAATTTTCTTCTTTCTTTGCTTTTATTGTTTATTTGTTTATTTTATTGTTTAGGTGCTAACATTTCTAATACTAACATTGCTAATGTTAATGCTAACATGTACTTATTTATCATATTTATTAAACATAAGTGCTATTTTCCATCTTGTAAATTGCATCGATAGCCTATATCTGGCTAGGTGGTAAATAATGTAAGTATCTGAAAAATAGTACTGTTAAACGACAGTAAGGTCGTTCAAGAATAAACTTGCTCACGTACTGAGCATTTGCAAATCATATGGGCAAGAAACTTTCTGACATCTACCTTCTTTCCCATGTGAGCTAAATGCGGCAATAGTGAAATTAGAGTGAAAAAAAAAAAAAAAAGTTTACCTTGTTGGTTTTTGAACACCAACACTGTACACTCCTCTGTATTTTTGGACCGAAGTTGCAAATAACTTTTGCAAGCAGCTATTTTGAAGTGTATCAGTGATTCCCACAAAAGAGTGTTCACGCCAGGGTGGAGAAGCCTCTAAAACAACAAAACTCTGCATTGAAACCCAGGATATAATTAATATCTAATAGGCTACTAGTTATGAGGGTAACCATATTTGTGCAAATGCTTTTTCCGCACCCTGTAGTTTGTTCTTTTGACCAAACTGATCAATACAAGTGGCTGGATTTCTACAGCCCCGCCAACCCCCCACCCACTGTGAAGTCAGCTGCAAATGCCAAGCCTCTACCATTATTTTGCTCATGTGGTATTAGTAGCCGTAATGCTATAATGCCATAATGCATCAAAACATTACAAATATAGTTCTTGAATTACTTAAAATGGGTTACGGGACCTTCCCAGTGATTTTTCATGATATCAACACAATATATACATCTGTTAATTAATTAATTTTTCCCTCCTTTTCTCCAGCCACTGGTTTCCATTCATTCCTCTACGATATGAAAATGAACTTTCAGAGACTTCAAACTTTCTTCACACCAGTATTCCATCACCGTAGTAAAGTCCTCCACCTCAGTTTTCCTAAAAGCAGCAGCACTGTTGTGTTTGATGACGTGAAACTGGGTGGAGTGAAACGGTCCCTCCACCAGGGAAAATAGTGCCCATGAAAATGTTTGCTTTGCACAACCAATAATCAGTTCTGTGCTTTATGAATGGCCATGACTTTGTTTGCTGCACAAACAGAACATCATAAGGTCGGTGTTTCAACCAAAAATTCATATTTGAAAGGAAGGGATTATGATTACATGTTGTGAAATCTTTAGCACCCTTACATGATTTGCAAAAGGGTTTGTTGCAATGGAAAATGTGGGGAAATTATGGAAAATGGACCAAACATTCAAAATCATTGTAATGGTTATATTAAATGAAAGACCCCCACCCTTGAAATAGGCTTGCTTTGCCTCTGGTAGTGTTATACCAGCTATATAACACTTTATGTTGCAGTATGACATTATTAGGCACTTTGGATGATGACCTTTAATGTGTTTTTCATATAAAACTGTGTGAAATAAATAGATTTTTTTTTTTAAACTCAGTCCACGCAGGCCCTTCGATGCCAGCGTTGTTACCACATACACACACGCCCACACACACAATTACCATATGCTGCTGTGGCGTCTTTGTATTCGAGGCCTAACCTGTATAATAGGTGTCACATTAGCAAGACAACAAATCAAACCCTCCTTCATTTCCCAGGCCTCGGCTCTCCTCCACAGCTGTAGGCCTCTCTTTGTTGTCAGGGGAGTTTCTAATTAATATGATAAATAAGATGGCGGGTTCAACTCCCCAATGCTTTTTAATTGGAGGAAGCCTTGAATGGCACGCGGGCAGAGGCAGAGATTAGCGGGGCTATTTGTGAGTGTTTTGTATGGAGGAGAAAATTTTCATCCTCCCAGTGATTTCCTGTCTCATTGTGATACTCGACTCGGTGCCCGTCACACACACACACGTGCACGCGGCCGCGCACACGCATGCACCATAGTGTGTTTTGTGCAATTTGAGAGACAGCTGACAGTCTTTCCAGTGGCTCTATGATCCGCCATGTTACTACTTCCTGACAATCAGAACCATATTCACTCCATTCTGTTACGCCGTACACACACGTGCACACACACACACTGTTTACTTGCCAATTTCAGACCATCTGCGAGTACACTGACACACTCAGATACAAGTACAGTACAGTTTACATGTACACACACCTGCATTTGAATGCAACATCGTCAATATTATATACAGTTGGATTTTTTAAAATTTAAATTAAGTTGTAGTATTTCATTTTTTAATGCTTTCTAAACATATTTTTCATTGAACTCGCAAACTTGCAAAATAAAGAAAAACAACAACAACACTACGCAGATACATTAGAGCAGTGCAGAATAATACTGACAAAAAAACAAAACAAAAAAACAAGGGGAGGGTTGCGGGTGTTGAGGGAACCTGTTGTATTTTATTTTATTTCATTTTAAGAGTAGACTAGACATAGGAAAATGTCATGACACAAAAATAATAAATAACATAACATAAAATAAAATAAAGTAAAGTAAAACTTAGGCAAAGATAACTGTGGCAATTAAAAGCGGGACAGATCTAAAAAAGGCAGAAAAATTGACATCCAGGGAGTAAAAAATAGATAAATAATAAACGTGTATGTGCACTTAAGCCGATGACACCTCTATTTATATGTGGTGTGACTGGGAGAACCAGTACTGGGGATGCAACTCCCTCATATTTTAAAGTGCACTGAGAGCTAACTTGTTGAAGGAAGCCGTCCATTTATCAAGTAAGGGTTGCCAGATTTTCAAGAGGCTATCATTGCAGTAGATAGCTTCTGACAAAGTTGCTCCAAGTTCTGGATATCCACCAGATCTGAGCCACTGCTGAATCAGAGGAGTAGCCTCTGCCTTCCAAATCTGTAAAATAAGACATTTAGCAAACAATGCACATGGCTTACCCTGTACATGCCAACAGAAGGACTACAGTTGGATTTTGAACTTTGTTTTTGTTGCTATGCTACGTTTGCTTTTAATTCAGCGCACAAGCACTTTGGAAATGTGTGTGTGTGCGTGTGTGTGTGAGCATCCTTCATGGTGTACTATGCACCACCTACGGAACACAAAAAGGAAATCGGTCGAATATCTGACAGCTTTGCCTCGAGCGTCTATCACCAGCCTACTTCTCTTAAACACACACACACACACACACACACACGCACACACTACTCTGATCTCCTCATCCTCGGCTAATCCTGCTCCATCTAAATCAGAGCAAACAGCCTGGAGGGGACAAACCGCTGTTGTTTCGCGCCCATCTAATCCCTCTCTCCATCATTCTCATCTCCTTCTTATGTCTGACAAGGCTTCTGAGCATCGGTACAGATCAACAAAACCCACCAGTGTGTGTGTGAGTGTGTGTGTGTGTGTGTGTGTGTGTGTGAGGAGAGAGAGAAACAAGCACAACAATCCAAGGGGATTTAACTCCGTTTTCTCCAGGCCTATTTTAGTGTCGTGTGTCAACACTCAACAACTGAGGAGGAAAATCCTGTCTGGCCGGACAGTCAAAACCTTTGTCTCTCGCTCTCCCTCCCTCTCCCTCTCCCTCTCTCTCTCTCTCTCTCTCTTTTTGAGAAATTAGAACGGAATAAATTCCCTTTCTTGGCACCACTGATGGTTTGAGGAGAGGAGGACTACAGAGAGAGGAGGGGAGGAAAATGAAGGGAAATAGAGAAGGAGATGGTAGATGAGCGGAGAAAAGAGGAGAGAAGAAGAGACTATTGGAAAAGAGGAGAGGAGAGGCGATGGAGCAAGACAGAAACACACACATACAAACACACAGACACACACACACACACACACACACACACACACTTGCCACTTTGCCACAGCAGCGTTTAAAGCTGTAATGACAGGCCAGAGAGTGATAAGAGACTCAGAGTGGAGAGGCCACTATAGCTGCTCTCCTCTCCCTGCTAACAACTGTAATTATCCAAACTCCACACTCACTACTATTGATCTCTCTCTCTCTCCCCCTCCCGCCTGTGCCGCTCTATGTCTCTCGCTCTCTCTGACAGGGTGACGGTGGAGTGCGTCCCTCTCGACAGGAGAGTTGTTCACACCTGCCGGCGGTAGACGTGGAGAGCAGCAACAAGGACTTGGACAAATACGTGACGGCTGCACAACACAAATATTGGTGCAGCTCAGATGTTCCCCTCGCCGAGTGTGTTAAGTGTGGCGAGTGAGTGTACAGTAGGCGTGTGTGTGTGTGTGTGCACGCGTGTGTGTGTGAGTCCCCCATCTGTTTCTCACACCTGGTTTCAAGCTTAGCAACAGCCCTGTCCTCACATACAGTGTTTGAGTGTGTTGTTGTACTTCTGTCCTACCGAATGTCCTCATAAGGATAGAAAGGCGAGGACATTTCTGTCAAATGGAGAGTGCTTTGGCTCAGTCTCACCTCTAGAGGGAGCTAGTCCGGGTTTAAACCTTGCATTTAAGATTAGGATTAGGTTTAGTTTAGCTATGGTGAGCCAAATATTATTATTAACATGGCAATATGCAAATCACAGGAGCTGCAATTTTTTTTGATAAAGGTTACATGTGTGGCAAAACATTGTTTTGAAAAAAGTATTATGGTGCTACAGAGATGCCCTGACCTGCAAACTGTATTTTCCAGATGTAAGGAAACATGTTTGTTTGGTACAGACCACAACAAAAATATATAAATCATCATTTTAATGGCTTTTGGGGATAAAATGAAAATTGTTTAATGCAAAAGTGATAATTCCTACTAAAATCATGAGTCATATCAGAATCAAAATATCTATGAAATTAATAGCAATGAGTTTTTTTTTTTTTTTCCCCCGCCAGGATAGAAAGGTGAAAGTGAGGGTGATTTGGCGTGGTCTTGCCTCTAGAGGGAGCTAGTTCGGGGTGAAAGCTCGGGTTAAGGATTCGAATTTTGAATTTGAAAACACAGTGAAATATTTCATGTTTGGCTACATGACTCAGAATGGACATACTCCAGGCAACAAAACCAGGTGGAATGACACTGACAGAAGGTAAGGACAGGTATTTTTATTACCTGAGGTCTCTCATGACTGGAATTGAAGCTGAATGGTTTTTTTTGCCAGGGCACTAACAGCAGCATGATCTCACTTTTCCAAATTTGTTAAGCACCTCAACCCACCTGCTGTTTTTTGGTTGTTTTTTTCCCCCTCCTCTGGCCAACAAACTGACAAAAAGTCCCCTTCAAACACATTACAAAACATTTATTTTACCTTTTCATTTCAGCGCGAGCGACCTTTAATCACGTCTGCGCGGCCGCTGAAATGAAGTTGGACTCGAAACGATTAAAACGCCCGCGGCTTTGCTCTTTCATCGACCGGAGGGGGAAAAAAAAACAGTTACGACAACATTAGCTTAAATGTTGGCTTTAATGAGTAACGCTAACAATGCTAACGAGTCATTATTAGGGGGCCATAAAAGCAAAAAGAAACATGTTTCCCGCTGAGACAAAGAGCCAGTGGAGAAAAATAACAGAGGAAAATTCAAAATGTCAGGGCTTTAAGTGTTGAAACTAATCAGGAAAGCTGTCATTAGGAAAGCAAGGTTAATAGCTGCTGACAGAATCACCTTCAGCAGACACCAAGATAAGTAAAGGTCTGCTCTTTATTAGCACCGCTGGGGCACACACACGTACACACATGAATACGTGGACGCACACACACGCGGAGGAATCGATGGGCGGCAATCCGGTAGCCGTGCATTTCCCATTGTGGACCGTCAGATAGCGCCATTCAGAACGGGGGAAGGATTTACGAGGCGCACCGCGGCCGAGACACCCAGACAAAACGCGCCTTTTGTTCCCCCCATCACCTGTTCCAGATTTATGACGCCCAATTACAAACGTGGATGCTAACAGTATTCCCCATTAGCCTATCAAATGCTTTAGTGGTTGTTGCCTCAAAGGGTTATCTGGCCTTTCAGCAGGGGCTTAACCAATTTATGGCCCCCCCCTTCTCGAAGATCTGAACAAAGAACTCTTTGGCTCTGCTTTTTGTTTTGCCGCGCGGCTCCCCAAGACAGGTAATTAACAGGGAAGGAGTTTGTGGTTAATTTGTGAGATAATTATCTAAATTAAACTGCCTTTCTCGATGCAGCGCTCTCCCTCTCTCTCTCCCAGTCGCCGGCGTGCGCGCAATCTCTCGCTCCATCGTTTGATGAGGGTGGTCAGGGTATTGTACTGCTGTAGAAACAAAACCACTAATGACATGTTCGTCTTTCTCGCCTTTTGTTTTGCCCTCTTTGTTTTCCCTTTGTTTTTTCCTGCCAGAGAAGAAGTAAATTAAGAGGGTAGCAAAACAGACAGTCACTGAGATAGAGGGAAAGAGCGGGAGAGCGGATCCATAACGGGAGAGAATCGGTTTCCACGCCGACCTTACCCTGACGACGCGGCGGGAAAGAGCCATTAACACAGACTGTGATGTGATCCAAGCCGGCAGCTGTTATTCAGCAGGGATCTGTGAGCACGAGTTCTGATCTGCACTCAGTGTGTTGCCTTTCAGAGCTTCATAGAAGAGCTCATTTTGCAGATCGGGCTACTGGAGTCAAATGCGATGTAATTCACTGCAAAAACGCAAAATCTTACCAAGATTATTTGTCTTATTTCAAGTCAAAAATGTCTTATTTCAAGTCAAAAATGTCTTATTTCTAGTCAAAATATCTCATTACACTTAAAATAAGACATGATCACCTCAGAAGTAAATTGTTTTTAGACAATTTTCACTTGTTTCAAGTAAAAATTCACTTGAAACAAGTGAAAATTTGCTTGTTTGATTGGCAAAATTTGCCAGTGGAAAAAGTGAAAATTCACTTGAAATAAGTGAAAATTAGCTAGAAACAAGAAACAAATTTTGCCAATGAAACAAGCAAATTTTCACTTGTTTCAAGCAAATTTTCACTTGAAACAAGAGACAGTTGTCTAAAAACAAGTTACTTCTGAGGTGATCATGTCTTATTTTAAGTGTAATGAGATATTTTGACTAGAAATAAGACATTTTTGACTTGAAATAAGACAAATAATCTTGGTAAGATTTTGAGTTTTTGCAGTGTTCTAACCTTAACAAGACACTGAGCACACTTCATATTTTGATTGCAGTAGATCAGTGGCTTCAGCCTAGGGTCTGGGTTGAAAAACTGGGGAATTCTTTAATTTCACTGTTATTCCACTGACTAGAAGTTAGCCCAATGAGAGAATGTATAAGAATTACCATTCTGGTCATAGGTTTCACACTGTGCACTGTCAATCTGCAGCATAGACAGTTATGAAATAACTCAAACTTGTCAGATAGGGATTCTTGAGACCACATCTTATCCAATATGGGTCCATTGTGGATCAATTTGGGGGTCCTTGACACCAAAAAGGTCGAAGCCATATATAAGCCGCATATAATACCATGAATTCTCTGGTGTCTGGCATTCAGGAACAAATTCATTTAAAGCATCTTTACAGGTATAACAAAGACACGTCTGAGAAATTGAATGGTATTTCCCTTTATAAAGCAATAGTCCTTCATGTTTTCTCCATGCCCCAACTTAGAAGCAGGTTCACTTTTTATTCTGTTATTTTATTTTATTTTAATTTATTATTTGGCCTGCCATTCCACCAGTCTCCCCACTGCAGTCTCAATAATGAACACTGCTGTGCAAGTTACAGAAAATCAGTGATTAGTTACAGTTAGTGGTTACTTCTCTGAATAGCAATTTTTACCAATTATGCCAAAAAAGTAATAAGTCACTAGGGATTGTAACGTTTGTGTTACTTTTAAATACCTGCCTCAGTTCTTTATTAATGGACACAGGTAGTTTGTCACTGGTATTTTGCTAATGAGTTGTCTGAGGGCAACGGACCCAGCTGTTGACTCAGTCATGGACACGGCACCTGACAATCAGTGTGTTTAGTTCTGTCTGGCTTCCAGACTGTGTAGACGAACATGTGATGTGGATAAAGTTCTCACACCTGTGCATAGACTGCAACTCGCCACTGAATTTTTGTCCTTGATCTCAAGGAGGGAAAAATAATGTTCCAGGACAGAAAGCTCACATTGCCTGAAGTGTCGGACACTGTGTGCAGTCTAATGCTGACTGACTGATTCACTCAGCCACTGTCCAACAGTAATGAACCCAGTTAAATTTCAGCCATTGTAATTTAATTCTTTAATTTGAAAAAGTAATTTGTTACATTTCTAATTATCATCAAAAGTAGTGGAATTACATTGTCATGTTAGTTCCAGAAAACATGCATGGCTTTGAGAATATCTAATACCCCTTTTCCACCAACGCGGTTCCAGGGCTGGTTCGGAGCCAGTGCCTGACTTAGCACCAGTTTTTTGGTTTTCCACCGCCCAAGCACGGGCCAAACTGGTTCCAAACTGGTTCCAGGCAAGCACCAACTTCGAGCAGGGGCTAAACAGGAGCCAGAGAAAGAACCGATGACGCGACCCACCACATCATTGGTGGGCAGGGTTACAGACCCAGACGGGAACAGCGAACGCTATAAACATATAGCTAAACATAGTCACCGTTCGTTCCGACCACGAATACGACGGGTATCCAGCCTCTGGATTGCAATGTAGGCTTGTAAAGACACAAGCAGCATTTGCATTTGTCGTCCATGTTGGTTATTGATAGATAGATAGATACTGTAGATAGATAGATAGATAGATAGATAGATAGATAGATAGATAGATAGATAGATACTTTATTCATCCCGAAGGAAATTCACAAATTGTGATTCCGAGCGAGCATCTCGCACACCCATGTCATCACGTTTTCTGCTGACATAATGACGTGGCTCTGACTTGGTTGCAGTTGGCTGTTGGCCGGTGGAAAAGCAAACCGGTTCTTTGTTGGAACCAGTTAAGCACCAGCTCTAGCACCAGCTCCAAACTAGCACCAGGTGCTTTTTGGTGGAAAAGGGGCATCAATGTGCAACATGTATGTTAAGGAGCATCTGTGCCACTCAGTTGCAGTATGGAAGTGTAACAGAGAAAGGAAGATGTCAGGGAACTGTTTTGTTGTTGTTGTTTTTACGTTTTACTATGTCTTACCCATGGTTAGGCTTTTTGGAACTTTTTCTACATGTAAAAATCCATGTCAGCTATCAATAGCAAAGGAAACTGAAATGGCCAAATCAGAAACTGGGAGATTTCTGCATGACTTTGGTCAAATCTTTCCCGTCTGAAGAGTTTAGAAAGAGAAGCAATTCATGTTTGAAGTGGACATTGAGGGCCTTTCAGAAACTGCATTGGTTGGACCTACTTACATACCACTGGAAGAAGAAAAAGATATACAGTAGTCAATATTCTAATGGAACTAACGGCCAAGTAACCACAACGGAAGCAATATACATGGATGAAACAGCACTTTGCGGTTGATATATATTTTGTGGACACTTTCTGGACTCACCATTTATTTGACAAATGTATTTCCATCACCATTTGTTAATTCTTTTATTTACTGATACAAAGCCGGCCTTAAACAACGGTAAGAACTTTGCACTACTTACAAACTCTAATCGAAATTTGCCGTTTCCAATCAGCTTCTCCAATGTGATAGATCACAGTTTGCATGAAAACACTTGGATGGAAACCCAACAAGTGTGTCTGTCTGTCTGTCTCTCTCGCTCTCTCTCTGTCTCTCCATCCCTCCCTCCCTCTCTACTGTATGAAGGAGGGATGATCACTCCCTGTCACATCTGTTGGCACGTTGCCATCAGGCCTTGACAGCAAAATAACACTCTTCAGGGAAAATAATACACTCGTTCTGCCGTCGGCGCTCCCAGACACATGCCTCGGTGTGTGTGTGTGTGTGTGTATTTATGTGTATGTGTGTGTGAGAGAGAGAGCGCGCGTGTGCCTAAAAGCCCTCGTCGCTGCTGTCAACCTGAGTACAAAGGATCACTTTATATGATTAGTATGCATCTCTGAAAAACATATTGAACAAAAAGCCCTGCCCCGAATGCTGCTCCACGCCAATTAATGGATTAAGAAATTATTTTGAGGCGAGGCTTGTTGCGAGACAGCTATGATATGTGGCTGGAGAGGCATTTCTATTTTGGTTATTGCCAGCCATAAGGAAGCAATGTATTTTGATCTATACACTGACACTGTATGCAATAGCAGGTTCACCAGTCATTTGTGCTGGCTGAGCGATGAAACGGCGTTTAAATCATGAGACATTAAAACAATCCATTCAAACCAGTGCGAATAGAATTGAAATGAATGGTGGAGGATGTCCTCAACAAGTTAGCTGCTGACCTCATGTATGAAGCTAACATCAGCTATTCATACTGTGGGCAGAGCTCTCTCTCTATATATGAATTCAAAACCAGGCAATTTTATATACATATTGCGTATTGCTATTGGGAAAGCAGATACATCTCTTTAATACTTGATACAGACAAGAGTGTTGCACCACTTTTAATGATTCGGTGATTTAAACAAAAAAGGCCAGTGTCATCAAATCACACTGGGAAGTAAAAAATTGTTCTGACAGTCTAAGTACAAACGCACATTATGATATATTGCATGCATTTTTTTTTTTTCTCTTCACCCCCTCACTGCTGCAGCTTCATTCAAAGCTTCTTCTGAAACGTCACATTCTGCAGATGAGCGGATCCAAATTTCAGATCAGCGGCGTGAGTGCCTCTGTTGCTTTGATCAGAAAAAGTCCATTCAAACCAATGATCCAGCAAGAGAGACTGAAATGTATCCCGCATTTTATCCTCGCACTGAACTCAGCTGCAGCTAGTGTTGCAGTTTAACATGGCCCAGTGGCGGCGCCAGAGATTTTTTCTTGCTGGTGCTGTAGTGGGGCTGAATCATTCAGTGATGGGGCTGATGGATGTACCGTATGGTAGCCTTTAGTTGCGCAAAAGCCAGACGCGCAGGATTCAAAAGTAAGTTTCAGATATGTTTTTACTAATGCCGCTATTGATTCACAAAACAACAGCGTTTTTCGTGTTTAATATACAAGTGAATTGCGTCAGCAACATGGGAGACAACCCGGGCTACACAAGAGCATAAACAAAAACATAACAGAACTTCCGAGCTGGAGTGCACATCAGTCACACACCAATCCAGCAATCAGCATTAAATGCGTGCTTTTCAACTTAAAAACAATGTCAACACTGACAGACAACAACGCCAACAGACAGCCCACATTAAAGTCAAATAAGGAAAACAGCAGATGTGAGGCTTTGTAGGAGTTGTAGGACAAATCGTATGCAATAAACAAAACAATAATTAAAACAAAAACCAAGAATCACCCAGTGGAAGTCCATAAGCAAAACCAGCAGGCTTAACAGCAGTAACAAGTGACATGTTCTGTCTCTAACCATCTCCTCTGCTGCGTTTCAGCACCACTGACAGCGCAACACCTACTATAGGTTATACACACACCCACTTCAATCAAAAGCGCTGTCCATGGTACCAAGTTTTCATTAACCGCAGCCTGCACATTTTACCATGGACGGTTTTTGCTATGGGCAATGTGAGCAACCGCCCAGAGCGCAATCTAGGCTACTTGGGGGCGCACGAGCGCCCTCAAAAAAAAAAAAACAACAAAAAACAAAAAAAACTGTCAGTTTTCTAGACTAGCCTACCATATTGACCCGCATAAACACGACCCTGATTTTAAGACGACCCCTCTTTTTCAAGACCCTTTTTTGGAAAAATAGGCTTTTTACTTGCTACTTTTTTTGGCTAACACCCATCTCTCCCAAGCAGGATCACCTCGAAAGTACAATCAACGACTTGAAAATCGGAGAAGACACTATCAGGCACAATCTTTGAAGCAAGCCTTTGCACGCTTTGTTGATTACCACTTTTAACAAGCAGCCACAGAAGAACACGTCTTGTCAGTTCTCAAGCTATTGTGACACACTTTATGGCCCTAGTGAAGTGCGTTGTCACCGTAGCAACTAACCTAACTGCCATTTTGTTCAGTGCCAGCCAAACAACCACGGCAAACAGTCCAATGTCCATTTTACTCCATTCAAGTTGTGTTGATATTTATATTCATACTGGAAATTTCAGTTTCATATCGCTCATTTGTTCATTCATTCTTCCCTCTGCAGTTACGTTGCACACCACTTGATTTAATTTATACAGTTTATTTTCATCATTGTCACTTACACCTCTCCCCATGCACATTAGAGGAGCGAATGCAAAAGCTTTCATGGTCTTTATATAGGCTGAATCACTTTGGTGTTATATCAATCAGTGATAGAAAGAGGAGAATTTAATATTGCTTGGCTCTTAGCAGCTTTGCCTCGCTTGTGGTTGTGTCAGCTGCCCTGGGAGAAGCCCCAGGATTTTATTAATGGTTTCAGCTCTGTATGTAAATAGTCAACATTTAGTTATGCATGCATACACACACTTTGTACTGTTGCCCAGTGAGCAGCTGCACTGGTGTTGAGTTGAGGTTAGGGACAAAGTTGGCGGCTCACTTACCCTGCCAGGATTTTCTCATTTGAGCCTCAAGATTCAAACCAGCAACTGTCCAGTCACTTCAGGCTATTGCCATTGGCTATGCACCATCATCCTAGTGCTGCTCAAAAGCCCTTTTGGACATGGCACTTAACCCAGACCCTCTGAACCTTGGCTTTTAGTCCTGTATTAAGAGCTCAATTTGTAGATTTTGGAGAAAGCTGTTGGAAAAAAGAGCAATTGGACTCCAATTGACCCTGGGAATGACATTTGATTTCTTATATAGCAGTGCTCCATTTTAGGTGTGTGTAGTTGGGTGAGTGTGTGTGGGGAGGATTTATGTGTGGGAAAAGTGATCTACTTGAGTTATGGGTTGATGGCTAGACAGTGAAACAGATGATCCTCATGAATCAAATGACATAGCAAAATGTGAAGGTGGAGAAATACAAAATTAGAAAATATACATGTTTTGTAACTAGAAAAGCAGATTTTCTGAAGAGAATGCATGTGACTGCTATGGACATGAACACACTGCTTGTTAATGTGTGAAAGCAAACATGATAGATACTTAAAGAAGGAAGGTGCACAGTGAATTTTGAGTAGAAAGCAGCAAAAAATAAAGTGAAAGCAGGAGGGGAGATTTTAACATTTAAAGAGAGCAATGCATCAGAAAGGGAAGAAAGAATGAAGGCAAGCAGGAGAGAAGTAGAAAGATCAAAGTTTGAGTCTGAGAGAAGCACAAGACAGTCAACAAGACAGTTTGAGTGCAGGGCTTGCAGCAACAATGAAAAATCAGAAACAGCCTGTTCATTTAAATGCAGTAAATTTCCCTACATTTTACATTGCAGCAAGCCATTTTGCAAATCATGTGATGGCACTAAAGATTTCGCAACATCAGGAAAATCCATTGATTTTCAGTGTTGAAGTTCTGGTTCAAACAGCCAGCTGATAATGTTCTGCTTCTGTGGATAATAAAGTCGTCTCCATTCATAAAGCACAGGACTGATAATTAGCTGTGGAGAGCAAACGTTTCCCCGGGGACTATTTTCCCTGGCGGAGGGAGCATTTCACTCCGACCAATTTCAAGTCATCAAAACACAACAGTGCTGCTGCTTTTAGGAAAACTAATGTGGATGACTTTATTACAGTGATGGAATACTGGTGTGAGTAAAGTTCATTTTCATATCACAGTGGAATGAATGGAAACCCATGGCTGGATAAAAGGGAGGAAAAAGAATATTGGTATTTTAAATAAAACCTTCTTGAACTCAGGCTATTTTTGTGAGTAGATTTGAGAATTATAGAAAATACGATGCAAATTTTTCAATTCAAAAATGTGCAGTGAAAAATAGAATATGACTTGGCCTGTGAGACAGCGTGCACTTTTCACATTAGCCAGCTGATTGGCATGTTCTCCATTATAGAGCCTGAAGAGAGCTCAGATCTCAACTTCCACCTCAATAACATGGAAAACGACAGTCCATTTTCTCTCACTAATGCGAACAACATAGCTCCTCTAAAATCAATGTAATTGGCTTGACCATTAAGTCTGACTGAATATCATGTGTAATGCGTTGGGCATGAGAGCAACATAGCTCCTTCACAGTGGGGATGTTGCAGTAATGTGAGGAGCATGTGCATGGTTGGGAAAGATATTGGATATTTACAAATGCTACAGATTTGATCCTCGATCCTCGGGCCTGAACTGAACAGCCACAAAAATCGACGCACCATCTAGCTGAAGGAAACGCTCCTGTTAGAAATAAATAGAAATAAATATAATAAAAATACATTTTATTTATATAGCGCTTTTCAAAAAACTCAAAGACACTTTACTTTGTTTCTGATTGGTGCAACACAACAGCGATTCTACCTATAGTCAGCTGAGGGTTTTAATGCAAATGACTAGAAGAAGTACAGGAAAAAAAGAGGGTCACCAGCCTCATCAACAGAAGATCCAAGGTAAAAGATGTCACAGACCCGCCCACACTGTTTGATTGACAGGAGGATTTTGGGAAGTGCAGTGCAGAAACACAGTGATGAGCGCCCAGCACCATAGATGGATACAAATGAATTAACAAAAAAAAAAAAAAAAAAAAAAAAAAAGAATATGGCTGTTTTGAAACATATGGTTTTAACATTTGTTTGAAATGAAAATGAAACGCAGAACAAGCAGAACATTATAAGCTGTTTGTTTGTTTGTTTCTACCAAAAGCCATAAATTCAAATTTGAAAATGGAGGGATTCTGAGTATATGTTGTGAAATCTTTAGTACCCCCACATGCAACCTTTAGCAACCTTTATTCGGGTATAAATTAGTAAGCGCCTAGTTTAAAGGCCTCCCTTTGGTGCACCATGAGCCAAAGAATCAGCTGTTTTTTGGGGGTTTTTTTGTAATTATTGTCTAATTATATATTAATTCCTGGTATTAGCTCCAGTTTCCATGAAGACGATGGCATTTATCTTAAAGCATAATCCAGTGCAGCTACAGGAAATAGCTGTAAAGACGAGGTTGGAGGGTTTCATAACAAGGCAGTTTGGATCTAAATGAACCAAAAAAAAAAATAATAATAATAATAATAAAAATGCAGTAAACTAAACTTTTCAGCTGGGGTTCAGACCAAAATATCTTTGTCTATAACTCAGGTTTGAATAAATACTGTTTCTCAGCTTTTTAGGTTGTATGATTGATGTTATTGCATTACCTGTTGGACGTTTTGTCATTATGTTCTTATGATATAAACCACAGAACTGATAATTAAACTGAAAGTTCATTTTCACATCATGGAATGAATGGAAAACAATGGCTGGATAAAAAGGAGGAAAAATGATATGGGAGTTCTGAAATACAACTTCTTGCTTTTGGGAAAAGATTAGCAGAAACGTGAAGTTGATACATTTTGTAGGCATTATGCTAAACATGCCAAATCACTGGGATAGTCCTCTACTGATCAGATAAATCAAATCAAATTTTAAAAAGCCCTCTCATCATCCAGGTTGGCTCAGGCCAGCAGATACACCATATCTGCTGGTGAGCTGCGCACTCTTTGGAAAGCAGCGAAAATTGGGTTAAGAAAAGTGTGAGTGCATGCTCGTGAGCGTTTAAAATAAAACCCACTTGAACTCGGGCTATTTTGGTGAATAGATTTGAGGCAGTGAGAGCCTGAGCGGCTGTTGTGTGCTGGAGGCCCTCTCACCGGGATCTGTTTGTCAGCTCCCGTGTTTATTGCGTGGAGAATGAATGCAGAATGGCGACTATCCATCACGCTAACTCGGTTTGATAGCAGCCTGGCACTTTGAGGCAATTCAGTCCACAGGAAGGATTTTGTGTCCCACTGGTCCCTGCCTTCTGCAAATGGCTCCAAACGCCGCATGCCACTTATGTTTGCAGCTTTATTTTTTAAAAAACAATTTCAGTGCAATTGTGTTGGTGGTACATTTAATTGAATTCTACTCAAAAGGCCGTGTGCTTTGGCTTTTGTTACCATCGCTCTTTGCTCTTTTATTGACTGATCAATTTGAGTATATTCAGCTCCAGCAAACATCATAACAGTGCTGGTTTCTCACACCATAATGACTAAAATTATGTCCTGTTTTGCTCTGTGAAGTGATTAAAAAAAAAGGAAAAAAAGTCTAAGCATGCAAGAGTGAAATAAGCACAAGTGGAGACGGCATCTTAAAACTATACCGGCTTTTTTTAACCTCCATTTCTAAAACATGCAGAAGAATATCTGCACGCTGCCAAGGCTCATTAGAAACTTCAGCATTTTCTTCGCTCTTGAGTCAAACCTTGACCATGGAGGTCCAGTGTTAAAGATGCTCATTTGAAGTCTCTAATTCTGCAGGTAAAGGTACATCATCTCCACTTTCACCACCACGCTTAAGGCTGTGAATATCCCATTTTTTGTATCGATGAAGAACTGCCCTATGATCCACATCAGTGCACCTTTAGAGCAAAATGTTGTCAAAATAATATGTAAATAGTTTCATTTTTTACTCCATAATACTGCAAACACTGTCTTTGTTGGTTATTTCTCACGTTGTGCAGGAGGATTTCTTTAAGTAATCCATAAAAATATGAATGTAGTATTTTTTTATGGTAAAATTAAATGCAGACATCATTGAAAAATACACAAAAAAGCTGATATTAAAGCTATTTCATAATACTTGCCCCTTGTATCATTGTCTATGCACTCCATTTTCCTATGACATTTACATTTTAATGCACTGTTTTAGGTAAGTGTATTGTGATAATTCTATTTTAATGAATTTGATTATTTTGAGCCAGTTTATCATACATGCTATATGTTTATGAGTCTAAGCAGGTGTTATGCAGTAGATTGGATTGCAAGGTCTGTTTGTACATTTTTACTCAATTCTGTAGAGTTTTGCAATGTACCATGATACAAATTATATTGTGACTGATTTATTGTGATATATATTGTATCATGAGGATGTTGCCAGTACCAAGGCTTATCATAATGACAGCACCATCCCAGTGATTTTGAATCTTTTGCCCATTTCCTACAATTTGCCCCACATTTTACATCGCCAAGAAACCATTTTGCAAGTCATGCAGGGGTACTTAAGATTTCACAACTTATAATCAAAATCCCTCTATTTTGAAATTTGGATTTTTGCATGAAACAGCCAATGTTCTGCCTTTGTGGCTAACAAAGTCGCCGCCATTCATAAACTGCAGAACCGGGGACTATTTTCTCTGGTGGAGGGACCGTGATTCCAGTGATGGAATACTGGTGTGAAAAAAGTTGGAAGTCTCTGACAGGTCATTTTCATATCTTAGTGGAATGAATGGAAACCAGTGGCTGAATAAAATAGAGGGGAAAATGATATTGGAGGTCTAAAATACGATTGCTTGTTTTGGGGAAAGATCAGCAGAAACATGAAGTATATTGTGCATTGTCTAGATTTTGCTCTTAAAGACTAAAATATCTCACCGCAGGGTACACACACAAACCCAGTGATGCACATTTCTCCACAAAAGCGAATGTGCCTCAACCGGTTAAAAAGCCTGCAATCTTTTCCTGCACCAGGATGGTCGGCTCCACAATCTAAAACCTTGTTTTTCTCCTGCCCGTCTAGCCTAGTTAACCTTAACCCCATCCAAGGAGAGAAAAACACAGGCTCACAATATAGTCACATTTCAGAAGTGAAGCTAATGGCGTGTCAAGAGGTCGGGGACTTGGAGCTCACATAATGGCAGTCTTTATTCCACTCAAGCTAGTTTGGCCATTATGGTACAGTTAGTCTAAATGGCAGCTGAAGAAATGGCATAATGCACGGATAGTGTGAGCATGAGATGTTTCACCTGCTTATTCCCATAAAGCTCCCCTCTCCCCTTGTAAACACCAATTCATTGTTTATCAGGGCTAATTCTGCATTTCTGCCGGCGATAATGTCATGTTTTATAGCGGTTGTTTTACAGTCAAATGAAATGAAACACCTTTTGTCTGGTGATGAACTCAAAAATAATACCAAGAAAATTCAAGACGTCTGTTGTGTTTGCGCTGATGCGTGATCGCACAAGATTTTGTGGAACATTTTGCTACGGCCGTGTGCATTTGTGTTGATGGCAAAAAGCAGAGAAAAATAAAATGAAATGCCGCATCACAGATCTTTAATACAAATGATTCAGAGCAGGGGTTTTCAAAGTGGACCCTCAAGGGGGCTTCAAGGGGGTCCTCAGCAAAATGAATGAAAGAAATGAAAGAAAAGAAAGAAATGAAAGAAAAGTTGAATTTCATTTCACTGTCACTGAATTCACGAGAAACTGTTAGAATGCAGAAAATGTAGGGATCGTTTGAACGTTTTCTTCTTTCTGGTTTAACCTCACCACGATCTGTCAGTGTTCAAGTATGACACTGAAACATCTGAAGCCTTTGAGACGTGAGTGAATTCACTTGATCTTGATTAAGAACTCAGGAAAAGGTGATTTCACGAATATATGAAAAAGAAAATAAAAAAAACACTGAAAAATAGAGCAAATGATGACAAAGCAATGATTATAATTATAAAATAATTATCAGATAATATCTATCTATCTAACTATCTATCTATCTATATATATACAGTTCAAATGAGTGATGCTGGATTGATGTCAGACTACCTGTGTTAAATGCTTTAATTTAATACTGAGCATAAACCAAAATATCTCTTGACATAAGGGTCTCTACAGGACAAAGTTACTTGAAATGGATGTCCTCATCTTATTTAAAGCCAACTTGTGGGTCCAAATTATGAAATTTAAAAAAAAAAAAAATATGTTATTGGATTAAATATTGAATTGAAGCAGATTTTTAATACATGAACACAGTGAAATGAATCAAAGAATTAAGTACTTTAAACTTTTGACTTATTTATAAAGATGGCGTCCTCTAATTCTCTCCCAAAGTGCAGTGCCTGTTGCACACACCATATGTGGGAACAACCTGTGACCAGTCGCTGTTTGTTAAAAAGCAGATGATCACACCGAGGACGGCAGGAGGCTGCTGTCTGTTTGCTGCTGGTCAGTTGTGTCCGTACTGCTGGAAAAACAACTTTATGTTTCCAAGGCTTTATGATGACATGAGCTCAGGACTCTGCTGGTCATGCTGGTGCTGAGTTATTTGGATTTTTTTAAAGGTAGATGTCAAGCTCCCTCTAGTGGAGCATTTCTGTACTGTATGTGTTTGCACTGAGGGTTTTTTTTTTTCCTCGACCGAAAGGAGCACACACCAAAGCAAATCAAGAAAAGGTCTAAAGGTAGAAGAAGTAGATGGAAAAAAAATATCGGAAGGAGAAGGTTTTTCAAAACTTATCCTCCAGGATGAAAGTGATCCAACTGGTATAAATGTGATCATTGGGTTTTTCAAAACAGATGACTTCATTTGTCTCATCCAGATTTTAAACTTTTAAAGAAAAGTTTTGAAAAATCTGGCCCCAGGTCCCATTTTTTTCCCGATACAGGGTCAAAATGATCTCACTGATTTTGACCTGCTTTTCTAGACATTGTCAGATTGGATAATGCTGATCCAGATTTCACAGGATCCAGATTTCTAAATCAGGATATGGAGTGTTTTTAATTTGCCTCTTTGTGGACATTTGCTGGAAAAATAAGAGCTAATTCAGTAATGAAAGAGAACTCATTAATGACACCCCTTTTAATGTGTGACATTAATGAATCTTTGCAACATGTACATTTCTTTTTTGACAACAGGCATTTTTTTTTGAATGTTTTAGAAATAACTACTTGTCATTATCTGTCCAGTTGCTCGGTCATGCTGTAGTGTGGAGGTGGCAGAGCAGTGCCTTCCTCTTGGGGCTAATGAGGAGCCCACTGTTCATTACATTGTGTCCAAGTTATTGATTTAAAGCAATATGTTGTAATTAGTAATAATAAAATCAGCTGATTCTTTTTAGTTCCACAATATTATGAAACCTTGACTGTTTTAAATCAGTTTAAGTAAAAACAGGTTTATTACCCCTGTATTCCTTTAGGTTTCAAGTCATTTCTGTAAAAGCGTACACTACTTTGTCCATCCACTCTATATCCATCCATCTAGGTGGCATGTAAATTATCCTGACTTCTGGTATTAAATTTAACCACATTCTTGCCTTGAGTTTTGGAAAACCCAGAGACAACATTTAATCCTCCTTAAAGGCTGGATTGGATTTTAAAAAGGGCCCAAGGTTCAAATGTTCAGCATCAGAAACTTGGTAATTGTCTTCAAAAAACCCAATTTGCAGATTTAATCCAATTGGCTCACTTAAAGGTTAGGTTTTGAAACGTCAGCTCCTGTTGAGGGTTTCAATAGATCTACAGTAAAGCAGCCAGTGGCATTTAGAGCTGGAAGCAAACTTACAGGTTGAAGTTTTACGAAGAATTATCATCAAACCTCTGATCCTTCACATGCCAGGCCATTTCTTTTCATTTCTGTTTAGAAAAGGGAAACCTGCAATGAATGTCCATTCTTACAGCCATGAAAACACACACTGTCAGAGTTGTAACTATTTATTTTCTGTCTTGAGAAAGAAAATGAATACAGTATCTGAGAACTATAGCTGTGTTTGCCTCTTAAGTCTATACTGGGCCAGTTCTCCTTCAGCATACTACACACAGATGGTTCTATTAAGACTGTGATTCCATAAAGAACCACCAATTACTAAAGAACCACTTTATTTGGTGGCTGGCTCCTCAAACACAAAAGAAAAAAAAAAGTTCTCCAAGGAACCAGTTTGTTCCACCATGGGAAAAGGTCTGATTGATAATCTTTTTTCCTGGAAGGCCCATTTCAGGTTCCTCAAAGAACTTTTTTGGATGGAAAATTCTTTGTGGAAGAGATGGTTGTTATATAGCATCACTATGAAGAATTGTTTTATTTTTCCTTTATCAAACGAGAATTCCTACTGCCAGGTACCTTTTGTCTTATCTCTTCTTTGAAATACCAATTAGTGTTTCCTCAACAAACTGTTTGAGGCACCTTTGAAACACTTATAGAAATGGTTCTTCAATGAACTATGGTCTGAAAGGTTCTTCATGGAACCAGAAAAGGCTCTCTTATGCGGCTCCAGTTGGTACCGCGATTTTTTAATTTTCAGTCTTATTTTAAGTTTTATTCCTTCACTTGTTAGATCAGGTGGGACCAAACTCAAATAGAAACCAAACATTACAGGGAAGAGGAGGTAAGGGTCAATTAGGTACAAAGGGACACAAGCTAATGTGACATGTGCAGAACTGGCACGCAGGTGATAATCCATGGGGCAGATTCCAGGTTCCAGTACCACCCACCATGTCAGTCCCGGGTGGCAGCTTTGTCACAGCGATCAGCTCATGAACTAAATCACATTTTAGATACTGGTGCATCCTGGTTCAGGCACATGGTCAGGACCTTCATCAGTGTTCTACTGTGTTTGCTATCATTTCTTCCTCCTGTGAAGACCATATGTGAGAGATTTCTCCCAGTCATTCCTCTACCACCTCTCACACGGAAACATTCTCTGAGTCCTGTGGGAATTTCAGCTTTTCAGCTGTGCCTCTGTGATGTTCCTTGATGCCACAGAGCTAAAATAAAGCATATCACAGTATAATAATGTTCCTTGAGTGAATGTTTAAAAGATTGTCATTCCTGCTACTTACAAAATATGTTCATACATATATGTAAACTATTTACAAATAACCAGAATTATACAAATTTACCTGTAAGTGACTATATCTTGCCTTAACACTACCCAATCTGAATTATTTGTAAATAGTGATAGATATGTTTATAACTAGTAGGAATGATAATCTATTGAATATTTATGAATACATAATCATTTGTGAGGGAACATTATTATAAAGCGCTACCACTGACAGGATATAGCGTGAGTGAAAATTATGGGAAAATTATGTGTCATTGACGGTTTGAAGTGCTGAAGTAACGCCTATATTTGTAAGGAAGATTCACAGTTGGGATCAAATGAAAGCTGAGAAGTTCCCAAACACAAAATTATGAGACACTGAGAAATGTCATGACCACGAGCCTGAACCTGGATATGCACCATTAACTGAAATTCAATTTATAGTAAGGGCGGTTAACTTATCATACCAAAACATCGTCTGCAGACATGTATGTTTTCAAAATGATAAGTTTTTCCATCTTGAGTGATGCTGACATTGAAATTTTGGGCTCTGGCCCATGGACTAAAACTATATATAAGGAATAAACATGTCAAATATGACTTGTATTACCTCAAGCCATTGGGTTCCTGATTGTTATACTGTGCTGCCATCATGTGGATCTTTGAGCAATTACATCTTGTTGCTTAAGCTTGTCCATCATTCCCTGTGTCCCTTTTTTACACTCAAATGACTCCTTGTCATTTGTAACTCTTAGAAACGCTTCCTTATATTGTAGTGTAGCTGATTTGGTGTAATTTGTTATACTTCAATAAAAATTAAATTACATTAAATTTAATTTGATGAAAGTGTAATGTCGTCATGGTGAAACTGGAACTTTTGTCCTTAACTTAGCAGCCATTCAGTTTAACTTTGCCAAACGAAAAAAGGCAACAGCCAACAATGCTTTAACACACTGTTAACTCTCTGATAAAAGTCCCTATTTTGTTCAGAGAATAATTAAAATTTGATGTTTTCACAAATGAAGATGCATTTAAAGAAAAAAAAAAAAAAAAAAAAAATCATAAATAATAGAGTCTCATCTAAGAGAGCATACTTAATCAAACACTGCATAAATTTACTGTTTTTCACAGCCTATTTCACAGGCTAAAGTAGCTGTTTTACACTGATTAATACTTTAAAATATAATCAAATTTTTGATTTATTTAATTTTTTTTTTTAGACTTTTTTTTTATTAGACTTTACATAACAATTGGGGAGGGTTATATGTACACATTCAGCTGACAATGCTCAAAGATATTAAGTAGCACATTGCCATTTTCAGGTCAAAACTTAAGTCGCTGAGAAAATTCAACCATCTGTGTGACTAATAAGACACTTTCAAGCATCATTGGACAAATTCAAAAATGCATAGACATCAAGCTACAAACAAGGTTGCATTTTGTAGGGTTTTTTTGTTTTTTTTTTAATATTGGAGGTTACAGGGTTTTCACTTGACAGCAACAACATGAATGAGTGAAACGTGCAAAAATGCTGCCACTTTCCCATCTTAGGTAAATTAGCCACTTGCTCATAGATAAGCTTGTTCTTACTAAATCCTTCTAATGATGAGATTTCTACTGTGAAGCAAAGTTATTTGAAGAGATATAACCTTTATAATCAGCGTGTAGTGTCCCTCTAATCTTTGTGTTTGGACCTGCTGGGATGGGCCGATTTCAGTAACTCACCAAAACATGGAACTTGGCAATTTTGTCATGAAATATTGCTCTAAACCCTGACTTTAAATAGTCTGATACATAAATGTCCATCAGCAAACTACATCTGAACTTGCAAGACACAGTTAAGGAACAGTTAAGATCAGTTAAGGAGGAGGTATTGTAGGTACAAACTGCCTCTACTGCATTCAGACTGCAAGCAAACTGGGAAACAACATGCAAGTAGAAGTCTTGTCTTGCTAATTCTCACTAAGTCTGGCTAATTTCTTACTCATGCTCTAGTAATTTTTTGCTGATTTGCTAATAGATTTTTTTTCCTCAAGTTTTTGAACAAAATCGTGTGAACTTATCTGATGGCAACCCAGCTTCACTGATCTGATGTGCAACTTGTCTGAAGTCTGCAAATTGAGGATCTGTCCTCCACTTTGGCAGGGGCTAGTTACCAACAAACAGGAAAACTTTACGTTTCTCAGAACACAAGTTCTTTAAATATGTCCTCACTTACAAGCAGAACAGAATTCTTGTGGCCTTAATGTCCGTGGTAATAACATTGCTGCCTGGAGAAGAAGGGGATCTAGGAGCATTTCTGAGGACAGCTCCAGCTGGGGACAAAGCATCAAATCAGGAGAGTAGCCCTGAAAATTACCCCCACTGCATGAGAAATAATCTGTTTCACATTTATGGATTGTTTTGAAAGACTAGGAGAAGAGCTGGGTAGATATGCTGCGTTCACGTCCTCATCAGATTTGGCCAGTTTGTGTTCCTTCTAGAATCTCTCATTTACTCAACACGATTGTAAGACTTGGTGAGACGGTCATGTGCACTTCCTGCTGGGAAATTGGACAATACCATAAACCCAACACCACATGAGCAGGGCATTAGCATGAGCAGTGATAGCCGCCATGGCTGAACAAACAGAGAAAAGAACGCCACCTACAGAAACTCAGATTCCACCAACAGAAAACCCGAGGACAAGACGTCACAGTTCCACCCACAATGTTTGATTGACAGGTGATCTCTGGGAAGTGTTACACCGCGGTAATGAATGCTTCACATCAAAGATGGAGACAAAATAAAACATCTTGCAGATTACCATTTTAACTCTATTGTATGGTTGTAACTTTTTCCTTATCAGTATATCATTTATATCATAAATGGCATGGCTCATTTGAAACATCATTTTCATGATTCATTAACAGGAGAAACATTGATTGGACATCTTAGCAAACTGTTAATACATGCTGATGCAACCAATAACTCTGGGCTAGTGCTGGTTAAAAAAAAAAAAAAAAAAAAAAAAGGAAAGCAAACAAACAAACAAACAAACAATACAGAGTCAGAGATAGTCAGATAATTTTAATTAATTTTAAATGTGCTTTTATTTAATTAATTTCTAGCTGTGCATGTCTAATAATCTTCTTGTTTTATTATTTTACTATCTTATAGAATACTCCTGTTTTAATTATTCTTATTTTTATGCTCTTTTAACAATGTTTTTATGGTGGATTATGCTTTTTGTTTTGCTGTGAAGCACACTATGTTTTCAATGGTGATAAATTGTTATTATTATTATTATTATTATTATTATTATTATTATTATTATTATTATTACTATTACTATTATTAATATTAGTATTTGTCTTAGTCTTAGTATTTGCTTAAGACAGAAATGTTCAACAACATGCCAGTTTGTCAACAAAGATATGCAGAGAATAAAGATGGTGAAGGCTTTGGCAAAAAGTGGTTTACATGTCACACTATTCCTAATGAAATTTTTTATTATTGTTGTTTTGTTTGTTTGTTTTTTTTCCATGTATATCATATACATTTTATGTACAGCATGCATTAGAAATGCATGCCATGTGGCCAAGCTTTGTTCAAACCCACAGAACTTTTTCTTTTAATATTTCACTCAGTACCAGTGTGATGCAGCTTCAATGAAGCTGCAACCAGCAGAGACACAATGTGCATATAGAAACAAGTATGTGGGAAAAATCAGAGTTCAAGGAGAATTCCACCCTATTCTTTTTAATTGCACCCACTTTCCCTCATCTTGCCTCATCTACTTCTGTTTTCTGTTTTCCTACAGTCCCCAGAATGCCCAGGAGAACCTGCCTGACTTGTTACTTCCAGCTGTTGGTTTTCCATGCAAGTGGAGAGAGCATTAGTGACTGCAAAAATACAACCAAAAGAGTGAGAGTTTTTAGCTACAAAAAACTGTGAGCTGCTCCTCTTCCTCAAAAACCAACATGTCCTGTGGCTGCTGTCTACTGTAAGAGAGCAAACTCACTTCTAGCTCTTCTGTGGTGCATTTCTACTGGTATGACTGATAAACACTGGTGCTAAAGGGTGAATCTTTGCTGAATTTTTTTTCTGTAATCAAACTCCATTAAGCACTGAGCTGGGAATACAGCTCCACATAACATTGGGTAACTGTACAGGAAAAAAAACACACCATGGAATAACTGTTTCCTTCATTTTGTAATAACTTGCCACATTTGTAGCATAAACCTTGCAAGACACAACAAATTTTCATGCATTTTGTAACACTTGTAACATTTTGTGAACAATTGTTTTGTAAGCACTCCCTAACCATTCCCTTAACCTCTCTCAGTGGGCTTGTCTTGGACTGGACTTGGTTTGTGTGGGTGTGTCTTAGACTGGTGTGGGCGTGTCATAGGCTGTGTGGGCGTGTCTTAGACTGGTGTGGGCGTGTCTTAGACTGGTGTGGGTGTGTCTTGGGAGGGTCTTTTTGGAGTCTGCAAGTTGCAGTTGGATTAAGGTGCAAATTAAATAAATATGGCGTGATTTAAACAAACGACAGCAGCTGTGGCATGTTATCACATAATTATTGAACTGAATTATTACATATTCATCAGAAAGAAAATTGTATCACTCCTGTATTAGCCTATGTAATAGAAGCCAAAGTTATTACAAAGTGCATGAAAGTGTTTTCCTCAAAAAAGTTCCTCACTATTTCAGTATATAAAATCTTTTTTGTGTGCCTTTGTATGATCATATGATGACTCTATTAATGTACACACTAGGATTAGATCGACAAATCAGTTGACAATGTTTGAGCATGACAATGGCTTTCATTATTACTACAGATTATTATTATAATTATTATTATTATTATTATCATTAAAAATCAGATCTGGTCTGTCACTTAATCTAATGAAATAATTTGATCAACTTCCATGGAGAAATGCATGAATATGTTATTATGGGTTTCAGCTGAGAGTTCCTATGACTTTTTTTTTTTTTTTTTTGTGGCGTTTCAACATTTCAAAACGCTGATTATTGACACAAAATATCAGTGGCTATTGGCCATATCCATCCAACAAATGAAAGCACTGGCACTCAAACAGGCCACATGGTGGAAGCCTGGCAGCCACATTGCCTGTAATCTCCTCAGACTGCAAATCCTCCTTGTATATCCAGCAGCATCAAGAGCTGAGGAAATAAAAAGCAGCTTTCACTCCAAATGGCCACAAGAGCCCTGTGAAGGACACTTTGCTGGGAAGATAAGAAATTTCCTCTTTCTGAAGAAGATATGTGGCATCCCACATCCTCTATATTGATTCTCTCTCTCTTTGTCTCACTCTGGCCACACACAGCCCAAGACGACAAGAAACACTGGTAAAAGTGGAAAAATGCTTGTAAAATGCTTGAAAAATGAACAAACCATCCCTGTGAATTTTGAAAATTTGACCCGTTTACTATAATTTCCCCAAATTTTACATTGCAACAAACTATTTTGCAGATCACTACATGCGATCAAAATCCCTAAATTTTCAAATTGGAATGTTTGGTTAAAACAGTGACCTGATAATGTTCTGCTTCTGTGGTCGTTGCCATTCATGAACCACAGAACTGATAATTGGCTGTGGAAAGCAAACATTTCCCCAGGGACTATTTTCACTGGTGGAAGGCGCGTATCCCTCCGCCCCAGTCTCAAGTCATCAAAACACAACAGTGCTGCTGCTTTTAGGAAAACAAATGTCGACGACTTTATTATGGTGATGGAATACTGGAGTGAGGAAAGTGAAGCCTCATACTGGAATGAATGGAAACCAGTGGCTGGATAAAAGGGAGAAAAAATGATATGGGAGTTCTGAAATATGACGTTTGCTTTGGGAAAAGATGAGCAGAAACATGAAGGATATACAGTTTGTAGATATTACGCTAAACATGCAAAATCACTGGTATGGTCCTTTAAACTGAACTCAGATCATGCAGAGTAACACATGAACGAGGCAGAAATGTCACTTACATCACATGGGACAGATCCATATCCACCTTCACATCAATATCCCTGTTTACCATGTCATTTATGTCCAGTCTCATTCTTAAAATGGAATGCCACGAAATATCACCTTAAAGCTCCTTCTGCGTGTAAAAAAGTTCATTTCCAAAGAGCAAGGAACAATTATGCGTTTCTGGGGTGTGTTTTACTTAAAGCTCATTCAACAGATATAAAAGTTTAGATGAAAAAATATTAAGTGTAATTCCCCTTTAATGTGGAAAATGTAGATTCACAGGCATCCCGGAATTTTCTGTTCTGCATCCACCTGATTTCGCTGTATATTCTTGATAAAAAAAAAAAAAAAAAAAAAAAAAAAAAAAAGATGCTGAAAAAGTAGTCTCAACAAATAGAAGTTGTTGTAGCACATTAAATAAAAAAAAAAAAAGATGGAATATAATCTTCAAAGTGCTGCAAACTATCCATGGTTTGGATGAGGAAGCTCATTGGTGGATACTGGAGGAATCCTGAGTGCTGTCCACATCGCAGGTTTGATTTCACTTTATGACCCATATATCTCCAGTGGATGGGAATCAATATATTGACACTTGGGGCAAAAATTGTAAAAGAAGAATAAAAAACATATGTCATGAAAATGATCTAAAACCCAAATTGGAGGTAGCTGGGTTGTGTCCGGTCCAATGAGGAAGATCTTCTTTCCTTGGGATGACACAGGTGTGTGTGTGTGTGTGTGTATGTGTGTGGTAAATGGACACACGCACACACACTTGTGTCCATCAAGTCATATCCATCTGTCTCTGTCCCATTCCTGAGAAAAGTAATCCACCTGTTGGCCGGCCGAGACAAACCCTGTCGAAGTTTGTCACATCGCCGTGAAAAGAAAAAGGAAATATGACCGCGAGGTGGAGGAGGAATGAAAGTGTCAGCGATGCGAGTGAAGAAGAGGGTGATGGAGGGAGAAGAAGAAAGAGAAGGAGAGGTGGAAGATGGAGAGTGGAGGAGTCAAGCATCCTGCCGCCTCTCAGCCAGTCAGCTCCGAGGATGAATGGAAAGCCTCCCTCTCTCTCTCTCTCCTTTTATATTCTCTCTTCCTCTCTTCCCCTGCTGCCTAGTCCTGCCTCGCTTTGGCTTTTACCCTGGCTTCAGCATGTGGATGTGTGTGTGTATGTGTGTGTGTGTGTGGAGAGAGAGAGAGAGAGACCTCTTTCAGAGCAGCAGGAATATATTATAACCCAAACAAAAGGGCCCCCGGCTTATTGTTTATGAATTACCAGCCTCCCAAAGCCAACAAAGGGCCCTATTTTCATAGAAAACTCCATTTTCATTTCAGCTCCATTTGATTACCAGAGCAAAGAAAATAAAAAGGCCCCTTCGGTCGAAATGTCCCAAAGGGATTCATTCCTCCTTCCCTCACTCATTCAGCACCACTGAAAAGGTTTCTTTATTGCTTTCTTTTCAGGGCCGACGTCAAATAGGCTTTTAGGAGTAAACCACTGACAAAAAATTATTGCTTGGTTATTTTGTACAATAACAGGGCCGGGGGAAGAGAGGAGTCCTGTGTTGTCTTTGTCATCTTTCTTTTCCTTTTCTCTCGCTCCTTTCTGCTATCGGAGAGGAAAATTGCAGAGGCTGGAAATTAATGGCGAGGCTTTGGAGGAGAGAGGAGGGAGAGACACAATGCAACAATGCAAGTCAAATCTAAATGATCACTTGCTATTGAGCGCAGGAAAGAGAAAGAAAGGTATGGTCAGAGAAGATTGTGTGCTCGCCGACGTTCGTGCGTGTGTGTGTGTGTGTGTGTGTGTGGGGATTGATCTTAGCTTTCAAAAAACAGACACCTGTTGGTTCCAGAGCCACTAACAATAGAGCCCTAGTGACTCACTGTCATTTTTCATTTACAATGAGACTGTCAGTTGTGTGTGTGTGTGTGAGTGTGTGTGTGTGTGGCCCTTATACTGTCCTCAGACTCCTGGCTAGGTGAATAAAGAGGCTAGTACAAAAAGATGGTTCAATATTACACTTTTCAGACCAGACTCTGAAGCAAAGGATCACATCTGACAGAAGGTCCAGAACAACCTACGATGACACGCTGGATTCTTTAGGTCATCTGCTCTCACATGACACCAGGAGCTTCACCCTGTCTTTAAAACGAACTCTGTTACAGACGTCCGTGGTGGCATCTGGTCTGTCAGAGGGGAATAAGGTCTTCAAGAATCTACAAACACAGTCAAGTTGACCTCGATCCAGCTCTACGTGGATCAGCCTGTCAGCCATTGAGAGACAGTGAGGTCGCAGGCCGAGTGTAACTGTGTGTTCAGGCCAAATAAAATGCAAAGCTTTTGCTCTCCTGCAGTGCAATTACATACAAAGTCAATGCAAAGACATGTATAGTTGTGGATTCACGCTGGTTGACATGAATTTCCACATCGCGAATGATGCAAAAATGTGAAATTTGCCAAAAGGGAAATTTTTTCAACTTGAGCGAAAAATTTGGCGTATTCGTGTGAGTCTGCGATGCAAACACGCCATAATGCGCGCATAGACGCAGCGGCTACAGCTCTCCACTCTCGGTGCCGTATTATATATTTTTGTATGTGTGAACGGTTGTGTTTTTAGCTTAAAACACCACCTTATGTTGGGCAATGTACGCGTACAGTCGTCAGCACCTTTTGAGCTTGGGATTGTGCTGCGAGGTACCTTTTTCACCGGACTTTCATCGCTACCAGGACACTCCGGAGGACACCGTTAGAACACCGGGGTCTCCGCGGATAGTTCTTCCCAGTGACAAGTCCAGGAGGAAACGTAAACAAGCAAAGGAAACAACAGTTATCAGGACCTTTTGAGCTTGGGATTGCGCTGCGGGATGCCAATTTCACCGGACTTTCATCGCTGCCAGGACATTCCGGAGGACGCCGAGGCTGCAGGGCCGGTGCGTTGACACGGCTGAAAGGACAGCCCTTTGGGCCGCCGCCTCCCAGCTTTTTCCAGCGCCAGGTCCATGGCGAACACGGGATGACGAACTGTGCTTGCACATCCAACAAGTGTTTCCGTGACTGTTGAATTTTTTCTGATATCAGAGACATGGCTGCAGCCATCTATTACTGGACTTGGCTATTCAACTAGCAGAATGCACGATGCTTTCTATTCTCCCCTGCACCAAAAGGACTGAGCCCTAATTTCGTTGCATTATTATACGTATATGATTGTGCAATGACAATAAAAATCTATCTATCTAAGAAGTTAACTCATTGTGGGTCATCAGAAACGTTAAGATGGTGTAAAAGCATTATCAAATGACATTGTGTATTAAGTGCCAATAGCTGTTATACATGACGTCAATGGGAGGAAGCTACAAGGTGGCTGGGAAGCAGAAAATGTTTTGCCAGGCTTCTCTGTAAGCAGGGTGGAGGACACTGCATGACCTGAACTGACCGATCACAATGAAGAAAGCTGACAGTTTTTAAGAAAATGGAGAAAATAAAAGTAAAGTAGGCAGAGTCGGTGTGGAGCACAGGCCGTGTTGTGCACTTTCTCAGGGTTTTAACTTGTACCTAAGTCCCGTCTGCTGACAAAAATGTGTCACTTCCAAATTACCGTCAAAAAAATACCACACTTTCCTTGTGCAGACGTCCTTTCATTTTACATTTCCCCTCTTTTATGTCGCGGACATATATTTTGCTTGAGACAAAAGGTGAACCAATCAATTATTCTTTTTAGTAAGGGCCACGGGCTCCGTTATGAAAAGCGGTGACATTTGAGCTTTCCAGACGATGCCTGCAAAATTATATGCCTTCCATTGTGCGAGGCAGTCAGCCTCCTATCAAAGGCCGTAAAAGGCCTTGTCAATTTAACAAGGACAACTCCACAAAGCCCGGCTTCTCCTCTGTTGTTGTGGGAATAATACTTTCCCCCGGTGTCCTGCTGGAGCCTGATGTTAGACCTGATGTCATTTAACTGATAGCAGACATCTATCAGTTGTTCATAAGAGGTTTCATGACCATGAGAAAAGCTGAACCGTGCATTACACATTAGAATATGAGAAATGAATGGACAACAAGGTTCGAGGGCACTTTGTTTGTTTTTTGTTTTTGTTTTTTTTTTGTCTATGGTGAAAATGAATAATGTTTCTGTGATGTACAAACAGCTTTCCTCAAAATGAAAACTTCCTACATTCTACTGCTTCAATGGACACTTTTCACAACAGAGTTCTATGGCATCGGTTTGCATTGAGCTAGTTTATGTGTTTGTGTGTCAGTATTAGAAGTGTGTATGTGTAGGTGTCCAACCTTGCCAGTGGATGGTTTGAATAGAAATACATTTGTGTTTTGATACTATGATATGAAAATGAAAATTTTCTTTGCACCAGTATTCCATCACCATAATAAAGTTGCCTACATAAGTTTTCCTACAAGCTGCAGCACTGTTGGGTTTGGATGACTTGAAATTGGGTGGAGGACTGGGCCAAACATTGGTTTTACAATCAGTTTCATATTTCTAGAATGATATAGTTTGATTATAAATGACTACTTACATTTACTGTATTACACTAATTATTAGTTGTAAGTTGACTTCGGGGCTGTAAAAGAGATTTGTAATTCTGTTCAATTTCAGTCAACAAACCACACACACATACCTACACACACACACACACACACACACACACAGAAAGAGAGAGAGAGTGAGCTTTGTTTTCATGTAAATGTCCTCTGAATGGCATTCTCTGCAAATGCCATCCCTCACTTTGGCTGTACACAAACAAAAGGCTTTATGTTTTCAAATCCATCCGTCCTCAATCCCACCTTTCATCCCCTCTTTGCCATCCATCCCCTCTGTCCCTTTTCAGTAAACCTGTTTCATTGCCTTTTCGCTCCGTTCCTCTCTCGCGTTTTGCTCATCCACCTCTCTCTTTATCACTCTGTTTTTTCTCTCCGCCAGCGGGTTCACCTTTCCAACAATACCTGCTGGGTCTCACCGGATTCACTGGCCTTTCTGCCTTTTGACTCACACTCTTTGTCTGGGAGGAAAAGGTGTGTGTGTGTGTGTGTTTTGGTGTGTTTGTGCCTGTGTGTCATGGAACGGTGATTTCAAGCCTTTCCAAACCCTCAAGGACCATATTGTGGCACGGTTAGTTTTGGGGGAAATACTCTTTCAATGGGCCACATTGCTTTCAACCCTCCTAAAAAACAGACTACCTGTCAGGAAATGAAAGCTACCACCTCCCTCCATCTATCCATGCATCCTTCCTCCTGCCCTGTATCCCTTTCTCCTCCCCTCTCTGGATCCGTTTTTTTTTTTTTTTTTTTTTCAGGATTACAGACAATAGTGCAGAGGCTGTGGGCTGAGGAGCCTCAAACAATGGCAGCATTAAAACAACGGAGCTCAGCAGCCGGCTGGACAGCTTTTGCCAACACATAAAGGTGGGCACTGCTGAAGTAGCCTCTTCATCCTCGGAATCCTCTGAGCCTCAGCAGACAGGGAAAAAAGCTGAGGAGCTGAGGAGAGTGGAAATCTCCGAGGCCATCACACACAGTTTTTGTAGTTTTTTGTAGTGCTGAATTTCAACAGATTCATAAAACAGAATGTCGATAGTATGACAGCATATTTGGGTCACTCTAAGGGAAAAAAAAAAAAAAGGAGCCAGAGGTGGATGGGGAGGGAGATTGTAATCTTCCAGGAAAAAACTTCCAAAGATTGAAAAAAAAAAAAAAAAAATCTTGGCTATTCTTTGAGATTAAAGTAGTAAATTTTTGAGAGAGAAAAAAAAAGGTAATTTATGAAAAAATGAAACTTGAAAATTCTGAGATTGTCACAAAATTGCAAGAAAAAACTTGACTTCTTGATCTTTGAGTTTATTACCCATAAATTTATGTAGCTCCCAGCCAACCACAGCACAGTGCCAGATTGATGGTACGGCATCCAATAGGAAGCTACGAAAACCATGGACCGCAGAAAAAGGGAAATCTAGCGAGGCAAAATGCCAGGCAGACAAAGCTCGTTCCACAGCCAAAATTTTTTCCTAGGATGGAAAGCTTACATTTTGGCCGCGCTTTCATTCCATCGCTGTCCTGGGAAAGGAAAACTGGCTGCCAGTGGTTATCTTAGCCAGGGAGGAGGGGCCAAGGTTGAATGTTGCCTTTGAAATATGCGCAGCATTTGAGAGAAACATATCCACTATGTGATTGGTTGGTGATCTCTGCAAGAACCACATGTGCCACATTCCAGGCAGCCTAATGTCCTTCCTATTTAATATTGCATTTTTGTGCATATATATTCCTTTTTCTTTTCTGTGGTTCATTCTGTCATTCTTTTTCTCTATAAGTTTCAACTTCATAAGATCCTGCTGCTTGCGATACCTCTATTTGCTAAGTTTCATCTTCTTTTATCTTAATATAAGAATTAGTCATTACTCATCATCAGGATTCAACTGTTTGATTTGACAGTTTTTATTCACACACAGGGAGAAATGGGTGAAATAAATAGAAAGGGATGATTATTGTCCATTCTAACTACTATAATCATCATCATCATCATACAATTGGAACAGTCAATACATATCATTTACATCAGTTGCTTTCATTTAAATACATAAGTTAAAGTTAATGAAACATCACATACCTTACATTAATGTGGTTTATAATTTCAGTCATTAATATTGCATGAGAAAAGTCATAAAGCTTAAGAAGAGCATTAGCAAAGGAATCGTTTGTTTTTTCTCCCCAAGGCACGTCTCCTGACGTTCATTTGAAATATCACGCGGCATCTATGTACAAATAATCTGTAGTGTAATCAAGCATGACCACTGACAGCAAAATAAAATCCAATTTTAAGAGTAAAAACACAACGACGAATATAAAAATAAGAAAGAATTCTAACTTGCATATTAACACCATACAAATCATAGAAAACATTAACAATTTCCACTGTTGTATTGCTTGGACTTTGGTCATTAAACAGGAAAGATCTGGTAAAGTGGAGTAAGGTGTCTCATTTTAAATATTGGTCAGTTCCTGAAAGACGGAGGTCCACATTCACTTAGACTGCACCGTGAAGGCAAAGCTTTTTTTTTTTTCTTTCTTTTTTAATGCAGCTCCACTGCCTCAACAAAGAGAACTAATGATGCAGAGTCACTCTTTCTTTCCAAATTGGCCATTTTGGTGAGACAGCATCTGCTCTTCCTGTGCAAACCTCTCAGTGAATCCAACCCTCAGTGTGAGTTCAGTATATTTTAATGTTCTCGTGCACAAGAGTCTGTGGAGTCAGTGAATGCTCAGTCAGCCACTTTCACTTCACCACCCTTCACTCTGGAATCCTTGCAGCAACTTTGAAAGTAATAGCTGAGCATACTATTGCAAAAAATGTAATAAAACCCCATTATGCAGTAATATGTTGGACATATGGCCTAATCATCTTTTCCAGGGTAATGTAATGCATTTCATTTTTCATTTATTCATCATTTGATGGATTTACAGAAATGATATCTAAATTCTAACTGACTCCAACATTTTCCTACATCACGGGCACTTTTTTACATTTTGGGTGTTAGTGTTTTTTTTTTTTTTCACAATGTAGTTACTACATTATGCACTGCTCAACCCACATCATCAAATCATACTGACATGTTCATCAACATGGAGAAGAAGACAAGTAATATTTGACTGTGTCTTGGCTTCTGATTTTTAAGAGGTATTTTTACCCTTTCACACTAATTTCTATTGAGAGCTGGGTAAAAAAAAAGACTCTGTGCAAATGGTGACAGCAGATAGACAGTTAAGTGAATTTTGGAGGCTGACTGCTCCTGAATTTCTATAGAAATGTGGAAAGTCAAACATCAAAGGCAAATGTCACTTTGAATTCAAATCTTCAAGGATCTGAAACTTGAAATAAAATGCTCAGCCAGAGAAAGTGAAAACTGACACATTTGCTGGTCAAGTTAATTCCTGAGAACATCCGTTCATTTTCCCTTTGACAGTAACAAGACAACTGATTAGATAAGGTCACAAATGATCTACAGCTGCAATGGAGCATTGTCAAAATTAAACTTCTGTTTAGCAGCCTACACATGATCATTATAAAGATCATTTTGATAGTGGAACCACTGTCTGATGCCATATAAATCTGCAACATCTGATGCTGGACGTAAATCCCTAAGAGAAACTCCTCATAGGCTCTCACGCTGTCCACGGCAACTCTAGTTTTGTTCAGTCGACCAGGACAGATTCTGCTCTATCCATTGGGCTGTAAACATTATATTCTCCGGCAGCATATAGACCAATCAAATGACTTGGCACTTCGTCTTGAAAGCTGCATGAAAACAGCAACAACTGGGTCACTTAAAGTAATACATGAAGCCATGGCTGTTGCTAAGCCAAATTGAAACTTACAATTTAATTTAGCCAGACTGTCCTTGCTCACTGCACTAGAAGTGAACTTTAGAAGTACTTTTATTTCTTACATCATCAACCCACTGATAAAGTACAACATCTTAAAATTAAGCTTTTAACAATATATAACATACATTGTAAATCATGGAAATTGGTAGGACCATTAGCAGTGATGAGTGCAGAAAGAAATGTCTAACAGGTCTAAATGGAGAGTTTTGCTCTGACAAAAGGTGGACATTATAGTATAGAATGATTTCTAATAATGCTTCTGTGAGTAATGTTTCAGAGTGCACCGCCTTTCGTCAAAAAGTTGAACTCAAACAGCTCAGGCAGCATCCACCCGAGGTTCAGCACCTCATCCAAACCCCTCCCACCCACATGCACGCTCATGTGTGTGGCTCCAGTGCCGATGAAATGAGGAAGGAAGTGCTGTGCCACAGCAACAGTAAGCTAAGCTAAATTACTACTAACTTAACTGTTACTTTGAGGTGACTGGTTGCTTGATTTGTTCCAAATGGCAGGGACGGTTTTTGCTATGGGCAATGTGGGCAACCGCCCAGGGCGCAATCTACTTGGGGGCGCACAAGCGCCCTCCAAAAAACAAAAAAAAAAATAAAACAAAAAAAAAAAGATTGCCAGTTTTCTAGACTAATATCACTCATTTCCACGTCAAGTTGGTGCAGTGGGCGCTGAGGCGCCCCTACTATCACGTCAACTTGCTGCTGAGAGTCATGTATACAGGTCGTGTGTGTCAGAAGAAAAGACAAGGGGGGCGTGCGGGGGATCAACTTGCGACTGCAGAGGCTGTGAGCAGGTTGTGAGTCTCAGGAAAAGCAAGGGGGAGGGGGGCGGGGGCTAGACTAACCTCTGATGATAGCACCCCCCAAAAAACCCGGCGTGGAGCGGTTTTCTATTATCTATGCAGTGGCAAGCGCCCCTGCTTGCTGAAAAGGTACCGTGCACAGCATGGCCGGCTCTGGAAGGGGCGACTCTAGTGGCCGGAGGAGCACCGGTAGCGGCCGTTACCGTTACCGCCTAGGCCGGCAACATAGGCAGAACCGCCACTGTCAAATGGATTTTAACAAATGAGATTACAGCCCCAGGAGCAGCCTCAGTGTATTTAGTTTGGCTCTGTGTGTAATGGTGGTTTGTCAACATTATGAAGACAAAAGTTACCTACGCAAGCTTTAACACGTTATTATTCTGGTTAGTTAACAATATTTTAAACTAGGCTGGCAAAAAAGTGCTGTTCTGGCTGTGGCAAAAATTTTAATCCTCAATGCATAAAAAAACATGGAAAAGTGTGATTATTTCCTCAGCACTCCTCAGAAAACTGTCTAGAGAAGACTAAAAGCAGCATGACAGGAGGTGATGTTGTCATGCCTACCAGCTAATTTGGCTTCACAGCTTTTCGGTCAGTTAGGATGGCTTTGCTGATGGCTGGCATTTTCTGTTGGTCCAGAGTTTTGTTTACAGGTCACTGTGAAGTTCAAAGTAGGGGTTAAATTGTATATCAGTTGACTGATATTGGCTCTTTAATAAAAATCAGATATCATTCAGTCAGTGTGGTCCACCTCTGATATGACTGCGGTTCCTCCCTGATTACAGCTAGGCAGTATGTTTTATTACTAGTTCATATCAGATATTTGACCAGAGCAATGATTCCAGCGTGGTGTGGCGGAATGTACACACCAATGTGTAAAACCTGTAGTGAAACCTGCCTGATCTGCCTTAACCCACCTGAAATAATTTCATTAGACTGTGTTACAGTGGAAAGTTTTAGTGTCCCCGATGGTCTAAATGCTGTTTCAGAGGCCCTTCCACCCTGACAAGAAAAGCATTCTTGAGGAAACACTGAATTCTTAGAATTTTTTTTTGGCATGAAAATGGTCAAATCTATGGATATAGAGTAGTGGTACAAAGCATTGGCTATTGACGGCTTGTCTCCAAAGGTACCAGCAGTCAAAGACCCATGCCAGTTGAACCGTTTGGTCACTGACCGATTGGGAATTGGTCTGGTCCATGATGTTAAAATACATATTTATCTCAGAGGTTAGTTTCGTCCCAGGTCGGGTCGTTCATGTTCTTCAGCACTCTCCTGACGATCCTCTCCAGCTCCTTCCTTGCTCGCTGCTCCTCCTCCAGTGTCCTCCTCATCCTCTTGTTGTCCTAACGGGGAGGAGACACAAAGTAAGGCACTAAGGTAGAGATGGGGGAGAGGTGCAAAAAGATAGGTTGTAAAGGGAAAGAATCTGGAGAGCAACATAAGAAAAAGACAATATGTAGAAGAACAAAAGAGAAAGATGATGTATAGAGGAACAAAACAGAAAGATCACAGAAGGGAACTAAGAGAGGGATTTTTGTAGAGAACTAGATAAGAAAAAGATGATGTAGAGAGGAACAAATGTGAAAGACCATTTAGAGAGGAACACAAGATGATGTAAGAATAATAGTAAGATGCATCATTGTCTCATGTATCATGTATCGACCATTAGGCTGGTCATGGTAAATCTGAACACACTGGAATGGAGTAGTAATGTGCAAACATGCCATCAAGAGGAGATGACAGATTGACAATCTACTCCCAGTTTCATGATGTGGAGAGCAATGGTGCCAATCCTGCAAAGTTCAGTGGAAACAAAATAGTAAGATGCTTGGTTTAGTGAGAATGAAGAAGTCCAAGAGTCACCTGTTTGAGTTCCTGGACTTCGTCTTTTAGACTGTACACAGTGTCCACTAGACTCCTGGAGGAAGACAACAGCTGTGCTTTAGGTCACCACACCAACTACTAAAGGACACTTTTATGTCTGACAATGATAGCTCACTGATACCAAAGTACTTTATCATTTATCAGCCTTTATTCCCCTTGATGCATATTTTTATACAGAAGCTGGTTGTAGCCAACTCACCATAGGTACAGTTTGGGTGAATTTATAAAAGTAAAAAGAAAACAAAGCTTGCACATTTCAATTTAGAGTTTATCATAATTGACTATTACAAATTTTATGGTCACACCTTAATAGTCAGGATTTTTAGGATATATTTTTTGGCAAAGTTGACAATACCAGGAGTAAGATCTCTCTTACATTTAATCTGTGTTTGGATCAACAAATACATGCACATCCTCTAAACTGAATGTCATAATTACTGACTTTCTGAAGGAAATGATTGACTCAGTTAACTCAACTACTTTCAATGTTCTTAGATGCAATCTGTTTGACTTTAAAATTTTTAAAATGATTAAAATGATTAAAATATAGAAAAGCAGGTGAACACGCATGTTTCTGCTCTGTTTCAAGGCTATTACATAGAAACAGAAATGTGACCGTTTCCAGGCAACATCCTATGGCCTCCGTTAAGAAGCTTAGAAAGGGTTTGACATTTAAAGTAAAGAAAAACTGGTGATTTTGTATTTTCCAGCACTAATCACATCACATTAGATCACATTACAAACTACAGAAACTACCATCTATATTTCCAGAAACTCAGCATTTGCCACAGATGGAATGTTTGGAAAGGACTAGAACGAATTAACCGTTTACCATTAACAACTATGAGTAATTAATATTACTTAACAGTAAATTCCAGGTAAATGTGCAGAGATTACCCTGTTATTACGTTACAAAAATGTAGAACATATTCTACTGCTGAAATTACATATTGTACCCATTTTCTCTATTATCATTTAGATCATATTTTGCATTTCTTTGTTGTCTTATTCACTGCTGCAATGATCAAATTTCCCCAGATTTCATTTAATCAAATCATCTAATGTGAGTAAAATTCTTCACACATACACACACACACACACACACACACACACACACACACACACACACACACACACACACACACACACACACACACACACACAAATGCACGCACACAAATAAACACACATAAATCTCTCCTCTCTCACCTCTCTTCCACAACAGTCTGTCCATTGCTCCTGGTCTCCTCCACTATTATTTTCTCCTCCTCTGGGAACAACATGTGTACATCCTTCCGACTAGAACCTGTTTGGAAAAAAGACAGTATTAAGTTACTGATAATCACTGAGAAAAAAAAATGTACCATGTAATACTCTTATGTTCATGAAAATGAGTAATGAAACCATAACTAGAAAACCCTTTGATGGATTGTAAAAATTTGTTATTATAATGTTATTATAAGCTACTGCCAGTACAAGTCTACAGTATAATAGCTGGATTTAGATACACTAGTCTGTGCACACACAAATATAGCATAGCATATAACACAGCACACATGCACACAGATACAAAAGATGAAACATAGGCTTACTAGCAGCAGGAGAGGTCTTAGTCCACTGGCCTCAGTGGCTGGTGATTTAGTTTCCCTGTTCATTTATCACTTCCTGTATATTCCTCTAACCCCCCTTTAAAGTGAAAGCTGGGATCCTAACCCATATAGTGGTGTATATTAGCTGATCCATGTAAGTGGAATACATCCACCAAGTCTGGTTAGTTAACTACTTTCCTGACACAAGAACAAGAACTTCACCGGGAATGTGCTGCTCCAAAATGAATGAAGTAGATATACAACGTGATTTTGAGCAATGATACAAAGATGAGAAACTGGGAAGGATTTAATGGACCAAACTTGGTGGATGAGTTATACTCAAATGGAGCAGCAAATGCCGCTATATGGATACGACTCCAAACTATCACTTTAAGCTAGGCAGCTGGGTAGTAAACCTGGGGCTTATGGTTGCAATGTCTTACGAGAAACCGAGGCAGTCCTGTAACTATGGGCGGTCCAGATACTGTCATAATCCGAGTCCTCTGATTGGTCAGAACATGGTGGGTTGCCGGTGAGGCTGGCATCAGCGAGCACGTGGTTGTGCATAAGGTCAGTCCCTTGCCAGGCTGCACCATAAAGTAACCAAGGTGTGGGCAAACCATATTGGAGGAGTGAGGGTGGTACAAACCATGTTGAATAGGAGTGGAGGGGAAGGGGTCATGGGACAAACCAAATTGAATGTATCAGGGACAGAATGAACAGCAAATTGTTTGGGAAAGAAAATATGGGATTCAAACCGAACGGAACCGACAGGAAAATATAAAAAATATATATGTGTTGTGAACGATATAAAATATGAGAACAAGAGTGGAGGAAAACATTCAGAAGAAGAGAGGAATGTATAGGAAGAGTAGGGGTTCATACGAGTAATGATGATGGTGATGACGATGATGAGACCAAACAAAGGGAGAGGTTAATGAAAAGCAATATGACCATATTATTATCAAGAAATGCATTTTCAAGCCACAGGTGGACAAGGGGACAGGGGGAAATGTGTTTTCAACAGATTTAAAAGGCATCCAGGTTGAAGGATTTAACAGGAAAACACAAACAATTGAAGGAGGAGGAGGACAGACGAACAAAGGGATTACACAGAAAAAAGAGACAGAGGAGAGAGAAAGAGAACAATGTTAGAGCCAAAAGCAGAGAACAAACAGTGGTTAGCACTAAGCTAGCTAGCACCATGTGTGTTGCCATGTAGGTGACAATGTGCGTACGGTGTATTCATGTACACATATATGTGTGTGAGTGTGTGTACTCACTGGAGTTGAGGGTCTGTCGTGTCTTGGCACTGGTACAATACGCCTCAATCACTTTCAGTATCTGAGCGTCCTCCTCTAAAGCTGCTGTACCTGAGAGAGACAGACAAGCCAAGAGTAACGGAGGATTGTATTGAGGTCGTGGTATAAAAACACAGAGAAATGCAAGTTTGCAATTCTTCCTCTACAGTCCTTTCAACTGTTGCCATCATGTTGGGCTTTGCCAAACAATTCTGGTTGCCAATGGCAAAAGGAGAGAAGCAGAAAGTCTTTCTCAAGTCAAGAAAATGTGATAGTTGCACCCTTAACTCAAAAGGCAGCAGTCTTAGAGCTGTATTGCCTTCTGCTCTCCTGAAGTCAAGTGGTTGATATATATGCCTCTTCTATGATGCATTTTTCCCTGTATGATTATTAAACGTTAAAGCAAAATAGTAGTTCTAGAAACATTATCTTTTTAATTCTGAGAGACTGATGCCTGCCATGTACCAATGATAGCTGAACATTTTTTCCCATTAAACTTCATTGTAACTGGTAATACCTCAACATTATGTCGTGTCTTATATGCCAGATATCCACAGAAATTAGTCAGACACACCACCATCTGATAAAATGGGCTGAGAAATGAATTACCAATAGCTGTTGTGCTTTAGGGTGGTATTTTCTGTTAAAACTGGGCCTACCAGAGTGGAGATCTTTTCCCCAGCATATTACTGGGATGCATACGTACTCTTCCTCACGGTAAAGTCCTCTTCTGAGGGTTTCCTCTCTGGCTTCCTCTTCGGGAGGAGCTTCTTCATGTTCTTCGGACTCTTATTTATGTCCTGCAAACCAGAAGACCGAGAGACATGTATGAATTTACCTCTCATCAGTGCACAACCTATTCCAATTTACCAGGAAGGAGAAAAAATATCCCAAAAGCCATACTAAACATATGGCAGAGAATGTGAGTCAAATCCTGTATAAGTATACAACATAAATACGGTATGTAGGGAGATTAGCATTCCTGAGGGTCTCAGCCATGTAAAGTCTCTGTCTTCTTTTAAATCCATTTTCAAAACATATTTTTTATCTAAAGGGCTCCTTCTAATTGTTTGAATTATGATATCATTCCTTCTTATCTCTTTTACTATAAATTTATTGCAGACTCAGTTGCTGAAGTTCGTTTCAACTTTGTAACTTTGTTTCAAATAGTGCTATATTAAAAAAGTTAGTTCTTATACTTGTGATAATTTGTATGGAATTACATTACGATGAAATTGTACTTCCTAATTTGGCTGAGGACCTCCTCAGGACCCTGGACCACAGTTTGACAATAACATATGCCATAAATTAGTACTAAATCTCTCATTCCCGTTAGATTTTTACTGTGTTTACTGTATCTGGTGTTGTACCTCCTTATAACAGAGAGCAGCAGCTGGTCGAAGAGGAGGTGCTGGGCGAAGGCAGCTGAGGCTCCAGGGTTTGGGGGTGCTGGGCGGCTCTAGGGGCCCCCACATCGGGCCGGCACTTTGAGCCGTCCCGTATGAAGAGGGGTGGGGAAGGGTGTGGTAGGCTGGTACACCGCTCCCTCCGCGAGACTCTGAATGTCTGGAAGGAGTGACGGGGTGGGACGGCAGCTGGGAGGAGCAGAGGACGGGGAGGCGGGGTTGGTTGACTGATCGGTGGACTACTTGGCTGAGTGACTGATTCCTTAGTGACCAGTAGGACTTACCGTGTGACACACAGACAGAGGCTTGGGTGTGTGTGTGGCGGTGGTGTGTGTGTGTTTAGTAAGAAGATCCAGCCAGTCCTGTAGGTCTTGCTGACTGTGACACACCACTTGCATCCGCTCACTCTGGGTGCCTACACACACACACACACACACACACACACACACACACACACAGACATACAGATCACACAGAGACATGTTTACTGCAAATCATCAGAACATAATAAATGGTATGCGTGTATACAAGGCATGCTAGGATACACACACCTGTTGACAGGAGCTGATTAGTTGACAAAGCAACAAAGAGTTTTTATAGTGCTTGCAGTGCTAGGTGTTCATCCTCAGATTTATGATAGGCACTATGAAAGCACTATGTACAATGCATTCCAGGAATTATTCTGTGATGAAATGTTTTCATTTACTTTTTTAGCTTCACTTTCCATGATCCTGCTTTGTTTACTTTTGCTTCACTTAATAATGTCCTATATGTCCCAGAAAGCATGAACTTGTTGTATTCAAAGGTCAGTTTGCTGAGTCTGAGGGCTGACACCAAAACCTGACATTTAATACTGATGTCTTACATAGCTAAAAACATTTTCCCCATCTGTGTTTGGCTAACCTGGATTCAGTCCTCGTGAATCATCACAGCCGTGTAATCGTCATAATCTTTGCAAGAGGCCTCATAGCTATTACTTAACAATGTGAAAATGTTTTTTTTTTACTTACTAAGTATTTTTACTTTAATGTGATCTAAATGCTGCTGCTAACATGGCAGAGTAACAATTTTTTACTTTACAGTATAAGTAATAAAACCACCACAAGAAGTATAAAACCACTGAGACCCAATGGAAACCTGCCAGTGAACCCCAATCTGTCATTTGTCTTTAAATCAGGTTTGTATCAGTAAGCAGTGTAAAGAGAGAAGGTCTGACATGCCAAATGAGAGGGCTAACCAGATATTTCAAAAGCATTCCTGAGGTTGTCTCCGTCTTCTATCCTGGAGATGAGCATTCCTGACAGCGGGACCCTCCCCTGCACATGAACACACACAGAACCATGCAGGCTTAGTCAGAGGAAACACTGGACTGGACAATAAGATAAAGACAACCAGTGTGTGCATGATAGATAGATATAGATATAGATAGATATGGTTATAGCTAAATATTTATCTATATATCTATATAACTATATAACTATATCATATACATATATAGATATATATCTGTAGATGTGCCTGACCTGCCTAGCGGGCTTGACGGTTTATTCAAGTTTTAGAGTTACCTGGTAGATGAATCCACTCATCCTCGGGCTGGCAGAGATCATGAGCAGAGTATGAGGGAAGAGGAGGAGGTAGCGCTCATTTGTCTCCTGAAACACAAAACACATTATAATTATTATAGTCTTACCAAGAGGGACTGGACACAGAGCTCTCAAGTTTTCTCAGCATTTACAAGAATTTTAGTTTTACTACTATTTTTGTGGTTATCCCACAGCATTGTGAGTTTATTCTGGGGTTTAATTTATACAGCTTCATTTGAATCAGTCATTCTAATGCTCATGAGTTGTCAGCCGTTGATTTTTAGTTGTTATTAGGTTAGGCTTGGTACCTGACAGCTCTGTGTATGAACGATGGTCTGGGCCATGTGGAGGACTGGACCCAGGGTTTTGATGTCATCTCCCTCCCAGTTCCTGATTGGCTCCGTAAGAATTTGCAACTCCAAGTCCTTCTTCTTCCTCACTTCCTGGCACTGAGACTGAACACAAGAGGATTGAACAATGACATAATAGTCATGGTGATATTCCAAGTATTCTAAGTTTTACAATTTTTTAAACTTGATGAGATATGAGCTCTACATATTTGAATGTTATTTTGTTATTTTGCAGGTGACATCAAATAGAAGTCGACAGTACTTGCTTGTCTGTTGGTGAACATTTTAGATGTAAAAAAAATTATGTAGAAAGAAAAAATCTTGCATAAACTGACTGATGCGTGTGTGTCTTACTGCAAGGTTTTTGAAGGCTGTCATGGAGGTATGGAGGTCTGCTCTGTCAGGGTGGTGGTCCTAAGACAAGACGTAATGTGAAGACAAAGTAGGTTCATGCACCACATTTTATGAAAACAATTAACAAACTTTCCTAAATTAGAGGGGAACCTCTTCTTTCTAAAGCAGAAATGCCAAGGCAATGAAAGTAAATACACTGGACAAGATAGCAGCCAAATTAATTCTAAAGGTAAAGCTTAGCAACTTTAGCCACCTAAAAAAATGCTGGTAACAAATGCCAGAGCTCTATATTGCCAAAAAGATAATGGAGAACATTTCAAGGGAGTTAGCTGCCATGGCAAGCCTGATGTTAGCCTAGCCTGACTAGCCATGGAATCTAACTCTGTGGAACAGAGCTGGGCTAATTCTAAGGCTCAATTACATCAGCAACGCCTGTCCCGCCTTGTAACGTCAGTGACTGAGCCAGTTAGTTTTTCAAACAAGAAATCACACTTGGATTGAGCAACACCAGACACCAGACAAATTTTTTTAAAGAGCACATTAACAAGCAACAAGCAACAAGCAATTAACAGCGATTAACACACTTGAGCTAGCTATCATTCAATCTATAGTAGTGCTAGCTGAAATGCTAACCAAAGCCAGTGATCTATCAGGGTCACATGGGTGGTTATGGTGTCTGTGCTCTCTAAATTAACCAATGAGACAGTCAACTAAAAACTCAACCTGAGACACACAGACAGAGGCGAGGACTCACCTCCATGTGTCTGTCCAGCTCTTTCAGCAGGGTTGGGTATCGGTCCAATCTGGTGAAAGGTTTACTGAGGCCCATGGTCAGAGTCAGGATGCCAGGACTGGACGCTCCCTTTGACTCCATGTACTCCCCCAGCTCCTCACTACAACACACACAGCAATAAATAATGCCCAAACATGTGGACAAATCTGGGTAAGTCCTATGGGGTGACTTTCACATAGCTTCTCAATCCCTACGAGTAGCTTCAGTAGTTTTTCAAAAACTGGATTTCATATTGCACATCCTCACTGGAGGGAAACTGGGCTCCAAAAACGGAGGCAAACACACAGCCAAAAAAGGCATGTGAGTACAAAATCCATGAAATGTTTTGTCATGTTATTAATGTCTTAATTAAAATGAAATATTCTCTTTTTTAAAATGGTGGTATTAATAATGATACGAGGAAGAAGATACAGGAGAATGAAACATTTCCTTCAATATGTAGCACTCATCTTTTATGTACATACTATATTTCTCACAAGGGTTACTAAAAACTAAACACAGACCTTTTTTTCTTTTTTTCAGCATACATGTCCTCTAGCTATACACTTTTTTATATATGCTTGCGCACACACATTCCCTTTTACTGCACCTGTGTTGAGTGAGTACGTTGACAGCTGAGGGATGGTTAGAGCAGTAAGCCACATAAAGCATCTTCATCTGGGGCATCAGACTCAGGAAGAACCCCCCAACTCTCTGCTGACATTCTGGGAGCCTACACACACACACACACACACACACACACACACAAAACAACATTCCACCTGTTTAGACTAGTTTAATTTAATTGACAACTCAAAGAGCTTAGTTTGAGCCTCACTGGCTTCCAAGTATGAATTCAAATTTATCATGTAGTTTTTTCAGAAAAAGAGGGTTTGTGAATTCACTATCCTGATAACACTGAGTAGTATTAGACAAAACAATGAGGCAAGCCTTGAAGGGACTTAAGCTGGCATGCACAGGGCAGTCTCGAATAGACTGTGTTGCTTCAGTCTGCCACTAGATGTCTCTCTTGTCATGTTAGCTAAGCATATGTGCCTTCTGTTCAATCAATAGGAGGTATAGGGACTCACTGAATTTCAGAGGTTACAGATGATGAAGTTGAATGAAAGAAGATGAACGAAGCAAAAGAGCAAGAAGCAGTTCACAGGCAAATGAAAATGCGAGGAGGATGAAGAGTTCTATGAAGGGAACATTAATGAATGAATGTATTACAAAAGAAGCAGAGAGAATGAGCATTCAAAATCTCAATGCATGATACGACAAGGGCCCAGAACAAAATTTTATATGTTGAGGCAGTGAAGAAAGTAAGGGTAGAAAAAAGAATGGTGAGGATTGAATAGCACATTGTAGGCTCAGTGAAGGAAAAGCACAGAAGATAGAGGTATAAGCAATGACAGGAGAGGCTTTTTGGCATTTATAGCAGGTGCAATTTCAGCACTTCTGCAGTTGAGACAGGGCAAGATGGGATGGGGCGAAAAAATAATGATGGTAGATGCATCACCAAAGGAGATACGTCAAGTGAGAGGAGATGAATTCAGGTATATTATAGAATTAATACCAACTGGAAAATGTTTCTACAGCTTGTTTTACGATTACCCACATGAAGCCCCTGGCAACAAAGACAGGAATTTGTATCAGTTGTATCACTCTTAACTGTCATGTGGAATGCTGTCATTACTTTGTACAGCTGTACAGACAGACATTAGATGTGTGAGAAAGATGACAGGTGTTTTGGTCATGAATACAATTTACTTTCATGCAGACAATGCATAATTCCATTATGAAAAGACAATACGGCTGTAAAATCTTTGTAAGGTATACCAGTAACAATTTAAAGGCAGCAACCCAGGCTAATTAGGTTAACAGTGAAATGGCACTGTGCATGATCCTTGACCTTTGGAAAAAAAAAAATCCACACCAGCCAGATGACACTGAATTGTAACCACTGAAACTAGTGAGTCCCAAAGGATTCTTTAGTTCAGTTCCTCAGTCAGTCCGCTGGGTCAAGCTGGTAAAAGGTGGAGCTGGGTGATCTATTGCTGGTTCTACAAGATGTGAACATGAACAGATGACCTCTGGCTATCTGCAGCTTTCAGCAAGCCAAATCTAAGATGTTTCAAAACAAGAGGTTACCTGGAATTGAATTTCAACCAAAGAAAACATGGCTAATGAAAGGCCTGAAACTAAGTGAGAAGTCTAAGAAAAACAACAGTACAAAATCAAATGTTAAAGGACCATATAAATAATTTTTATTATTTATATTTCTATTTATTTATTAGCTAAAAACACAGTATTACTGGATATAATACCCTATTTTTGCCTAGTATTGGCATGATATCTAATATAATTGTAAAGCAGTGCATCTGTACTAAACAATGACCAAAAATAAGTAAGAATGTACTGACTTGGTACGCTCCTCCAACGACTGAACCAACATCTGCTGGAAGGTCGAGATCTCCTCCAGATTTCCCTGAATGTGAGTGATGTCACTGCTGCTTAGTCTGCAAAGGACAAAGGAAAAGAAGTCACCAGTGATTTCTAACTGTTCACTCTGTCCTCTTTCTACTTCTGCTCGCAGTCTATCTTTCATGCAAATAATGTGTCTTTCATACAAATATACTAAAAAAAAAGAAAAGAAATAGAAAATTAGTGAGGTATATAGTATGCATGATAAAGGCTATTTCAGGAGCAACACAATAAAAAGTTAATCACAAAAATATGTATCTACTTGTCACTGGGGTGAAGGGAGCGCAGATATGTGGCCAAGAGACTCTGGAGCTCTCTTGAATATTCACTCTCTGCTTCCAAGATGTTCTGCAGGACCTGAGAGAAGGAACCGTCACATATGGCCCTTTTCCATTAGTATCTACTCGGCTCGCCTCGGCTCGACTCTACTCGCCTCGACACGGTTTAGGTGGTTTTCCATTACAGTTGAGTAGCACCTCGCCGTGGGTGGAGTCGTCATAGCAAGGCGGCGCACCGTCCAGCTCCCTCTGGATTCTTTGGGCCGCCACCAAGCTCAGAAAAGTCTCCACGTCTTTATTTGACTGCGGTAGCGGTTTGCTTGCCATTTTCCGACTTTGACAACTTCACTGACGATCAATGCGCACGGCCGCTGTTGCCGTTTTTTTTTTTTTTTTTTTTTTTTTTTAATGTCGGGTTTTGTTTTCGTGCGGGAGTCGCTCTCGTCACTCCCTGTCCAATCAGTTGCCTGCACGGCGTTAACGTCACATTTTCAGCTCGACTCAGCGCGACTCAGCTCGCTTGGAACCCCGGCTGAGTAGGTGCTAAATGGGACCTGCTAGCAGGTACTACGACCTAATGGAAAAGCTCTTAAACCGAGTAGAGTCGAGCCGAGTCGAGCTGAGTCGAGCTGAGTAGGTACTAGTGGAAAAGGGGCAATAGATAACAAACACACACACACACACACACACACACACACACACACACACACATTCACTTTAATTATGTAGAATCAGATGTATCAGTGTTGAAATTACTAGTTCCCTATTAAAAAATCATACATTTTGAAACAACCAAAGAACATTGTTGACCAAAAAACTGAATACCTCGAACATAGCGGCCTAAGGGTGCATTATATCCAAAGACTCACACACACTCACACACACACACACACACACACACACACACACACACACACGCACACACACACACACACACACACACACACGGAATATGCCCAAACCTTGCAACTGACATTCCTCTTATCTGGGAGTCCATTAGGGAAAAGGGAAGACAAACTTTTTCTTTTTTTCTTTTTATTTATATATTCCTTTTTGCTGTCACATTACTGGCAGGGAACAGTTTTGACTTCAGGCAGGGCGTGTGTAGGTGTGTGTGTGCGTGCGTGTGTGTGACTCAGGTAGTCCAACCAGTGATGGAAAGCCCACTGGGAATATGGCAGCTTGTTGCATTATTAAGAGACACACAAATGCACACCAGCAGCCAACCCTGGGGCAAGGCTGCCCCAGAAAGCAGTGGGATGGAAGAAATAACCTACATTACATCTGCCACACACAGACACAGACACACACACATACACATTCACTAAACATGCAGGGGTCACACAAACACACACACTCTCTGTCTCTCCCAGTCTTTCCTGTTTTCCTGTTTCTTTCAAGTCACCTCACCTGATCTCCGGGTAATGAAATCCTCACAATTCAAATCAGCTGGCCTACCACCTGCTGCCATTTGGAGCCAACAATGAGCAAAACTGCCTAATACAGCTTTAAAGAAAGACTGAAATGTTTTATTTAACCTCTGAAGAAAATTCACTTCTTTCAAAAATATTTATAATAATCACTACTTTGGCCTATGAGGTCACTTTTGTTGTTGTTGTTACTGGAACATACAGATTCTTACAATGGCGTACTAAGGCCATTGTAGAGGAAAAAAAAAAAAAAACACAGAGCCGGGGGGGTGGGTGTAATATTCGGAGAACAAAAACTCAAAATTTTAAAGTTTTAAGCTGTAAATTTGAGAGCAAAAAAATGATATTCTCCGAGATTAAAGCAGTAAATGTACAGGAAAAAAAACTCACAGTAAAAAACAGATACTTTTGCAATTATAAGTCACAGAGCGATAAAAAATAGTTTTTCTTAGCCTATATATATTTTTTGGTCAAGGAATCACATGGTTCATATTATTCCCCCACCTCCAGCTCCTTAATTTTTCCTTTTTTCCCTACAGTAGCCCTTATATGCTGTTCTAGATTCTGGTCTAACAAAAATCGAAATATATCAATAAAAAAATTAATCAAAAAAAAAAAAATATTACAACACTTTTCTTTAAATTTTTTTCTTATGTTTGCCCAATAAAAACATTTCTTTTTTTCCAGACAAGACAGTTTCCAAAAAATAAATAAATAAATAAAAATACCAAAGTGCAATTTTTTAAAAATATTTGTGGAAAGAAATAAAAGGAATTTTATGGAGAGAGTTAAACAAAGCATGTTAAAATTGAGGCCTGCCCCTGCAGTCCTGGGTTTCAGATGGTTTAAAAAGTGCAGATATGTGCAAAGTATTCACTTTAGAGAATTTGTAGTCCTAACATGCTCACATACACAAACACAGTTTCTAATAAGTGTGACACTCACCACATTGTAGTAGGTCTTACTGATGATTGTGTTGTCAAACCCCTTTGGGGGACTTTTCAGGGTTCCTGATTTGGGCTTATCAGATGCTGGCTTATCTATAATAAGGAAAACGAAGAACAGAGTGGTTCAGAGGCCATGGGTGTAAAAATACAGAGGCTTAAAGAAGTTCAATTTGTCTGCAAGTTTCATTGCCACCTGCAGGAACTCAAGACGTCACAGTACTGGACACACTGATTGACAGGCGACTTTGGTAGAGTGTTGGGTGGTAGAGTTACCTGAGCATTAAATCAGTCCACATGGTGGTAAACTATCCTCATTAGTTGCTTTGTGCTCCCCTGGCCTGCAAATATACTTTCTATCTCTCCATTCACTTTCATAGCAAAACAGCTCCCAAACTAACACTTTTAGCAAATAAAGGAGCACCAACAAAGCGGATTACATCAAAACAAAAAACAAGTCCCGGTACCAACTTTTTTTTTTTTTTTTTTTTTTTTTTTCCTGCATAATTGCAATTGAAATTGCAAAGTAAAATCTCATATGTACATTGCTTTGGAAAAAAAACATCTACCAAATGTGAATTGTAATTGTGAAGTACTGTTTCATTGTTTCTTCCTAGTGCAAGATTGTCTGCAGACTCTACTTGCTGGATATACTTTCCAATATAAATAGGAGAGTAACAAGAAAAGACAAGTTTAATTTCCTCAAAAAATGGGAACGGGGTGTTCTTTTTTCTTAAATTGGCACAATCCATTTTATTTGTTTTCACTTATGTGCTGAAAGTGTTTTTTTTTTTTTTTTTTTTTTTTTTTTTTTTGGGTGGGGGGGGGGTTAGGGGGGTGGGGTGGTTGTGTGCTATAAAAGTGAATGGAGAAATAAAAAATCCAGTACTGTGGATTAGCAGCCCAAGGGAGCACAAAGCTCATGAGGAGGTTTCACCACCATGTGGACTCACATCACACCAGGGAACTATACAACCCAATACTCTACCTAACTGAACTCTAAGTTCAATTTTGTTTTAACACCAAAGATGGAGAAACTCACAGCTCACAGCTTTATAGAGAAACTCACAGCTTTATAGGGCATTGTAATGTCAAAATGAAATATAAGACAAAGTTCACAGATCACATAAAATAATGTGAGGCTGACAACTGGACTGGTATGCCACTGGAAAGAGAAATAATTATTTTTAAGACCTATAATACAGACTTTAAGTCAAGTCAAGCCAATTTTATTTGTATAACCCAATATCACAAATGACAAATTTGCTTCAAGAGGCTTGAGGCTATAACATGCTGTGCTCTTAGACCCTAACATCAGATAAGAAACAACTCCCTTAAAGACATAATACTGAACTGAAGACATAAAAATGTGCATGGAGAGTTCTGGACTGGATTTGAAGATGCTGTTCATTGTTCTGGTGTAATTACATGAACAAATCTTTCAGTTGACTGTGGTGTGTTGGTGTGTCTCAGGGGAACAATACCACCTCTCATAGGAGTTGAATCACTGCTACTCTCTATTCCCTGGAAGGAATCACAGAAAATGTATCTGTACTCACTTCTATTACGTTCCAATACTGTGGCGGTATCACAACATGGAGGACAAACAAAGAATGAAGACCTAAATTCAATGAGGCTACATTGTTGTGTCATTTCATTGTCCTGGTTATTGTCATTTCAAGATTATGTAGCCAAACATCAGGCATTGTCCTGCCCTCAAATGAACTATCCTGCTTTACAGTGAGTGAAATGCAATGCCTGAAGGTTAAGAGGAACAAGAAAAGGGAAGTATCTTCTAGATAATGGCAGGCTTAAGGTATTTATCTGCTTTAGTCAGAGAAAGCCTTCAAAGCAATGGAATAGAGAACTTACTGAGGCAGAATCTGCTGTAATCATGATGCTAAACAGGAAGACAGGAAGCATTTATTTTTGGGCTTCTCAACACTACCAAAAATCTCTCCATAAACAAGTCAATTAGTCTCAAATTAAGTCTTAAACTCTATTTATTTCCCGTCTTCTTTCAGATGCTAATCAACTTGTTTTAAGAAATTTTCTTGAATCAACTGTCATCTCTTGATCCTGGCGGGCCTGATCCTGTCTTGTTTCAACTTATTTATACTATCCCTGAAAACATGCAAAACAGCAATGGGAACAAATGGGATTATCTCATGGATAGGAGACTAAATTTGAAGTTTTGTTTGTTTTTGTTTTTAAATTTGTACCAGTATTCTAGAGCTGAAAATTCAACAGTTAGGTCTGCAACTATGAATAGAACCCAAGGAGAAGGCAGTGTTTCACCTTCATTGGTGCGATTTCTCATGTCAATCTCCCATATCAGACAACTCCCACTGGTCATATGAATTAGCTGCCATTCTACAGAATCCAGCGGTATGACTGTCCTTGTTTTCTGCTCCAATCTCTGGGCCAGGAAGTTCCCTCAATACATCAGCTCTGGAACTTCCTGTCTTTGTCTGCTTGTGGAGCTTCCTTCCCCCCTTCCTCCCTTCCCTGAACACAAAGTTGCCAGCAACAGCACTACCCATTATGTCCAAAGGAAATACAAATGCAGGGGGCAGCCATTAGTAGGATGAGGAGCGCATGCAGCTCAGTTTGCAGTTCAGAAATGTTACACAATGTGTACACATTTTTATGTGATGTATTTATTTTATCTCCAGTTCCATGAAGAGCAACTGAGAACCAGACAGCATGAAAACTGCTGACAATCTGCCTATCCATCTCCCTCTGTGTTCAGTTTTCTATGTGATCATTTTATTGAGCAGGCTTCTGTCTATTCATTTTGTTAGATGCAAGCCAAACATATTATAAGCTATAAACCAAGCTATGATATGAGCTAAGAGCTTCAGTGATCGCAATATATTAGGCATACAAATTGGCACTCTGTTGTAATATGATTCAATGGCCGTCCTACTGCTGAAAGACGTAGCACTGAAAGAGCTTATTGAGCTACTGAGAGATCTGCAGGAACTGTGTGTGTATGTGTGTGTGTCTGTGTGTGTGTGTGTGTGTGTTGTGTGCATTAATGTATCACACAAAGCACACGCAGTGTTACCATAAGGAAACAGACTCCAATATTTATCATATCGCAATTCAAATTCCAACTACAATATAATAATTTATTAGTCCTTACCATGTAGATACAGTGGAAACTGCATAGGAGCAATATGTTCTCTGTCCTTAGTTTTAGTTGTATATAACATCAAATGAGGGTATGAGGAAGATAACCATAATTATGGCGACAATTAACATTTCCAAAGTCATATTTATTAAACCAAGGTTTCTAGTGATAATTAATGACCTGATGCAATGTAACTATATTGACTAATTTAAAAAAAAAAAAAAAAAGTAATTTAAATTAATTTCATTTATTAACATTACAGCTTCACTGAGTGATTTATGACCACTAGAGGTTGTTTGAGAGCTCAAATTCCATTTGTAAACAAATGCCCTGCCTCTGGGATCACATGGCAACTTGGTTCTACAAAACTCAAGGTTTAGGTGAGAAAATGTATTTTGGGATGACAATGAGGGATACATTTCACTCTTACAAGGGCACTGTGGGAATACTTTTTTCTCTGACCTCTAATTTAAAAATGTGGTAAAGCTGCAGACTTTTGGCAACAAGGTAAGACAGTTTGATTGAAGCGATCTGCATAGTTTCAGGAGCAGGAGCCCCTTCCGACATTCCTAAACCTCTCCTCTATTCCGTTCTTGTTACTCTGCACTCCTTTAAACACCTTTTGTTGATGGTGCTGTCCTTGCTAGTGAAATTAACTTTTTCTGTCGCCACAGTGCTGACTACAGTGACAGAGTGCCTCTGTTGCTGCACATCCAATATGAAATTTGGATATGTCTGCACATATATCTGATATATATCTGCAGAATGTGTGGTTTTAGAGATGCTAAATGAAGCTGAGACGGCGAGCAGGTGAAGTAGAGGGCAGAAGAAGAGTTCATTCAGGCCAATCAGTGGCCAATACAGAGCTAAAACCTGGAAATAAAAATAGGCTAGAAGCTAATTGGTAGAAAAAAGACACAGTGATGACTCTCACATTGCAATTGGTAATTTTACTGTGAAAAATGCATTTAATATCGCATTGCAATGTAGCTTTATTAATGCCTCGACACTCTTGTCTAGGCATTAATTACAAGGTTTTGCAAGTAAAAAAAAAAAACAGTTATATATATATATATATATATATATATATATATATATATATGTATCATCAGGGTTGCACTAGAAGGAAACATATTTATTAGTCTATCTAAACCAAGATGACCTGGGATGGAGCCTTGAGGTACTCCTCAGCAAAAATCTGCATACATAGCTACAGAATCACTCAACACAACAGACTGTTGTGTGCATATGCATCACTACTAATGGATAGTATAGTGTAAAAACTGCCACTGTAAATGAATAATTTCACCTAATAATTTAAATACAAGCCAGTTTTTAGGCCTTTGATTTTAGATCCAAATCCAACAGTAGCAAACTAAATTATCCACAACCACCATAATCACCAACAATAAGGACAATACGAATGCATAAAATCTAAAGAAATAAAAGTACTCACCTCCTCCTTTAAGCTCCCGTACATAGTTACTGGGGAACCAGCCAGTCTTGCCATTGAGCGAGCCTTCCCACCAACCCCCCTCTTCTTGCCGGCTCACGCTGATGATATCACCCTTGGAGAAGGAGAGCTCATCCTCATTGGTCTGCTGGAAGGCAAAGCGGGCCTTGACCAGCAGCTGACCACACCCACTGCCCTCCGACATGTCCTGAGAATGAGAGAGAACAACAACACAAACTGAGTATGTACCAAATGTACAGGCTAGAGATGCAAAAACAACATGAGTGTAAAAAATTTCAATGAAGACCAGAATCACAGGGAATTCACATTCACAAATGGAAAAATATTGGAAGCTTTATTTTAAAAAAATAAAGCTTCAGTCAAAGAACCATGCATGGTCAAATGATGAAAGCAGATGAGTAATTTATTCTATAAAAGACATATCCTGATTTATGCCAAAGTACAAAATAACAAAATAAAAAGTAAGAAATAAGAAGAAATAAATATGCAAAAAGAAAAAAAGGGATTAACAGGAAGCTTAGACAAATATATCTACATGACTGCGGTCAGGGAGGAACCTAAAACATACCAAAGGTGTACAACACTGAGTGGCTGATATTCAATACAAGGCAGTCTTATCAGCCAAACCCTGGATGAACTTTGCTCGTTGTAATTACTTATGTTTTTTTGTCGCTGTCATCATGGTAACTCACCAGGCTGCGGTACTGAGGCTGCAGCAGCTTGGAGGAGCGATTCTGAGTGTTGAGACAATCAAATGACTTGATTCGCAATGTTGAGGAGTGCTGCACACACACACTGTCCCCACCCACACCAATATCTGTCAATGAAAGTACAAGAACTTCTTGACATTTTTTTAATTGGTATTTTTCATTATTATAGTAAATAAGACATAATACGAGAAAACATGAAATGAAATAATTAAATAGACAGACAAACACACAAACACACACACAAACACACAGCATTACCTTCAGTGGCTTTGTTGAGGGCAACCAGGGAGTTGAGGACCTTGGAGAAGTTCAGTCCCTGAAGGAGATCACTGACCTCAAATGGCTAGAGGTGGGAGAAGCAAACAGAGAAGATGAAGTGAAGCTGAGAAAGGCAACAAGGCAGATGTGGGATGTGGGCCAGAAGAGCAGAGGATACTATAAATTCATGAGAAATTCATAAAGTATGAGATCAAGTAGGACACGAGGTTTCCTTCTACACACACACACACAAAAACAGTTCTATTTTTGGAGAGGAACATCAATTCATGCTACCCCCTTTAAAGGGAAAGTTCATCCATCTTGAAAAATGTGATTTCATGTCAATTCTTCCAAAGCTGTTCTGTAGGACAGTAGTGGTGCTCTCTTCCTCTCATTGTTACTGAGTGCTGGATACTGGCTGGATGCTCCAAATGCTAACTGTTAGCCTCCTGCCATTGAGCTGGACTTCCCCCCCCTGCAAACATTCTTAAAAACAGACACCTTGATCCACTAGAACAGGGGTAGGCAACCATGTGCCATGGAGGGTCAACCACCCAAAAACTCCACCAGGAGATTTCACTGATTAGTCCCTTCTCTCTGAAGGTGAGGAAATCAGTGAAATCACCCGCTTTAGTTTAGGTATTCAGTTTAACATCACTTTACACTTTACTCTCTCCAAAAATGAAATCAAAATACGACAACAGGCTGCACATGGACAAAGTTTTTGCTGAAATTACTGTTACTAATAACTGAATTTTTTCAGAAATCAACACCCAGAATGATCCACTAATGTCTGCAGCTTCTCTGTCATTCCACACCAGAGGAACTGCAGAGAACTGTCAACATTTTTAACACCATAAAAGTCTATAAAAATTAAGGTGGAGGTGGATTAAGGTGGTTGTTTTTAAGAGTGTTAACTGGGGGGAAGTCCATTTCAATGTCAGGGGGCTAACAGTTGTACCAAACAGGCAGAAGTGTTTTTTTTTTTTTTTAATAGCAGCGATACCCCTTTAATGGACACTATCCTTTAAAAACCAAGAAAGTCAGTCTACTGCTACATACTGTGATGCGTGTGATGTGTGTTATGAATTTTTACCATATAGATTAATGCCAGCCTATGTGGTTACCTACAGTCCTACGTTTAGGTGGGTTTTACCCTCAACCACATCCCTACTACCACAGCAGTCTGCTCAAGGATTACTCAAAGGTCTAAGCTCTCCCTTGTAATCTCCCCATTACACACACAGACATGTCCATCATCAAAACACCTCCCGAGCCCCTAATCTTGTGTATACCACAAACACCTCTACAGTCCCAAGTCACGGTGGGCAAATCATCTGAGCGACAACATTAAGAGCTTAAAAGTCAAGGTTTGGGGGCACATCAGTTTTCTTAGTGGGGCGGTCCATTCAAAGCAAATCGCAAAACAGTTTCAAAGCAAATGTGCAATGGTAAGCCATACGAAAAGCCAGAAATAGCTGGACACACACACAGTAGACGATTTCCTAAATCCTAATTCTACATTCCTTTACAGATTGGGTCTCTTTCATTTAATGTCAACACCACATAGCTTTTCCACACACTTGTCCATTTCCCCAACACACAAATACCACTAAGAATGACAAGAATTTACATTACATGTTTGAGGCATTAGCGCAAACAGGCTACAATAATGTATCATAACAAATGACTTTTCTAGTGCTTATCCCATTGATCTTAACAAAAGAACACAAAGTAATTTGATTTTCTGTCTTTTAACATATGGATCTTACATGTTATTAATGCAGCAGAACTCATTTCTTATTGGGTGATATTTTAATTTAGATTTTATATTTCATCTCATAGTTTATGCCTCTTTAAAAAGATTTTATTAAGAGATCTTGACGTCTGCTGGTCCAGGAGGAATTGCAGCAGCACTGAGAGAACTTATCTCCGCCTACACAAGTCTCTGACATATGAACAAATTCTAAAAACAAATCATGTCTCGTCGTGCGTCTTCCTCTGGGACGTTTCTTTGGACTGACACTTCAATCTCTCTCAGATGGCAAAAGGCCCAGAACAAGGACGCTGCAGCACAGTTCCACAAAATGCAACACAGCAGTGCTGCCTCGCTGTAGCAACAGTTTGGAAAACGCCACAGAGGAACTCTTTGTGACCTTTTAAGATGGGATAAGGCTGGGCAGAACTCTACCACTGAAACCAGCATGGCTCAGATGGTTCCCAGCTCTTCCAAACAGAAGGCCAAACAGATTATTTTTGTCTAATGTTGCTTGGCAACAACATTTAGCTCCACTAAGTCAAAAATCAAATACGGAAGGCTGAATTTTAATGGCTTCTCAGTGGAAAATATTGCAAAATTCCAGCATTAAAAAGACAACAGTAAAGCCAAACCACTGTAATTATTTAACTTCTCATCAGTTAATCAAGGAAGTCAAAAACAATCAACTGCCATTTTGGCTCTGGCTGTCTGCAGTGATAATCTTCCCTATCAGACAGACAGTCTGGCTGCTCCTCTGCTTGTCCGATGTCTGACTGGCTGAATTATTAGTAGGCTAGCGTCATTGGGTCAGTCTGCTGGTAACAGAGGCCTTGGCTTCCAGAAGCATGGCTGACATGGCTCTAATCAACATGATTGGAAAATCCACTGGCCGCCTGACATGTTGAATTACATCAGCAGCCCACCATTCTCCGTCCCTTAACCTCTTTCCAGCAGTCGCTGTGCCAAAAACTCACTGTGCCCACCCTTTTATTGATAAATGCAGTTTAGCCATTAGTAGAGGACAGTGCTTGTATTGTGTGAACGTGTACAGCTGCACGAAAGTGATGCAGGGTGTCCATGGGAAAACAGCAAACACACTCTGTTGACTTTTGACTTTGACTTTTTAATAGTAATGATCATTTTTGCAGTATTAGTTTTGTTTACACTGAAAAAACGATCACAGTGTTGGTGCGATTTTTGCTGGGGAATGTACCAAAAAAACAAAACAAAAAAAAAAAAACAAACAAAAAAAAACACCTTTATCAAAAAACTGCAGATCCTTTGATGTGGAAATCGCACTCAGCCTTACTGCAATTTTGATACTATTTTGATTCATTGTTCAGCCTTAGAAAAACAAAAGTAGAAAATAAAAAGCCACCCTCCTTATAACTAATTGAGCTTTCGGTGACATCAAAGTAGCATCTCAAGTCCAGGATGGAAACCCCTCTGCTGCATCATCTGTGCTTCCTTTATGACGTAATGGCTTTTTCCATAGCCAAGACCGATACAGTATGTTACATCTACTGTACCCACTGTATGACAGGCTGGAACCTGAACCGATCCGTTGCTTTGCGCACACACACACACACAGACACACACACACACACACACACACACACACACACACACACACACAGACATGGGATCATGAGAATCAGTTCACATTAATGTCTTCCCACAAGCAACCGGCACAATGTTGATCAATCTTACCATAAAAATGTAATCAATTGTACTGTATATCGTTATCATATCAGACATGCACCACACTGACTGTTTTGTTATTTTAATAAAAAGCCAGTATCAGCCCAATATATCAGCTTGATTCTAATCCCTGGTATTAATTCCTGCCATGTTTACACATCAGACCAGCAGGTCCATGCTTATCTCTACTTCTTGTTTTTTCCACAACTGTAAATGAACCATAAATCATCCTTGGTCGAATTCATGCAGCTATAATCCATTTTTTTGAGTCAGAGCTATGAAAAAGTAGTACTGAAATGATACGAGGGGAAACAATGAATGCTTTCTGACTGTAAAATGGATGTGCTTACAGCCTACTGGTGGCTGATTACCATTACATCATTGTTTAGATGTAGATGCAGATACTGGTTAACTTGTAATTGCTTTAATTGGTGTGTTTATAATATTGTAGAGTGTGTTAAGAATAATTATTTGACAATACTACTGCAACTACAAATAATAATAATAATAATGCTAATAATAATTCTTATGAGTGTTATTATTGTTGATGTTGTTACTATTTTGTCTCTATTTAAATATATTGAGTCAGTATTTGCATCTTAATTCGTCTTCTACATGGGACGAGGATGGCAGAAAACAAATAAATACATAAAACACGTTACTGTCACACACACATTTCATTGCAAATGTCATAACCATTCACATTAAAAACGCTCTTCCTACTTGCTCACAGAATACTGTCATTTATTCATTACGCATCCGTTAATTGAGGTAATAAACAAGAGTGGTAACTGTAAATAAACAACAGGATACAATAAATCACAGGGAAGCAGGTGTGTGTTTCAGGAGGTGGTGTAACAGGTGAAGTAGTGAGTGGAGCTGAGAAACCGTCTCTCCAGGCTTCATAACGTGAAGGGGTATTAGGAAGTGCATTATTAATATTACGTTCACTCACCTCCACATTGAAAGCCCCGCAGCCTTTAATAAACTCGGTAATGTTCTTCTGACATTCGCTGTCGCTCCTCGGCTCCTGGAAAAACTACAGACAAAAACACACCGCTATTCAGCCAGCAGACACCAGCTCTTTCTTGGGAGAATCATAACGTGCTGGAAAACTGAATAAAGCTGTTTCCGTATGAAAAACTGTATTCCATGCGTCGCTCTTGCACTTGCCACTGCCTGTTATTCCCAAACTAGCTGGGGTAAGACACACAACTTCCGGTTACGACTTTCAAAATGAAACCGTCGTTGACGCGCGTGCAGCAACAGTAGCCTAGCACGAGCAAAGAGGAAATAAAAGAAAATACGAAACTGACATAAGGGGGAAATTATTTGCTGTTTCTACCCTAAATGTCATTATAAAGCACGTTTGCTGCTTCCTGTCGTTTGTAGACATTTAAATATGATACATTTTACACATCATGTGCGCTGAAATTGCACATGCCACGTTCTTATGGCTGCCGAATAAACATAAACAACATAATCAATCAGAAACACATAATAGACAACTTATAAGGGTGTCTACTATCTCAATAAAGTCTATTTTAGTTCATACTGTGGTGACAATGTTCCTGGAAGCTGTAGAATGGCAGCGCTCTGACGAAAAGTGACTAATTTTGCGCCTTTATTTGGACGGAAAAATGGGCTAACTTTCGTTGTCGTTGTAGTGAACCCTGGCTAGCTTGACGAAGTTCTTCCACAATCTCTCTGGGAAGTTGGATTAGCAAAAGAAGGAAATGACGTGAGAGGCTCTGGTGTGTGTGTGTGTGTGTGTGTGTGTGTGTGTGTGTGTGCGTGTGTGTGTGTGTGTGTGTGTGTGTGTGTGTGTCTACCGGAGAAAGAGAGAGAGACACCTGCTGTAGTTTGATACAGCAGGTGTGAAAAGACTCTAGCTTTAGCATTAGCTATGCTATAAAGTCTAGGCTATATAATGGTGGTATTCCTAATAGTCTATTACTACTAGGCTTGTATAAGTAGCATTAAGAGTATTCATAGTATTATCATAGACCTTTTATTCTCAACTTACAGACGTATTTATAGTGGCTTGTATAAGTATGCTAGTATAGCTTTAATTCTGCAAACGTGGTAGTAATAGTAGACTACAGAACCAGTAATAGTATTAGAAGTATTGCAGTAGCACTGCAGTATAGCATTAGTATTATTACAGTAGTAGGCCTATTAGTAGAATTATAGATAGTGGCAATGTAGTACTGCTGTAATGGTAGTATTAATAGCATGACCAGTATTTGGGGTATTATAGTACTCTTAATATAGTAGCCAACTATAGTAGTGGGCCTATCACAGCAGTACTGCAGTAGCAGTAGCAATATACTAGTATCTGCAGGACTACTGATGTAACATTAGCAGTAGTCTAGTAGGCTATTAGTGCACTGGTAATATTACGGTATTACTAGTAATGTAGTGTTAGCAGTGGTAGAATTAGTGGTATTAAAGTAATATAGGTGGAACTAGCAGTATTTCAATAAAATTAGTGTTAATGCAGTATTGCATTAGTGGAGTTAGCAGTATAACAGTAATTTTAGGTTAATACAGTATAGCATTGGAATTAGCAGTATTACAATATTTTAAATATTATTACAGTACAGCATTAGTCTTACAGTCTTACAGTAGTAGGCCTATTAGCAGAGCTGCAGTAGTAACCCATTAACAGTACTATTACAGCAGGCTACTATTAATGCCAGTATTACAGTAGCATCAGAAATATTAGTTGTATTATAGTGGTGTTAATGGAATTATCAGTATTACACTTTAGCAGTATTTTAGTAGTAGTAGTACTAACATACGAATAGCCTAGTGTTATTATTAGAGCAGTTGAAAACAGCTGTATTTAGCCTCCAGCTCTCAGCCTCCTTCATGGGAACCAGTTTGTAGTGAATGATGTGAGTCAGCAGAGCATCTGAGTAGCAGGTCCGGAGCAGCAGAAGTGAGTCATGTGTTAGTGAAGTGAAAGCATACGGGAAAAACTGAGGTGCAGAAATATCAAACTGCTGCAAACAGAATGTCTCCCATGGGAGGGTGTGCAGTCTGTGGCCGCAAGCTGTGTGATTTAAAATGGGTGTCAATGAGAGAACAAATCAATCTCTCTCTCTCTCTCTCTCTCTCTCTCTCTCTCTCTCTCTCTCTCTCTCTCTCTCTCTCTCTCACACACACACACACACACACACACACACACACACACAAGTAAAGAACTGTGACCGGATATCCCACACAGGGTGGTCTGAGCCTGCCCTATGGTCATAAAGTCAACCGAAATAAATTCATTTCCAATATAATTTAATGTAGTACTACACTCCCAATATTTCCCATGATAATAATAAAAAATGCAGGCATCCTGTTTGGTCGGATTACCAAAACGACCTCACTAAATCACTGAGCGTGGCTTTTTACATGCAGCTGGTGTTTTTAGCACCTATTGGATTGATGATTTGTTTTTCCTCAAAATATCTTCTTGTACACATTTTTCTTGCATTTTGCTGTTTTTGTATTGATTAAGCCATTTAAATCATATTTACTTATTTCACCATTTTCTCCCTCTGCAATCGTCTTTTCTGCCCTTTTGCGCTTTCCACTTCCAGAATATATTTAATAATTGTGTTTTTCTCCCAGGTTGGCCAATATTTGTGTATTTATTTATTTATTTATTTATTTAGTGTGCCGGTGTTGGGGGGGTTAAGTGGGCTGCGAAAACACCTTTTGTTGTATAACCATTTTTAGTACACAGCCATAGTCATTTTTCTTTCTCATAAGGATTTATTCTCTCTTACAGCTGTTAAAACATCCGTACATATTTGACCAACCTGTTTGTTTGTTTTTTTTCCCCATTGTCTTTTTTGCCTGTATGCACTTACTTTGTCCACCGTCCCGGGTCTGAGCCGCTCCAGCAGCCTGCAGAGCACCGCTCCATCCTGCAGGGAGGTCTGGAGGAAAGCCTCTGGATCCGATATGCTTTTCTTGGGAGACTCCAGGACCCCCAGCGTTATGAGCCACGTTACCGTTTGCTCGGCCGAATTCATGTCGGGATCCCTTCTCTCCTCATAGAATCCCGTCAGCGGCGCTTCTCTCAGCCTGGACCCCACTGGTGATGCGGCCGGGGTGTGAGGCGACAACTTCACACGGCGCTCCAACCACCATGCACTGCTGGCTGGCTGGCTCACACAGGCTGCTGTCCGGAGACTTCAGCCAAAAAAAAGAAAATGACAAAAAAAGGTGGGACCTTTTCTTCACAGCTTCTTATACTGTTCTCTCTCTCTCTCTCTCTCTCTCTCTCTCTCTCTCTCTCTCTCTCTCTCTCTCTCCCTCTCTCTCTCTCTCTCTCTCCTCTTCCAGCGGATGTTGACATCACATTATTCCCTTCTGGTGCAACAGCAGCACCATCGTCAAAATTAACACAGCAAAGCAATACCACTTCCTGTTACTGTTGTCAAAATAAAACAAACGTGAGTCCTCAACCCCTTCCGAAAAGCAATGTGAATATAAACAATATGCGGATACACAATATAGCGCACTTACAACCCTAATCCTAACCCTAACCTCATATAGGCATATGCAGAATGGAAGAAGGCTAGGCAACCTATACAGGGCTAGTATTAGATGTAATTACTGTTCCTCAGATTATTATAATTAGATCCCAGCAACAAGGTGTCATTAATTTTTATTAATTGCATTGCAGTTGCGTTTCTGATAAAATTCTTATTATTTGTTTTATTAAGCACAGAGTTGAGTTGTGTGTAACACCTCAAAAACCACATGAATTAGCAATCAAACCTCTCTTGCCAGCTTGCATTGATATTTTCTGGTGCAGCCGGTTGAAGCGAATCACTCCCGAGGAAAATGAAGTGACAGAGATGGGTGGATTGACAGAGAAATGTGCTTGAGATCATTTAGAAAGCAGGAAAGGCTCCTCTAGACAGGCTCCTCATGATGGTTAACAGGGGTGAGATTGTAATTTTATGTGAGCTGAGGTGTTGGCTTATTCTGGTGAAAGTTTGTCCTGACCAGTCTGCTTTCTGTCTGCTAGGATCAAATTATATTTTAGCATCAGAAACACAGTTACTAATCTAATTACTTTTGGAAAGAGTAGCTAGTGAAGAAATGTGATTACAATTTATAGGAAGTAATGAGTAACTTTACTATATTAATTTATATTATATTATTTTATTTTGTTTTATTTGAGTAACTTAACCCAGCATTACTGAGCTGACAAAACCAGTAGTATCAAACACAAAACTTCAACCCGAATGTTTGACAGCTGTGGTTCCCTTTGTGTTTGATTCAATTGGTTTACAAAGTCATTTGATGTGATTTATGTTTTGTTCCGCAATGTGTAGTTTTTAGATCAGCCATCCTTTCTAGACTTTTATTTTGAAGGCAAAGCGGCTGAACATGCGCTCTTGTTCTGGCTGTCTCTGGCTAACTTGGTGCAGCCAACAGGCGCACTGGCAGACTGTCCCAGTGAAGACCATATGAATTTAACCATGCCACAGTAGTTCACATAGCCAGGGCCACACCTTATATTATTTAGAAATCATAACTTAGACAATTCCATTTCCAAATATCTATAAAAGTGCTCCAATTTCCAGCATTTTCCATTTACAGTAGGAAAAGCAGATAGGTAACCTACATCATTATTTTTAAAGTGGCTTCATCTGTCCAAATGGTTTAACATGACAACATATGATACAATGAAGTACATGCATGTATCGGAGCCGCTTTTAAATTAGGTATAGACATATGCCAGCAAACAGGATCTGTTGCACTCAAATCTCATCTTTAAGAAGTAGTTCACACTTGCTACCGCTCACTACAGTACATTCTGATATAAAAATAATGTAAATAAAATAATGTGGAAATATAGGATGGTTGTAGAAGACATATTAATAAATGACTGTAAGAGCTGTTTGGAGGATTATGTGGATGCTGAATTGAGGAGTGGATCATCTTAATTCAGAACAGTGTCAGTTGGGTGGCAAAATTTTGGTATGGTGGCTTAGGAGAGTGGTGGTATCAGGCAACCTTAATGTACATTTGTTGGATTTATTTTTATTATTGCTGGAGGTGAAATAATAATAATTACCTAAAGCTCCTCTCAAGAAATCCCCTCAGTGAAAGACAACTACAAGCTGCTGCTAAACCAGTTGCAATTCACAGAATCACTAAAGGCTTCCCAAAGACAACTATCAACTTATATTATTTACATTTTGTTCCATACTAATGTAAACCTGTACTCACTACAAGTGCTGCAAAGCTATCATTTCTTACAAATGAGTCATTGTTGATTAGATCTTGATCTTAATTCTGTGCATTATCTTGATATTCTTGCCTTGCCAATAAAGGGCACAGTTGCCAAGTATGAGCTGATTGATAGTCTGTTTAATGTATCCGCAAGGCATCCGTTCATCACTACAAAAAGTGCTCAGCACTGTCACTGATGGCCGAAAGACTGTACTGCATTCTTTTTTTTTTCTGTCTCACATCAGGGCTTGGCTGGGCTTTCCTGCTATAGGCTCTGCATGAACTCATACATTCTATATACAATGTATCAGCTCATGTGTGTTCTGTGTTCCATTTTAATGATACAATGTATCAGCTCATGTGTGTTCTGTGTTCCATTTTAATGATACAATGTATCAGCTCATGTGTGTTCTGTGTTCCATTCTAATGATACAATATATCAGCTCATGTGTGTTCTGTGTTCCACTCTAATGATACATTGTATCAGCTCAGTCCAAGCCTGTATAGAGAGAAAGTCCCACCAAGGCCATTCTGACCGCTGTGAGACAGAGAAAAAGTGCAGTACCACTTTGTTTCATCCTGCTTTAATTTGCCCACACACACCATGCTGCATTCACTTGAACACTTGAACTCAGACATCACAATTTTGGTGTTGTAAATTTCAACTTTTTTTTTTTTTTTTTTTATATTATATTACCAAAACTGGGGTGACAGATATAGGCTGGTAGCTGCTGAAGGTTTGAGCTGTATGGCTGTACCTTTACTGACAGGGAGGGCAAATGTAAGTTTCGAAAAATTTCAATGGGGTGTGTCATCTTGTTGCCATACAGAGGAGCACAAGGTGATTTTTTCACTGAACTCTACAGAATCCAGGCTGCCTCTTGTAATTATAGAACATCAAATTATTCATTCACTGAATAAGAAAATCATCCTTCACAGTGAGAAATTAGGCTGTGTCGCCCTCTGTTGGATAAAATAAACTGTCCAGGTAAGAAGTATCTATAGGGATATTATGGGCATAGGCTAAAAAAAAAAAAACACAGCTCTGCACTCTAATATCATCAAAAAGTCAAAATCGAAAATATTGTCTTTCATCAAAACCTCCAACGTCTTAATGGTCTGATCAGCATGTCTTTACTCAAAAAAAAAAAAAAAAGTTTTGAGACATTTCTTACAGGTGATTCCAAGTTTCATAACTGTGATAAATTTCAGAGGGAAGGAAGGGGAGCAATAAACTGCAGAAATAAATCATCCAATTTGAAGAAATAATGTAGGGACTATCTAGATGTCTCAAAGAGTGAGTGACAAGCAAGAGTTCGCTTGGTGTTGCTGCTTGCCACAGTGTGTGTTGGAGGGTGTCGGCACCATGCCTTACAGGATGTCACACATGACATACAGACACTGCAACACCTTTATGTGTGATCGCTTTCAGATTCTCAGTTAAACTCCAGAAAAAGTCACGCCTTGATGTCTCTTTAGTGTCCACTTCTTTTAATCGGTTTGCTTTCCTTGGTAGAATGCTCATCTGGTAATCAGAGGGTTCCTGGTTCAATCCCCAGGTTCTCTAGAGTGTGACAAAGGGTCCTTGAGCATGATACTGAATCCCTAACTGTTCCTGATGGACAGGTAGGCACCTTGCATGGTCCCCACTGTCATTGGTGTGTGAATGGGTGAATGTGACGCAAACATTGTAAAGCACTTTGAGTGGTCAGTATACTAGAAAGGCCCCATGTAAATGCAGTCCATTTATCATTTCATGTTGTTGTCATAGTTCCCTCTGTCTGTTGTTGCAGGCCCGTGGGGCTGAGAAGATTTAGTTCAAGATTGTTTCGAATTACAGAGTGAAATCTTAAGGCTTACATTATTCTCATAAATTGGCCCCGAAAAAAGATTATGTGGGTGGTTGTTTATGATAATCACTGATCGGAGGTCTGACCTTTCATTTAACCACTATTTTATTTGAAGAAAGCACTATTGCTTCTGTTAGGATTCTTCTTCATCTTTTTCTCCTCTTCTTCTGCCCTAAAATGTCCTGTACCTCAGAGTCTGTGATCATATTTGGCAGATAGATTTCAAATCACCTTTCCTAGGCAACAGAAATTTCATAGATGGGCCAAACGGTGGTTTTGTAGTATTCGTTTTTTTCTGTGGCTTTGAGGTGCTCCTGAGGTAAAAGGTGCAGATTCAGAAAAAAGCTAGAACTTTCAACTTTGTTCCCCTGAGATTCATTGGCTCAGGACGAATAAGTTGCCCATGCAAATTTTCTACCTAGAAGGTTTTTTGGCTACATGTGAATTTTATGCAAAATGTATTTTTCTCCAACAAAGCTGGGTTAGCTGGTTGCTAAAGCAACCAAAACTCAGTTATATATTTGGGAAGGCGCTTAAAGTGTCACAGACCACATTCACTCTGTTACATGCTCTCACCTTCAGGCCAGCTTTGCTGTAGTAAAAAAAAAAAAAAAAAAAAACTCCTACAAATTTGATTCAATATGACTGAAAATATGACTCAAATGACTCCATTTTTAAATATGTTTTATACAGCTAAAACAGCCTGAGGTCAAACTGACCCCATAGATAAAAGGAGCATTCATTTACTTTTAGTCTTCTGTAAACAGATATGCAAAATACATTAGCCTGCTATTTCCATCCAGCCCATTTGAAGAACAAAACCACTGAGGCAGTATGTGAAACCAACGAGAGGCTAAAAGATTTTCCATTCACCGCTTCATGTTCATGGTTCCTCCACAGCCTACACCTGTCTACATTTCAATAGTATTAACTAGCCACCTTCACCGACAGATCTAAAGTTGGCATTATAATGCTTTATGCTGCTTTATGCAGTCATTTGTTTGTTTTGGTAAAGTATTTGCAACATCATGACTCATAAATGAGCAAAAATCAGTGACTATGAAACTATTTTGTTCAACTGTGAGACAACAGACTGCTTGCAAGCTGACATGCAGGCTGCTGAACAGTCTGTGGTTGTGTTTGACCTCATTCAAGCTGACTACAGCCGAATCAATCCTGAGAGCAGACTGGTCATATGACGGTATCACATATTATGGTATTATCTTATTTTATTTAATTTTAATTTTTTCGACTGAGACTCATTTTTGAGATATTATACAAGTTTTGGTTACACTTTCTTTGGGCTTCCTGGTGTTAACTTCATATCAGCCTGTTAAATACTCAACTTAGAATCAACAGGCTATCAGTTTAATTTGTACTTATCAGCTTTGTACCAGCTAAGGTAAAGGGTAAGGCCTTTAAACTTAACCCTTAACTTGAGAGTAAAGATTAAAGTTAAGGGTTAAGGGTTGAGGCTAGGGTTAGGCTTAAGGTTAGGTTGACACTAAGTTGATTAACACTCGACCATCAAAATAAAGTGATACCCAAGATTTTCCTTCATAGAATACATTTTAAAATAGACATCACAAAAGCAAAAGAAAAGAGAAACCTCTGTAAACATTTAAGTGTACTAAGACACCACATCTAAATGTCAAGGTGGAAAGAAAAAGTATTTTGAACACAAGGAATGTGATTTTGAGAAAAGGCACTACGCAGCCAGTAGAGTAATCTCTATATTCACTAGCTTGTGGTGTTTTGATGAGGAAGAGAGTTCAGACCATGCCACTGTCGCAGGGGGGTTGGGTTGTGGTTGAGCGATGGAATGTGCCACTGCATGTGTGACAGGGGGTGACATGGCAGTTTCATCAGTCCTGTCAGTTTTTCTGTTCATTGCTCTTCAACTTCCTTATTTTGCCCGTTAGTACTGTTTCCTCTTTCGATCACTTGGTGTGCCTCTTCTTCAGGGCAAAAGCTTCAAAGACGTATGGGCTGTATCCTGCCGAAAGAAGAGCAAATGTGAAATCGTCACTTTGCAAAGCAATGGCAACGCTGGCTGGAGAGTTTCTCGCATTCACTTCTATTGAGTTTTGAAGGCTGTGGTGGAGAGTTGATGTGAGGCTGGTGAGTACAGAGGAATCCAAGTAGAACTGAAATCTTCCGTCAGCTGAGGTAACAATGTCTTCTTATGGTGCTTGTGTCCACCTTCTGTTTCTCTCCAGCACTGGGGGATTTATGCATGGATGTGCTCTGACTGTGTGTGAAATGGTGTGTGTGTTGCTGTGATGGGGCGAGGTATGTCAGTGTACAGTACCATGCACGCTGTTTGTGATTGTCTGTGTATGTGTTGAGTGTGTGTGTGTGTGTGTGTGTGTGTGTGTGTGTGATGTCAGGAGACACCAGCACCCTGTCCTGGAGGAGCATGTCTCCTGCCAGCCAGTCAGAGTCCTCCGATGCGTCTCCCACGGCAACATTCACAAGGGACAACATCTTTCCGGCCAAGATCATCAAAGTTTGTTTCCTTAGCAACAGTTCCAACTTGGGCAAGAACTTCAAACTGGTCCGATGTGAAGAGGGTTGGACTGTCAAGGTACATTGGACTGCACTCCACACCCCGCTGTCCTCTGTTGCTGGGGGTTTCAAACTTTTTCAGGTTCGGGACCCCTAACTTGACTTTCTCTAACCCCCAGATCCCCATTTAAAGTGATTTTGTCCTGCAGGGGCCTCTAAATCAGATATTTTGATTTCGCTGCATTAATTGCTACTTGTGAAAAGCCTCGAAGGGCAACATTTAAACACAAGAAATCTGATCCAGCACCACTGATTTCACCCTTAAATATATTATTTCAATAATTACAAATATCATTAACTATATTATTTTGCTAATTTTCAATGTTTATTTATCTGTTTATTTTAACTATTTTTTCCCTAACATTCCATTTTTTTTTTTTTAAATAGTTTATGACCTTTCACCATGTTTTTGAAACAAGTCAAATATGTCACCCAGACAGTTCCATAATTAACAAAAACCAAATATATATTTTCATATCAGAGCACCGAGGGCAAAATCATTTCAGTTGAGTGCTTCATGAAAGTCAAGTTGGGGTTTCAGAACATGAAAAAGTTTGAAAACCCTTGGTCTACTGCACTATATGTTACATTACACTACAGTATTGTAATGTTCAGTACTGTACTATACTCTACTGAACTCTGTGCTTTGCTATGCAGTACTGTACTCAGCTATGTTTTTCTGTGCTGAAAAATATTGTGCATTAATTATCTATTTTGTACTATGATCTACTGTGCCCTCTTGTACTCTATTGCACTCTATTAGTACTACTACTGTGATTCTACTGTACACTAATGTACTGGACTCTGCTTTATTGTATACTATTATACTATACTTTGTACTCTACTATTCTGTAAGCTAATGCAGTGGTTCTCAAATAGGGGTACTGCAGTCGGTACGTGAGATTTTTAAAAAATGTTAATTTAAAAAATAGCAGTCATGCATAATTCTATAATAGGTTCAATAAAAAATGTAAATGTAAGTTTGATAAAGCACACTTTAGATTTGGTTTTCTCTCTGGGTTTCCAGAGGGTGTCAAATGTGTGTGTTTGTGGTTTAAATGTACTGCTGTGGTCATCGAGCGAGGACGTTTGTTCACTATGACGACAGAGAAAAATCCAGCAAATGGGTTAGTGGTTCAAACGCAGCAGTGATGACAAGGAGAAAGAAGAGAAATAGAAGCAAAAACAGAAACAACAAAATATCCTCAGTATTGGGTTATTGTTCCACACAGACGGAGCTGAATTGGACTTCTGTAACATTTATTTATTTATTTTTTTCGAAGGGGGTACATTACTGAAAAAAGTTTGAGCACCATTGAGATGCTGTACTCTACCACATTCCACTCTTTTGAACTGTGCTTTACTCTGTGCTGCTGTATTCTACTTTACTCTTTGTACTTCAATCCACTTGACTATTGTTTTCCATTGAGCTCTACTCAGCTCTATTCTACTGTGCTGTACTTCGTACTATTCTACTGTACTCTGTTCTACTGTACCTTTCCATTTAATTGCACAATAATGTACAAAGACATTTTGTCTCTACTCACCTCCATCCTGCTAAATTCACCTCCTCCCATTCATTCTCTTTCCTCATCTTTTACCTCTTTTGTCCTGCCATTACATCACCATTACAGAATCAGAATCAGAAATACTTTATTGATTCCCTGAGGGGAAATTGGGTCGGTTGCAGTTGCTCAAATTCTCAAGAGAAGCACATATATATAAGCATAAGTGAAATTACACAAAATATAAAAGAAGTAAGAAATATAAAAATATGTGCGTAAGAAAATTGTAAAAAAAAAAAAAAAAAAAAATGCATTTTGTGCATTCTGCAGAAATATATGCATTAATCCTACAATAATATTACAACAAATACAGAAATAAGAACTTAAGAATATGTAAAAAAAAGTTTACCTAAAAACACCATATATACACAGGGTTATTGCACTATGTCCCCTTTCTCTCCCTTCATCTCCTTCCCTAAAGGACAAAATTGTCCCCAGGGAAACATTTGCTTTGCACAGCCAATTATCAGTTCTGTGGTCACAGAATCAGAATATTATAAGGTGAATGTTTCAACCACAGATTTGCATTATGTGCAAGATTTGTTGCAATGTACAGTGAGGGTAAATTGAAGAAAATGGGCCAAACCTTCAAAATCACTGGTATGGGCCTTTAATAAATCAGTGCTCTTATTCCAGTCTGTCATCAATGTGGTGTTGACCAGCGGCTGTGTGGGACCGGAGATAAAGCACAACCTCTGCTATGGCCTCCTCCTCAAGCACCTCAAGTCCTCTGAGATCCACTGGCTGCACCCAGACCTGACCGTGTGTGAGCTCACCCAGCGCTATGAACAGCAGCACCTGGAGGCTGAGTGGAGGTCAGGGCTTTTGCTTTTTAATTTACTTCTGTGGCTACTGGATTTGTCTGATTTTTAATTCACCACACCTTCACCCTTAAAAATTTACATGGGTTGTAATTAGTGCTGGACTGATATAACGTGTAGCTAATGTACTAGCACTTGTAGCGGCTCAATGTCAGGTTATTTAGTTAACTGTAATGTTGCACCTCTAAAATGTATGGGCTTGTGTAAGGAACTGGTAAGGACAGAAAATCTGACAAAGAGAAGTCACTTCCAATAGCAGCAGAGCTCTCTTCTCATGAGACTCTGAACATAATTTACTTTGTTTACAAATGAGCAAAGCTAGCCAGACAGCTTAATAAGTTTTTGTGCTGCTGATTTGCAATGAGCTTCTTTAACAAAAAAAAAGCATTACTAAAAAGCATGCATACCTCCACCAACACCATGCAACTATCAAGATCTTCCATTTCCACATCACACTGTCAACCAAATGAAACGTTTGTCAGCTCTTACATTTCATTTCATTCATTGAGTGTAATGTTTTTTGTTGAATGAATTCACAGATTACACAGATTATGTGTGTTTGGTTGATTTAGGGAGTTTTTCTGTTGCTAGAGTTCTGCACCTTTTTGTGATAGGCCACACCCAATGTCTTTTTGTGCTTGGCAACCCCCTTGACCAATCAGCATGAAAAGTTAGTCCACAAAGTTTTGTGAAAATCCATTCATAACTTTGTGAGATATCATGGGTGAAAACATAATCCTTGTGCAGCTCCACAGGTAATAATCTACATGCTACACAATAAACAGCAATACCAACTTTACATTACTAAAAGGTTAGGTCTTCATATGTTGATCAATGTTAATGGAATACAAATACTTTAACATCAGCACAGCATATCAACTATTGACAGCTTCAATCTGAAAGTATTGGTACTAGCCTTCCAAATTCTATATTGGTCAAACCCTTGTTGAAATGCATACTGTATGCTTGTGGTATCACAGGTTCCACCTTTCCTGTAGCAATGATCTGTGGACTTACAAAAAGGAAAAATTACCCACGTAATTCACAAAAAACAATTTCCTCCATTACCCAACACATCTAATCGTGAAGGTTCTTTGTCCAGGTATGACCTGAGGATCAGGTACATCCCAACAGACTTTATGGAGCAGTTCAAAGATGACAGAACCACCATGCTCTATTTTTACCAGCAGGTCAGTGTGAGCTTGTGTTTTTGTATTTTTATCTCTGTGATCCAAATTGACTTTTTTATCCATCCAAGGTGAGGACATTTCACCTATTGGTCACGTCTTCAAAAGACTGCTTTTGGGAAGTGCATGTCAGCAATGGAAAGCCCTCATAAAATTAAATCAAATGTACATATGTGTTCCTATCTACAGGTGCGAAGTGACTACATGCAGCACTATGCCTCTAAAGTCAGTGATGGGATGGCTCTCCAGTTAGGTTGTCTGGAAATTAGGTACTGTAAAACAACTAACCCAAACCTAATAAAACAGAAAGCAGTGGCAGAAATGGTCTTAGACATTGCAACTTAAGTTTGTGACTTTGCCTATATTTCACATAAGTAGAAATACTTATGTGACATTTCCCATGCAATTCAAAGAGTATTAAAAGTTCAAGCTAAAAGTGCACCAATAAAGTACAGGCAGACTGTTTTTTTTCTCATCTCTGCTGACTGAGCATTTATGATTGTTCAGTTTCTGATGCTTATGGACAGCATTTACAAGTTGTACTCATAACTGGCATTTAAAATGTAAGCACAATACTGTTGGCAAAAATGTACTTAGATAAAACTGAAATTACTGATTTTAAAAAATCCTCAAAAAAGTACAAGTGCACAAAAGCTATTCAATCACAGTAATATGAGTATACCTAATTACTTTCTTTCACCTCATGCAGAAAGACTCTAAAATCCTCTTTATGCTTTCTGTCAGTATGTAAGATCAATGACAGTGTGAACTGGAAATTGTTTCTGTTGATTTAAGACAAACTGAAGGCTGCTGTTTATTCACTGTGCTCACAGGAGATTCTACAAAGACATGAATCCAAACGGGCTGGAGAAAAAGTCCAACTTTGAACTGCTAGAGTAAGTCCTGAGTGTGATGGTATTATTGCACAGTGAGAAGTTTCAGCAACTTCCTCTAAATTACCCACGTCTTATCTCACATTAAGACTGAAGACATGACAGTTATTTACTGTAACAACATGCTTATAATCACATTTGCTAATGTTACCATTTTCTCAAGGCATCAAGGGGAAAGATATATACTACATATTCAGAAAGTTAAAGGAGAAGTCCACCCTAAAAACACTTTAACTCTGATTTTCCTTTAAATTTCCCCATAAGTAGCTTCAAAGTTAGGATTTTTTTCTCTTTTTTTCATTTTGTATGACAGTGCCAGGTTGCAGCTTCATTGAAGTTCAGTCACTCTGATATTGAGTGAATTTTTCAAAGCCAAGATGTCATTGTTTTTTGGCTGCAGCATCACATCAAATAGAAAAGATGTACATGTCTTTTGAATCATTTTAGACACATTTCCCTGGAATTCAGCAGGACATGTCTGAGATCTTTGGAAAACTGGGGAGCTCCACTAGAATTTAAAATAAAGTTCTGTGGGTTTGAACAAAACTCAGATATAAATATTGTTAAAGAAATAATACTTTTTTTCTACTACTAATTTTCAGCCAGCTTTGTATCCTTACAGTGTTGGTAGTACATGCAAATGAACAATTTTTACCTTCCTTCCATGCTCATACACCCAGAGTTTAATTAGATGTGCGTTTTTTTCTGGTGCATTGTGTGATGCTATGATTTTCCTCCATTAGGAAGGACGTAGGGCTGGACCTGTTCTTTCCCAGAGAGCTGATTGACAGCATGAAGGTAAAAGCAACAAAAGCCCCCGTGTCCACACTTGATATTACTTTGACACAATACGAAGGGTGAATTTTTTTTATGTACTGTTTCCGTGTGTGTGTGTGTGTGTGTGTGTGTGTGTCAGCCCAAGCAACTTCGTAAGCTGATCCAGCAGACGTTCCAGGGCTACTCCACCCTGAAGGAGGACCAGTGTATGGTCAAGTTCTTCACTACACTGGCCCAGTGCTACAGCTACACACAGGAGAGCTTTGCCTGCCAACTGGTGGTGAGTGTGTGTTTGCGCAAGTACATTGTCAAAGCAGCCTAAGGCCTTATCTACACTAAGCGAGGTAAATTTAAAAACACCTCAATTTGTTCCCATTGCAGCCTTAATCCACCATTTTCCACCCATAAAAATTAAGCTTTTCAAAAATAGTCTGTGGTAATTTGAAAACATTAGTCTGACATTTTTGTGTGGACAGGGAAAACGGAGCTGAAAGCAAAGACAGGACGTATAAATAATAGTGAGAATCTTGCACTTTTTTTTTTTTTTAATCTTACAGGATGTCAGTCAAAAGGTTTGGTTTGGTAAGCAGCCTGGCAGCTGCATTTTCAACCAACTAAAGATGATAAAGATCAGTGAACTGCAATAATCCGAATGTAAGAAGATGAAAGTGTGGATAAGGAAACACAATTGGCTGAAACCATATATCTGCTTTTAAAAATACAGTATTTCTTAATTGGTGCATGACAGTACAAGTTTATTAACCCTTTGAAACTTGTGGAAATTCATGTGGTTTCTCCAAAAAGGTGGGAAAATGAGATGAGCAAAGAGATGATCTGAAAATGAGCAAGAAACAAGTAAAAAGAAACAAGAAAATGACATGAAAATGGGCAAAAAATTCCCAGTCCAACATATATAATATAGAAATGTGTGTCATCCGCATAGCATAGCATACCAAAATAATGATAATAAAATTATCAACAAGCTGTGATCAGGGAGGACCTGCTTTCATATCAGAGGTGGACCACACTGACTGGATGATGTCTGATTTTTAATTAAAAAAAATATTGGCCCAATGAATTGACACACAGTTGTATCAGCCTAACCCTTGTGTGTATGTGTGTTTGTGTGTCCACAGCAAGGTTGGAGTCTAACAATTGACCTGGTCATCAGCCCTGAAGGCATCAGCCAACAAGCTGACAAGAACTCAACAGTGAGCCCATTCTCTCTGTTTCCCTTTTTGTAGTGAGATGAAACAAAAATAGTGATTAGAGAAATGCAAACTGTTCGCTTTTGGTAAAGAGATGCATGCTTAACAATAGTTATTTTTCCTCATCATGCATTTTCCATATTAGTTGGGGAATGTTTTGTACATATTAGAGCAAAAAGTATATCCTATCTTAAGCAGTTTAATCTGGATTTTGTTTCTACTTTTCACTTTCACTTTAACTTTCCCCCCAGCCCATCTGTCTAGCCAGTTTTTCTCAAGTGCGCAGTATTTGCTGCTCTGCACAGAGTGATGGTCGAGCGCTGCTGACTGTCCACACAGAGGGAGCCAAACAGGTATACCTAGCACGTGTTTGCTAACTCTTTTAGCCCCAGCCACTTCAGCTTTTGTGTCTTTAGCATCTGTGAAGGATATGTTATTTTTCAAACCAGGCCTTATTCAAATGTTGATTCCCATCATTTATACATAGCACAACCTCACTGTTGCTTAAGTGATGAGAACCACTCTGCTGCAGTTTTTTGCTTTCAACACAGTCCTACAAGGCACTCATTTTTAGCCTCAAAAAACATTAGAAACATTTTTCAAACAGAGAGTTTATAGTTAAATACATCTTTAAATTATTTATCAAAATAAATAAATAAATGAAAAGGTGTTTGCAAACTGTGCTTTCTAACCAGCTATATTTATGACAATACATTGCTTTGTATACAGTCGGCGATTTGAGAGGAGGCACTGATGTTTTATCTGACTGTGGTTTGTTCAAGTTAGAATCTCTGGCCTCGACCTCGGCTCTAAAATATCAGCAACCTAACTGGGCTGTGTATTGGTAAATCCATGGCGCTGTCCATGGTGCTGAAGTAGTAGATGGATTTTTAAATATGCCTTTTTCCCTCAGCCCTGAATCTGCACCTCTGATGTGTAGCTTGCAGAGTCAGTGCTGATAACCTGCAGAAGTTTTCAAGGTTTTAAGTCATCAGATATTGCTAATCTGTCATTTCTCTTTTCTCACCTTTTTCAAAGCCACTTACAGTGAACACCTCCTCCCTGGCTGTGGCAGAGAACATGGCTGACCTGATTGACGGCTATTGTCGAATGGAAGCCAACTCTGACACCTCGCTCATCATCCGGCCCAGCAAAGGTACACATTGCCTCAGTGGTCTCCTCAAAACAATAATATAATAACTTGTAATAAAATGTCCATGTAAAAGAATCAAACATGTATCTGCCAACCACGGCGAGCCAAAAGCCTGCAGGTTTTCATTACCAATCAAACACTGAAGCAGCTCATTCCATTCATTAGCACAAATTCAACCCAAGAGAGGAATCACTGAGTGAAATCAGCTGCTGTGGTAGAGTAACTTTTCGATTTAATAATAGCAGCAAATTGTAAGCAAGCAAGAAACCAAGAGCAAGTGCAAATAATAATAATAATAATAATAATAATAATAATAATAACAGGAAAAAAAATAATTTTGAAAATCTTTTGACTGTTGTGTGGAGTTTCATCAAGAAAGAGTAGGAATTATTACATTACCAGGTGAAAAATATCCCATTGCTTGTAATGTCATATGCTTAGTCATTGTTAATGTAATGCAATAATGAGTTATTTCTAAATACTAGACATAGCTTATCAGAAAAAAAAAATACAACAATATCATTCTTAGGATATTCTTATCCAGCAATTTATTACATTATATTATCAGGTTTTGTTACATGTTTGACCCATGTGGAGAGACATTTTTATGACATTAATATATTATCCAGAGGTAAAATCAGTGGTTTGGCTTTTACAGGAAGAGATGCACGACTTGCACTGCCTGACATCCCAAAAAAGTAAGTGAACACATTTAACATTACTGTTACTGTACTACAAATCTGACTGACATGGATTGAAAAACAGTGCATTTAAAACATTGTGTTGAGAATGATGCAATTTAAGGTTTTTAACTGCCAGTGTGTAAAGCCAAAATGGCCGTGACCTGGTATCAGAACTGGTGTACTGGTATTAGTGCACCGTGTGTGTGTGTGTGCATGTGTGTGTGTGTGTGTGTGTGTGTGTGTGTGTGTGTGTGTGTGTGTGTGTGTGCATGTGCGTATGTGTATGTGTGTTTGTGTGTTTGCGTGACTAGTCACAATACCTTTCTGATTGTTTTAGGGAGGTGTTATCACACGCTGCTCTTCACACCTTTTTTGCAGCTCTTTTTCCTCTCTAGATCTGCAGTCTTGTCTCTTTTTTCCTGTAGAGTTGGGTAGAGTAGACTTGTGGAGAAACAGCATTATGACAAAGTTTCATACAAATGAAAAGCAGGATAAAATTATGAAATCATGCTAGTTTTATGTCCAAGTCTAAGGTCAACTTCACTGTGACATCATAATGTCTGCAAAAACACTTTTCTGGCCATAATTCAATGCCATAACTCAGCATTTTCATTCACTTCTCCCTGGATGACAACCAGGGCAGGGGGTTCATCTGGTAGTCCACCACAAGCTCACTGGTCATGCTGAATCCCAGTTTCACTGTCCCTTAAACAATGTGATTCTTTGAGAGAAATAAAGTATATTTTGCCAAGAATTGCAGGAAACAGATTGTTCAGTCAACCTTTTTATCTATTTTGGACTATGGTGACATAATTTATATGCACTCTCCTGCCTTAACTCTTAGACCTCTACTGACTTCTACTACTAGACTACTATTACTATGTCTGGTAGTCTAGATGCCATCTACCATTCCACTGATAGATTCAGCTAGCAACAGCACAAGACTGGGAGCTGAAAGTTGATCTGAGGAAGCAAATTAAGTTTCCAGAGACTGCTCCCACAACAATGCTAAGGCCAGATAGTGTGCTGATCTCGGAAACCTCCAAGCAGATCATCCTCTTCAAACTTACTGTTCCATTAGAGGAATGCATTAGAGGCCAGCAGGAGAAAGTTGCCAATGTTGAGCTAGTGGAGGAATGCCGCAGCAACGGGCAGCAAGCGAGCTGCAAGCCCATTGATGTGGGATGCAGAAGGCTTGTAGGGCAGTCCCTCTGCAGGGCCTACAACTTGCTGGGCATCACAGGGGTCAGTAGGTGATGGGCGATCAAGATGGCCACCAAGGCAGCAGATGCTGCTTCAAGGTGGCTGTGGATCAGGAGAGGAGAGCCGTGGGTGGGGTAGCACTACCAAGGCGAGGGTCTGATTGTTGAAAAACCTGAAATACCTGATGACCCCAGGAAACATCTCTGATGATGTGTCCAGGTGCATCACATGATGATGTATGTTACAAGAACAATATGCAGAAACTGCTGAAATAAGACAAGTTTATCCCTTAAAGTCATTTTAAAACTCTGTTGGCTGGCATAGAGCAGTGTGAATGTATGTGTTTTTTGATCTGATTGCTGTAGCTGTTAGACTTTTACTGTTTTTTTTTTTTTTTTAAGTTATTTTATTTAATTAAGGTGGTTATCGTTACACCGAAGCTCAGTCCTCTGTACTGCTCTGTAAAAAGAGTCTATAAGTGAAGACAAAATGTTTCTCACTGGAAATTATTTGCTGCATTCACACATGTCAATATAGTTAGTTATAGATAACCTCCATTTCACTAAAATAATACTCTTAATACATTTTACCTTAATTAATACCTTTTACTAAAATTAATACCTTTTATTAAATTCCTGCCAAATCTTCACTACAAATATTATGAGTCTGGACAGACATGGATGTCAGCTGCAACTTGCCAGGTTCACAGAGGCATACAAATGCAAGACGGTAATTGCAGTTTATTTCTATCTGTTTGTTTGCACTTATGAGAACATACAGTCCAAATTATCCTTGTCCTCCAATGTGTAAAGCCATGTAAAACATGGTGGAGATAAAGTGGGATCAGCATATGTGTATGTGTGTGTGAGCAAGTCACACACACATGGGAGGTGTTGTCGCACTCTCCTCTTCATATCTTTTTTTTAGAGCTCTATTGTTCTCTTTTCTTTCTGTACCTGTAATTTCATTTATTTTTCCTTTTTTTCTTTTTGTATGCACTTGCATGAACTTATAGTCCAAAATATCCGTGTTTTGCTAATTTGCAATTGAGGCACTATTCACTACCTCTGTCGAGGAGGTGGCAGAGCTTATGTAATTGCTGTGTCTGTCTGTCTGTCTTTGAGAAAGAATATCTCAAAAAGTTTTGAATGGATTTTCATGAAACTTAGTGGAAAGGTTGGTCTTGGGCCAAAGAAGAGCTGATTAAATTTTCACACCAATCAGCCAAAAGAGACAAGTACAAACAGAAAAGTAACTATGCCCATGTTGCAATTTTTAGTCAACTGACATGCGTGTGATTAGATGTGGAAGTACCATAGAGTCCAATGTTAAACGTTCAGTGTTAATTGTGGTGTTTTTTATGATATAAGATAAAATGAATAGAGGTGATTGGCTGCTCTGCTGAGTGCACTATCCATCTCAGACCCGTCAATCTGCTGCAGACACATCAAAACCAGTGTAGTGGTTAATTTATTTGAATGCGTGTGAATCAGATCCCAAACAGCTGATGGAATGGAGACGTACTGCACAGCTCGGGGACGATTTTGCCTCCTTGGCAAAAATCTGGGCTCTACTTAGCTTATTTTCTAGTTGCTCATTAAAGTGGGAAATGTAACCCCTAATTAACAGCAATCACTAAAACCAATCATGGCTTTCCACATTTTTGCTCATTGTGCTTGTTAGATCAAAACTGTACTTATTGCATGGTGTGAAGACTTTCTAACATAATAAGCTCCTGTACAAACAACATTTTTTGCTGGAGGGCAGTCTCAATATTACTGATTTATCCCAACCCCCACCCCCACCCCCACCCCTTTCAGTGATGGCACGAGCGAGAAACGTGGACAAAGTGTTGGTAAGTAAAATTCACAAAGGCTTATCTTATCTTACACTGATGCTGACGCACAGACTGCATAAGATCAGATGTCATATGCTGGATTTGGGTGGATTTGACTGTAGTGCCCACTTTTAAAACTCCAATGCCAGGACAATGACACATTCGCATTTGATTTGTACAATGGTGTGTTAGGGCCATTGTAGGGGAAAAAATTACAGAGCACAGGAGGGGGCTTCTGAGAAAAAAAAAAAAAAAAAAAAAACTTATACTATGGGATTTAGTAAAACGGAAATCCTGGTGATTTGAGCTCAGAATCATAATATTATCAGTGTCTGGACGTTGACATTGCCGTCACTTGAGCCAATTCAGAAGAAAACAATATTGTGATTCAGGGCTAAAATGGACTGTTTCACTCCAACCAAATTCAACACATCAAAACACAGCAGTGCTGCTGCTTTTAGGAAAACTAATGTGGAGGACTTTATTACAGTGATGGAATACCGGTGTGAAGAAATTTTTATTACGCGGAATATGCAAATTCACTGGTATGGTCTTTAAAATGTTATGTTGATCTAACAAATGTTACAGCCTTCTAAAACTACCATATCACTGCACTTTTATGTGTGCTTGCTGTAACATACAGTGTGCCAAGAAAAATTTGAATGCTGACAAAACAGAGCACAGTCCAAAAATATTCAGCATGTTTGATTTATTTTAATTTTGTAATAATGTCATTTTGCTTTGCTGTGTTTATTTGTGTTACTCCAGGTTCTGATATTTATGCTGAGATTCCTGAGCGCACAATGAACTCTGGTAAGTAAAATATGGCAGACATCAGGACAATCTATATCATAAATATTCTTTTTATAGATCTAAGCTCTAAGAATGTCCCAAACCCAGTTAATATTTTTGAGCCTTGGGTTCCCTGGCCAGACTTCCAATTTTTTTCCCCCATAGGGTTTTTGATTCAAGCTTAAAAGTTTTGTGGTTAACATAAGCACTAAGAGAGTTTCACATTTTGTTGTATAACATGACCTGTGATCTCATTCGCAAAATGTTTAACTGTTATGTGTTTTATATGTAAAAGTAATGAACAAGTTGCTATACTGAAACTACGACCCAAGATGTAGTTTTTACAAGCATTAATCTGGCAAAACATGATTATTTCACTGTTTCTGATTCTGTTTCTATTTCACTATTTAATTCCACCCATTGAACAGAAACATACAGTATATACTGTATTATACAAGGGATAATTCTGGAGGGACTGCCACATGCTACAGTGGCAATACTCCCTATGTCAGCCACCCACACATAACTGTGTAATGTCTGAATGTATTCAACCAAAAACATTACCTTCAATAACAAGCATAAAAAGTAAGAACTAACACAAGTTTCATTTCATCAACTACATGATGTGGAAATGGCTTATCTTGAGTATTGCACAGCGTTGGTGGAGGCATGCACATTACTGAGTGCTATCTTTCTTGTGATTTGGTTACTTTAATGTGGTGTTTCTGTTATTTTCTCCAAACCCTTTACATTCTCAAACAATCTGAATAAAGCACAGCAATCAATATCTCACTCTGAGTACGGTCAGTGTCCAAGTGTTATTTTTGTAAACGGGGAACCCCGACTTCCCATACGTGACACAAAACAGTGACACAAACTGCTAACGCCAACTCATTCCCCTCCTCCACTCTCTCTATGGAAGTATTTCTCATTCTGAATGATGTTCGTTGTAAGTTCATAATCCTCATCTTTTGATCTTGACTAATAACTTCTTCAGTGCACCACACATTTCTTTGAACTGTCCCAATATGAATACGCCAACCAAATATATGATTTTTTCCCAAGAAAATAGTATCTCTATTTTTTTTTATTATTATTAGAATTATAAATTCATTGGATAGTTAAATCTCTATTTTCTAGACATTGTGTGTGTTTTCATTTGGAACATTAAACATTATATCAAAAATACCTTTTCTATGATATGTATATGTATGAATAAAATTAAGTAATTTCATAAGTTTAACAAATTAACAAATTCCTTTTGCTGTGTGTACCCATGCATGTGTGTGCATGTATTTATGTGTGTGTGTGTGTGTGTGTGTGTGTGTGTGTGCACCTGTGCATTATCAGATAAGCACATCCTCTCCAGAGATGACATTGTGGTGGGTCGAATCCTCGGTGAGGGATTCTTCGGAGAGGTTCATGATGGGGTTTACAAAAGCCCGGTGAGTCAATTTTCTCTCAGGATCGCTTCAGTTCACAACAGCAAAATAGCCAACACCAAATTGAATGAGTCATGCTGGGAGTTTGTCCCACTGGTCAATACCGAATATCATTCATGTGTTCCCAGTAGATCATTGACTCCAGCGCTCCATGAGAACACTTTAGCATTGACTGTATCAAGTAATAATGGACTCTGTGCTAAAACTTTAGCAGAGACTATGTTGAATGATAATGGATCCATTCTAACACTTTAGCAGAGACTATATTAAGTGATACTAGGCCACTAGCACTATCCTACCTTAAAACTGAGAGACTGAAAGCTCAGAGCATTTGAAGCTAACAGGTAACCTAAAATGTTACATAGCTGATATAGTCTGGGAACCCACTAGTTATCATCTGACAACAATTTTAGGGCAGTGTCCTATTTTTCAGGATTTCCGGTCTAGCCAGAAGCAAGACAGAAACTAGAACACATGCAATACCAAAAACTTGAAATACCTAGAAAAATACCTGCCCTGTGGGCAGTGGGCAATGGAGGAATGTTAAAGAAGAAAATCATTCTCTAGTTGAAATGACTTGTAGTGTTTTTACATGAGAAAAAGAAAACTTGTATGAAGTATAATTTGAAGCAAAGAGAATTCTGCTCACTCTTCGTTTTTCACTGTTCACCAAGCCAATGTGTTGTCATGTGTCAAACTCAGGCTATCGATCTTGCCTGAATTTCCAATTGGGAATTCTGATTTGATCAGCCATGCTTTTGGACACCTCTGACTGAGAGATCATTTTTCAAAGACGTCTGAGCGCACTCAAATGCAGCATTACCTAAATATGAAAAACACTGTCATGGACCACACATGAATGGAGTTCATGTATTTTTTATGTTTGTGAATCTGTGTGTGTAGACTGGGGAGAGGATCCGTGTGGCTGTTAAAACATGCAAGGAGTGCTCAGCAGATGTAAAGGAGAAGTTTCTCAGGGAAGCTGGTGAGTAAGTATTGAGTTTTCTCTGTTCTTTTGAAGTGCTTCTGTATCTCAAAGTAGAGCTAAAAAGATTTGTCTGCAGGCTAGTTAGTTATATGAAGTGTTATCTATGTTCCCAGAATCCTAAATTGTCTAGTGTCTTATGTTCCCAGGATCTTGAGTTCCCAAGGTTCCATGTCCCCCAGTTCAACATTCTGTTAACGCACATTAACCCTAACACTAACCCTCAAATACAGAGCTGGGGGACATCTTTTTCAGGTTCCCAATATGTGCTATATAGAGTTGGGGAGCATAGGACCCTGGGAACTTAGGGCCATGGGAACACAGGATTGACGCTGTTTGCTAGCTAAAGATTTGTTCAGGTTAACTGAGTTGACTCTTGTCAAGCAGCAACTCAGTGTTTTGGAGTAGAGACTAGTGCTAAAGACAAGACAATTTACTGTGTCACAGTTAACTACAATTATAAACAATTCTATGTTATCACACTATTCACTTTGGCTCATACTACTACTGAGATGACTTCGCAGTAAAAAGAACAAACACATTATTCACTTTTATTCAGAATGTTACAAAATTGACCTGTACCTAAACAATGACCATTAACATATTTACATATATGTCTTTTTTTTGTTTTCTTGTCCAATCAGTTCTCAGTTCTCAGTTCTGTGTGGTGGTTTGCTGGATTTGTGATGCAATTGCAAAGTGTCTATGCCAGGTGTTTACAACAGCACATGTAAAAGGTTTCATGAACAGGATATGAGTTGAATCATTCTAGATTAAATTACTCAATGTTAGTAGTGAAATTAACATTTACGTACATAAACTTTGAAATAGAAACAAACAATAGAGGTTGGTGGAACAAGTGTGGAAAGTGTTTTTGTTAGAGGTTTGCGGGGGTTATTGCATGTTGAGTTAGTCAGCACATGATTCTAGTCGACTTCCTGTAGCCTGCGGCTTTGTCAATCTGCAGTGTGAGTCGGGGGCTGTGGTGGAATTGAAGCTACAGATGTGGCCTTCTTACTGCAAGGTAACTTGATTTACTCCTGAACTGCCAAGCCAAATGTGAGCTTGCAAAGTTAATTCTCTCACCTGTCTCAACACCTATTGATCGATTTATTTCAAAGCTCTGCCAAAAAAAAAATTATGCATAACAGGACCATTCAGGACCAGTGATCCCTCTAAACTGATAGATTGTTGATCTATGTTTAGTCATGTATCACACTGACCAAATAATATCTTCTTGTTAGTTTTGTCCTGCGAAATAGCAACTGTAAACTGGTTTGAAAAGTTTGGTGGCACATGGGTTTAGCCTTCAGGGACACATAACTTATGATTTACTGAATGATCTCTACTTATTACTACTTACTCATTAAGCCCCGGTTACCCCAGTGGAACAGAAAGAGATTGCCAGTGATTAGCAAATCTCTAGTGTGTGTGTGTGTGTGTGTGTGTGTGAAGCAAAAGCATAAGAGGAAGACAGCAATTTATGTTGCCATGGCTTGCACAAGAGCTGCCACACAAACACATTGTTGAGGGTGTGTCTGCCATGCTCATGCATAGTGGTTTGATCAGGACATCTCTAAGGTATCATGGGTCCTTAAAAGCTCTAAATTGAAGGCATTTATATGCAGTAATTAGATATTTTTTATTGCATTTAGTTTACATTTTTTATTGCCTTAGTTTGTCTTTGATGTAACCATAACATAAGACAGAAATACAGACAGATGTGTGGTGTTACTTTAGCACCAAAAACACCATTATCAATTTGTGTTTGCAAAAAATATGTTACAGGAAAAACAAATGGATAATTTGATCATTTTCAGCTCTTTTTCTTTTCTTTTTGTAAAGTTTTCAGCACTCTTCCGTAGCTCAATTTCTGATCATCTCCTTGTTGTCGTTGTTGTTGTTTTGTTTGTTTGTTTGTTTGTTTGTCAAATTTTTGTGTCGTTTTCTTGTACCTTTTTACTAATTTCTGGCAAATTTTTTGGTCATTTGCTTTTAAGTTGCTCCTTGCCTTTTTCCTCATGTTTTTGAAAGAAATCAGATGAATCTGCTCAGGAGTTCAAATCTGCTAAAAGAGTTCATTCGAGATGGATATTAAGGCAGCCTTGAAGGTGCACCATGCAAAGTGGCTGACTGATGTAAGGACCATTTAGACTCAGCTGACAGAAAACATAGAATAAAAATGTGATGTATCAGGCTGACAGTGAGGACCAGACAGTCTCACTCAACCTTCAAATTTAGTCCCTATTCCACTTTTTTGTCCGTTCAGTTCTCATTGTGGATCTGGTGATCAGAGCTTTATAGACTCAACTAAGAAATTTCATGCTGATGACACATTTTTTTCTCAGTTGAGTCCAAAGGGTCCTCATTTCAGTGCAGGTTTTCCTAGTGCACCTTAAAGCCAAAGGCCATAAATTGTGATATTTTAACAGATGACATGAATGGATCCAGCAGTAGTCTACTTTATAACTAATATTGCTGTGATCTTGCTTTCTCGGTCTGTTCCAGTGCTGATGAAGAGTTTGGATCATCCTCACATTGTGCGTCTAATTGGGGTCATTGAGGTCGATCCTGTCTGGATCGTCATGGAGCTCTATGAACATGGAGAGGTGTGTTTGAATGGGTTTGCGTAACACTTTTACCGTAACCATCATTAAAGTCCCCATGAAATGACCTCACATGACTTCTGCTTCCTGTAAAACAGAGCATCTTAAATAGTGACATCATCCTGCACTAGTAGGTGTGAATTAAAATTTCAACTAATAAAACCCTCAGAAATCTTTGAAAATCCTCTCTCATAAACCTGTCCCTTCAAAATAAAACTGTGTTTCTCTCCCAAACTGAGATCCTGTTGGTTTGCACTTGATCCTTCCCTGCACCATGCACTCCTACCTGAATCAACATGAAATACATCACATAAAGAAAGTAAGAGTCCATTTCATGGGGTCATTAACACATGGTAAAATTCATGGTTAATTAAACTATGGTTAATAGTTATTTACAGTTAACAAACAATGAAATTGTAACTAATGCATGGTAAATAGTTAGTAAATGCATTATAGTGCATCTTTAAACAATATTTGGATGGTCTTTATAAAGTTGGATATTTTTAAATAAGCTGTTGAAGCTCTGAACTTCTAACTGCAACTTTTCAATAGCCATCAAAATAACATTTATAGACAGTTCACAAACCACTAACAAAGTGTTATAATACCATAAAACAAATAATTAATATAGTATTAAATAGTCTACTACCAAATAGTCTACTGTGTAATAAGTAATTATCAATTATCATTTCATTGATTGTTAACTGTAAAATTCCTGTTAACTACAGTATAATTAACTACCATTGTACTAATTACTAACTACTACATGCTAATTACTTTAGCCCTTATCAGAGGGAGACCAAGACACCAAAATCATATGAGTGCTGATCTAGAATCAGTTTTGTATTAGTAAAGTCTTGGTAGGCTGTATCTGCATATCCAGAGACAGATTATCATCAGATTATCATCATCTACGTATCATCTGACCATTCAACCAATCACCCTTGGTAACTTTCTGACCATGTGTGTCACAGTTTCTTTCTTTCACACATGTGTTCATGTGAAATTTACAGTCAGGCCTAATCTGAGCTGCTTTTCTGGGAAATTGTCCTGATTGAATGTTGTCTGTGATAAATAACCTGCAAGGATTATTCTGGTGCAATCGCAGCAGTGTCAATTGTGCGTAGTTCACTGTAAACCTTACATTGTATCCTACATTAGTAAAAGTATTCATCCTTTGGACCAAATCAAACTATTTAAATTGCCAGGTGAATGTATAGCTATTCATGAGACAGTAAAGCACTTCTCAACTGTCAATGAAGTTGAGTTTTCTGCAGAGCTGTGACAGTGCCTTTACAATAGCTGTTGACAGCCCTGCTTATTACCTTATGACCTCGTTTTTAGGTCTGTTTAATGTCATAGTGCACCCTTCAACCATTTTCCTGTTCTGTTTTTAGTATGTCCGCTTGACGTCCATGGCAAGTCATTTTAACATTTTTCTGTAATTATCTACCTAGTCGAAAACATTTCAGATATCCACAATGACATTCTTCCTATCCACAGCTCTCATTTCAGATATACTACTACTCATAATTCCAGTTAAAGATATCTTTAAAGTTTTGACTAGTCAGAATGATAACATTGATATCTTCATGAAAAGTCATAGTGACTAATAAAAATGATGTTGATGCCTGTAATGTTAATTCCAGTGAGTCAAACTTAGCTATTAAATGTTAAATGGCTCACCATATATGATCATTTTGAAAACTCATCTCAGGAAACTAAATGGAGAGAAGCAACCCACACATCTCTAAAACTGGTAAAATTCTAATCAGATATTAGCCACTTTAGCAAATAAGATATAAAACATTATAGTTAGTAAATATATTAGCAAATACACTACTCACAAAAAGTTAGGGATATTCGGCTTTCGGGTGAAATTTCAGGATGAACCTAAAATGCATTCTAACCTTTACAGGTGAACTTAATGTGACCTTCTGTAAACTTTTGAATGCACATGTCCCACTGTTCAGTGTTTCAGTACCTTTTGCACAAGTTGCTGTTCTCTAACAAGGAGCTTAACGGCAAAATTCACAACAGGTGTTTGATCCATGAATCGACCAATAAATTTCCTGGTTCAATTAGAATTGGTATTTAAACAGTCCTCCTCATCATGCTGTTCACATTTTGACATCATGAGACCAAGACGACACCTAACAATTGATCAGCAGCACCTCGCCATGGCGAGGCTTCAAACAGGATGTTCTCAGACGGAAGTGGCCACTGAGCTTAGAGTGTCACAGAGTGTCATCAGCAGGTTGCAACAGAGATACAGAGAGACTGGAAGAGTCACAGAAAGGCATAGAAGTGGACGTCCTTTGGCCACATCCCACACTGATGACCGCTTCATTGTGAACAGTGCCCTGTGGAACCGGATCATGAATGCCACTCAACTCCAGGCACGTTTAAGGGAGGTGAGAGGCACCCAAGTGTCACGTCAGACCATTCAAAACCGTTTACATCAGCATGGTCTGAGTGCTAGACGACCTGCAAGGGTACCTGACCACACCACCAGGCACAGGTGTCATTGTCTTGCATGGGCCAGGCAGCATTTACGCTGGACGAGGGACCAGTGGGCCTCAGTGCTGTTCTCTGATGAAAGCCGATTCATGTTGAGCAGAGATGATGGCCGCCAACGATGTTGGAGACGTCAAGGAGAGCGCTATGGATCAGCCACTGTTGTCACCAGATGAGCCTTTGGTGGTGGTGGTGTTACTGTGTGGGCAGGTGTGTCTGGTCAGTACAGAACTGCCCTACACTTTGTGACAAGCCCATACTACCTGAATAACATCATTAATCCAGTCATTGTACCCCTGCATGAACAACACAGGCCTAATTTCATCTTCATGGACGACAATGCTCCAGCTCATCGAGGTCGTATCATTAGGGAACGGCTGCTGGAGACTGGGGTACCTCAAATGGAGTGGCCTGCACTTTCTCCAGACCTGAATCCCATAGAAAACCTATGGGATCAGCTGAGTCGCCGTGTAGAGGCTCGGAGCTCTGTACCCCAGAACCTCAATGTCCTGAGGGCCGCCCTTCAAGAAGAGTGGGATGCCATGCCTCAGCAGACAATAAGTCGACTTGTGAACAGCATGAGACGTCGTTGTCAAGCTGTAATTGATGCTCAAGGGCACATGACAAGTTATTGAGACATTGACATTTTTTGTTGTGGTATATCCACCACTGTTGTTGGCTTTTGTTTCAAGAAATTGTTTGAGATGAGGAAATCACCAGTGCATGCTTCTACTTAAATGGCCTACTTTCATGATATAATATCACTGTAGCGTGAACTTTTTACATTTTCCGTAAATTTCACCCGTAAGCCAAATATCCCTAACTTTTTGTGAGTAGTGTATGTGTCTCAAAATATCTTGAACAAAACATGAAACTACCAGATTTATGTTGCTTATGCTAAATGCTTGATTTTGTCTCATGACAGCTGGGGAAATATTTGGTGGAGCAGCAGTACACAATGAGTGTTGCAACGTTAGTCCTGTACTGCCTGCAGATCTGCAGAGCCATGGCTTACCTGGAGGGACTTAACATGGTGCACAGGTATCTCACACACACACACACACACACACACACACACACACACACACACACAGAAAAGAGTGAGCGAAAGCAGCACATTTTTCACATGAGCAGGAAGTGCCTCTTTCCTTTACTTTGATATCAGCACCATTGCTCTCTCATTTTGGACATATGTCTTTGTGTTTCATTTGAACAGCTGTGCATCTCAAAACAGAAACAAGACACTCAGTAAAAATTCTTCCTTATCGAAGGCATTTTTTGTTTTGTTTTGACTCTGCACAAAAGAGAAGTGATGGTGTATATTTTAATTAAGTAGAAGTATTGTGAATGGTGTGCTTTTCTTTGCCTGTTTAACTCATGGTGGTTATCACTACTCATGCAAACTTACTCAATTCTTCTTTTGTTTATTCTAAATGTAAAACATATCACTTCCAGTGCAGCAGAAAACAAAAAAGCTACCAGATACCATTTGTTTAGAAAACTAAGTGGAAAAGCTTTCATAAACTGGATATACTGTAGGTGTCCTATTGATAAGAAAAATAATTTTCTATCCAAATGCTAACTAAACTAAGAAACTAAGAAAAAATGCACAGGCCTGATGCATACATAAAGTATACATCATGTGATAAAATCTGATTAGTGCTGTGAGAGAATGCTAAATATGCTTGCTACTCTTTCCCAGGTTTTTCCCAATATCGCAGATTGGTCACAGCAGACCACGTGTCAGTGTCGCGTGGTTAGGTTTAAGCATGAAAACCACATGGTTAAGGTTAGGGAAAAGTTAGATTTAAGCAAAAGAAACACATAGGTTAGGGAAAGGCTAGGTTTAGGCATAAAAAAAAACACTTGGTTAAGGTTAGTGAAACACTAGGTTTAGGCATTAAAACCTCTCATGCTTGAATGTCCTCTGGCTTACACGCCCACCATCCTTTCCATCCGCCTCCCTTCACAGACTTTGTCACTCTTCATACTTCCTCACCATTCGCTGCGTCTCATATTGAGGCCTAAGACTGTCTTTGGATTTTAATGGGTGCCTTTTGTGTCAGTATCAGATGCAGAAGGGTGTGACCAAGCCGCAGTATTAGATGCCGTGGGAATCAGAATGGGCTTCTTTGTGTAGTGATGGCTAGTAATTTTAACATGTAATTACTTTAAATGTGTGTGTATATGCAAATTAAAGGACCAGTGATTTTGAGTGTTTGGCATATTTACTACAATTTTCCTACATTTTACATTGCAACAAATCATTTTGCAAATCATGAAGGGGGTACTAAAGATTTCAAAAGGTATAATCAAAATTGCTTGATTTTTAAAAATAATGTGTGAGTTCTAAAATATGACTGCTTGCTTTGGGGGAAGATTAGCAGAAATATGGCATTTTTACATTATGTAGATATTAGGCTAAATAGGAAAAATCACTGGTATGGCACTTTAAAGACCATTCACCCTGTTAGGGTGAAGAATAGTTCAGCCTCACACACAGCTACACCACTAGACTTATTCTGAAGCTTCATTTTGTCTTGTTGGACCACGTGACAGTTAAAAACAGAGTGTGATTGTTGAGAGATCCAAAAATGGCAGAAATCTTTTCTAGAGAGTGAATATGACAGTGCAGCTCACTTCCTCATTTTGGTCAGCACACTACTCAGCAGGCATCTGACAGCTGGCAATGTGTAGGAGGTAACTATAAGTCTAACCCCTTGAATTCACATGATCCCAACTCAAAGGGCACAAGAGTTTCACAGTTATGTTATGGTAAAATTCATATCAAAAAAGCTCCAGAAATTGTTTTGAACTGATATCAGAATGCTATTTGGATCCAGATTTCACACAATGGCAATAGGTCTGACTTTTTGGTGCTTTATCTTCTATTGTTTGTAAGATGTGCACTAAGGTGTATATACACTGTGGCTTATCATATCATCAATAAATCAGTGGCACCACATTTATATAAGTAGTGATATTAACATCTATTTATTGTCAAAGTTTCAGCTTGGTGTATGAAAGGAAGAAGAGTGTTACTGTATAATGAGGCAAAGCTAGGTCTTTCAGCACCACAATGCAAGTTTTTATTGATTTATTTTTTTATGTATTCATTTATTAAACATGGACAACTGTCTCCCTTAGTACTAATTCTCACCCCAGGTCTGTGTGCACATGAGCATAGGTGCAACATACAAAATAATATTTACATAAGATTCTATCCTGAAATCTGTGCAACAACCAGACCCCATTCACTTCAACTATTTAGATAGTTTATTGTATATTAATTATATTGTATTGTTTTCTTAAATGCAATCTTTCTTATTTTCCATTTCTATTTCTTATAATTTCACTTATGCTTATGATATAGTCTTCTCTTGAGAATTTTAGCAACTGCAATTGACCCAATTTTCCCTCGGGGATCACAAAAGTATTTCTGATTCTGATATGATTCTTATTTTGATTCTAGTTTTTTATGTACTGTTGTGCTACAGCTATTTTAATTTAGGCCATATACTTCCTTGTGGATGCTTGACTCATGTCTTTCTGCTGTTGAATTAGATATAGCAACTGAGATGGGTTACTCTACAAACTGTGTTGCTGTTGTTGTTTTGAGATTTTATATTTGTTACACTATTGTTACTTTTTGTCCAGCATCATTATATGGATTTTTACTTTTTGTTGTCTGATGCATGGAAGCTTTTGTGATGTGGATCCCAGGAAGAGTAACCATTATAACAGCTAATTGTAACAGTGAAGAAATACCTAACTCTCTCTCTCTCTCTCTCTCTCTCTCTCTCTCTCTCTCTCTCTCTCTCTCTCTCTCTCTCTCTCTCTCTCCTGTCTCTGTTCTGCAGAGATATTGCAGTGAGAAATGTCTTAGTGGCATCTCCAGAGTGTGTCAAGCTGGGTGACTTTGGCCTCTCTCGCTACGTTGAGGAAGAAGAGTATTACAAGGGTACACACATACACACACACACACACACACACACACACACGCACACACACACATTCACAGGCACCCTTTACAAAGTGCTTTAACAGTCAAACCAAATCAAATGTCATGTTCATAATTCATAACATCAGTTGACACACGGCCAAAGAAGAATGCACCACAGGGAAAAATGATGTGATAATAGGATGAAGACATCAGCTCTGTGTATTTTTCCTGCAGCCTCTGTTAGCCGATTACCGATCAAATGGATGGCACCTGAATCAATCAACTTCAGACGTTTCACCACGGCTAGTGATGTCTGGATGTTTGGTGAGAAATACTCTTGTTTACAAGCATTTACATACTGTTTGTGTGTTGCGGGACATCATGGAATTCTGAGCGGTGTAGTCCAGACAGGGAAAGTCTGGGGATTTAATGATTTCTCTGCAGAAGTGCAGAGAGTATTCTGCAGAGTGTATTCTCCAATTTGTTTTAATGATTCATTGCATTCATTCTCATTAGCATATACCTCATCAACCGCTAGTCCCAGAAAAATGTCTTTACAACTCAAAAGACAAGACACATAGAACATACGGCATTACAAGATAAAAAAAAAAGATGCTATAACAAATATCATTGTGAGAAATTTGCCAGGTACATAAAAAAATGGCAGGACATGTTGAACAATATGAGCAATAATAAATAGAGCGTCAGGCCAGTGTCACTGTTAATCAAAAGAGTTGCAACCTGAGAAAGATATTATTAGTGATTGTTGTTGGTGACATTTTGTGTGTGTGTGTGTGTTGTTCCACCAGGTGTGTGTGTGTGGGAGGTTCTGTCACTGGCCCAGCAGCCATTCTTCTGGCTGGAGAACGGACAGGTGGTCAACGAGTTGGAGTTGGGCGTTCGACTCCCCAAGCCGCAGCTCTGCCCCCCCAACCTCTACTCTATGCTCACACACTGCTGGGCCTATGAGCCACACCGCCGGCCCACCTTCAGCCAGCTGGTCTGCTCGCTGTGGTATACACACACACACACACACACACACACACACTGTCCCTAATTCTAACATTAACCTTAACCAGAAAGCCAGATTTTGTTTTTGTAGTTGTGAGGACCAGCCAAAATGTCCTAACTTCCCAAAAAAGTCCCCACTCTGTTGGTTAAAAATGCATTCTGGTCCTCTCTAAGTAGCATTTACAAGTATACACTAACACACACACACACACAGTTTGTTACACACGGGTTGTCAGTGTTTCCATTACTGGTTTTATAGTGACATTCACAAAATGGAGATCGAGCAGGAGGTGGACAACAGACGCGACAGATCACGCTCCATCCCTCGCCACTTTGACTCCGACACCACAGAGCCTCCACCCAAGGTAGTGCCGCTATACATGAACACACACACATTATCTACCATAGCAGCAATTCTGCATGTGTAGCATAAAATTTACAAAATATATACACTCTGCAAATATTTTCCCAAAGCAAACAGTTGTATTTTAAAACGCCCATATCATTTTTCTTCACTTTTATCCAGCCATTGGTTTCCATACTACCATATGATACATTTCATATAGATACATACTATATGACACACTGCGATATGAAAATGAGCTTTGAGAGACTTCAAACTTTCTTTAAACCAGATGGAAAATTTGTATATTTAGAAACTACCTATACAGAGCCAAAGACTTCTAATATAGCTGCAGGAGGGTCTGCTATATCACCTGAAAGTCCTTTATAGAGTTAAGTCCACTCTTTCATTAACCCTCCCCTTTTCCCCCAAAGCCATCCAGACTACAAGGCAGTACCCTTCGTCGAGGTGTGCAAATGCAGGTACCACACACACACACACACACACACACACACACACACACACACTTGAGTGTTTGTTTATGAACAAACACTCAAGTGTCCTCTGCATACATGATTTGTCATAGTTGGTAGATATAGATCTACCACCCCTCTTTGGTTTTCTGTTTTCTGAGTAACACCTTCAAAATTTTGTCTGTGTCGACATTAAAAAAATTAATATTTTGTGTCTGTGGTGGTTGACTCACAAAATGCTGACCAGTATGGCAGCCACAGTGTGAACACAGCATGAGTAAGCATAATGTGGGAGTGAGGTGACAAATAGTGCTCCTCCATCTTCAGTTCATTCATGAATAAATCTCGTTATTTTATCCTTGAAACAAAACAATCAATCATGAATAATTAGCTGCATGAACTTCACCAGAACTGCTGGCTTTGAACCAAAACGATTTGTTCTCAATGAAAAATAAAAGAAAAATTGCTGCAAATAAACAGTTGCAACTATCAAGTTCCTGTTTTATTCACTTATTTTTTTCTTTATTTGTGTCTTTCTTTTGATATAGTTTGAGTTTGTGAAGGTGCTTTCTGTATTATAATTAGAGCTGTTCAATACTGATACCAATATAGGAAATGCCTCCAATAAAGCCTAAAATGCTGGTTCAGGTGTGGGTGAGTCCATGAGTCTATGCACCGATCCGATACTGCATAGCTTATTATTTGTTATTAACTTATTTTGAAACTTCAAGCCTTGTACACAGTTATTGCTATGCAGTGGTATCTCCGATTTTCTTCTTCATTTTTTAATCCCATTGTGGCTGTGTTTGCACTGAAAGTCAACAGATCTGACACACGAGAAACACTGTAAAAACACTGCAAAAAATGTAAGAGTAAATCATTAAAACAGGATACTTCACCTGACTTTTCATCACTGACAAGTAAAACAGCCATCACTGTTTCTAAGGTCAGTGGACAGCAAGCAGTTATAAAAAAAATAAATAATAATAATAAATCAGCAATTGGGCAATATTTTACACTGGAAAGTTCCTCCACTAATTAGGCTGTGTCCAGTATGCAAAGCTTTAGATTCAGTGACAGTACATCCACACAGGGTTAACAGTACACAGCTGTTAACTTTTTTTTTTTTTTTAATGAAATGGTATCGGATTGGTATTCTTTATCGATTGATACTCAAGTTCAGGTATCGGAATCAGTATTTGGAAGGGGGAAAAAATGGTATTTGAAATATTTCTAATTGTAATCCTCGATTTCAGTGAAGAACTGATACTGTCCAGTTGAAGCTTTAACAAGCAAACTCTAACAAGCATAGAATAGAAAATGAGAATTTTTTGTTTTGTATTTGGATCATAGATGTCGGCCTGAAAATACTCTTGTCAAACTCTTGCACGACTGGTATCATCAAATTTAATTTAATGTGTTGACATTCTGTATGTTTGTGTGTGACTGTGTGTGTAGGGAGGATACACAGACACCAGACCAGCATGGGAGATAGAGAGAGAGCGAGTGGAGGACACCTTACAAAGACAAAGACGAGAGATGATAAAGGATAAAGAGTGGCTGGAGCAAGAGGAGAGACAAATGGTGAGAGATCACAGACATGCACACACACACACTCACACACACATACATGCACACACGCACACATCCTGAATGTGAATATTTTGCAGAGCATAATTTAAACTTCAATTGTGACTGAAATTGTGTTTTTCTGTAGGATCCTGTCGTGCAGCAGGATTCAAACCACATCAAGGTCAGTACTTGTGCAAGTTTCAGTGCTATTGGAAGCACTGTGTTCAAGCTTAGTTTCTGTTAGCATTACAACTGATACTCAGTATTTACACATTTCAAACAATGCAACTGTCACTGCCAACATACTTCCATGTGTCCTTTACGGTGGCATGGATGTTAAGCAATAAGTCCACTAGAGGGGAGCACAGAGTCAAAAGTTTCTGACAGCAAACATGGCAGCAGTGGAGGAGGTTGTAATAATGGACCTGCTACAAAAAGGTGAGGCGGCACTGTAAACGGCAGTGGACTGAGAAGTAATAGGCACATCACAACAAGAGGATGGAGAATTTTTTATGTAACATTATCGATGAGAGAGAAATTCCTTTGTCATGTCTCACTCAGAGACCGGTCTTTCTTGAACTACTGGCTACACTGCCCCACAATTTCCAATGGTACTGCTCCATTTCATTCATAGCGTCCTGAAAACATGCACGAATACAGACAAAACACAGTACAGACAGAGGGCTCTGTCCGTATCTGTATCTCTGCTTAACCTTAATGTTTAGGTGTGGTCTCTGTGACTTCCTGTGGCTGAAGGAGATCATGCCAAGTTGAACCTTAAGTGAGAGTGAAATCCTTAAAAATAAAACTTAAAGGTAAAACGGTAAACCCAGTTAAAAACTGTGATTTTCTTATTTAATATTACTCTTCCATCCTTCTTTGACAGTGCCCAAAAGTTACTAAACATGATAAAGATAAAGAGTTGTACCAGCTGCATTTTCTACTCTAATCCATTCCAGCAGGGCTGGGTGGACTGGGTGAGCTTCATTGTCTGGACCCTGTTAAGACCAAGCAGCTGTTAAGCAAAATGAAAATATCACACTTGTTAGGACTGAAAGAGCTACAGCTCTTTCTAGAACTACAACAATATGTTAGTTAATGTTTTCCCAGCTAAAATTGCTGTAGCGCTCACTGCTAAAAACCTCCCCTGCAAAACTGATCGTTTGACTCAGTCCTCCAACAGCCTCTGTCTCACAATATAAAAGATGTATTCTACACCCAATAATGATGATATTAAAAAAAAAAAAAAAACATTTAAATGAAAAATTATTTAACTTAGAATCCTTTTAACAGTGGAGAGTGAGTGCTTTGTCCACAGAAAGTTGAAGTCAGTAGTGATGTGTGAACAGCCCAGCCACCTCCACCCAACATGCTTAGCCACAGTTTAATTCATTACCCAGAAATCTATAATCAAGTCCTCACAGTAAACCTAAATTATAAAAATCAGGTACCTCTCACCACCATCCAGCGCTGCCAGTGTGCACATTTGGCTTGTGCAGCTTCAGTCGTAGATTTGTTTTAATTTTAAAGTTGAATGCATCCAATGTGAAAACCTGTCAAACTGATGAATTCCCAGTTAAAGTTTGCACACCTTTTGTCTCTTTCTCTCTCTCTGCTGTTTGCAGCCGTCCAAGCAAGAAAACGATGAGTTCAGTGAGTTTATTTTGTCTTTTTTATTCTATTCCTTGTTTGTGAAGCATTGGTAAGTGCCACATAAATAAAGCTATTATTATTAGTTTATCTCTACATACCAGTGTTTGTATCAACATATTTTTATTTTCATCACATTATAAAAGGTTCATGGGAACAGCAAAATTCCAAAAATGTAAATTTATCAAAAATGTTTTTGCCCTCGCTTCAGGTGGTTTCTGCCTTTTTCAAAAGTTAAAGTGCAAAATGTGAGATGGAAACTTTTTTTTGTATTATGATGATGTAGTGAGGAGCTGGGGAGCAATTTCTCTTTCAGACAACAAACACGACAGCGGAGGGAGTCATTTTGGGCTTGAAATAAATCTCCATCCATAACATTTTGGATGGAAATTCAGCTTATCTCTCCCTCTCTCTCAGATCCTCCAGAGAAGCCTCCCAAGCCAACCACAGACACACAGGTAAAAAACAAACACACATACACACAAAAAAAAAACCCTCTCAAAAATTCGGAACAGTCATGTGCTCACAAAAATATTGTAATTTTAGGTTACTGATCCTCATAAAGCTGTCATTTTGGCATGGCTACAACATTGTACTGGATACATAATGCTTTTTGACAGAAACCAACAGTCAGGTGTTGTCGTTGTTTTGCAGCCTCGGCCCACAGCGGAGCTGGACAGATCTGATGACAAGGTTTACACTGGAGTCATGGCGATGGTCAAGGAAGTGGTCCGACTCAAGAACGATGTCAACACACTGCCCCCCTCTGAGTATCCCAACGCTGTCAAAGTAGGGCACTGCTGTGTTTGTGTGTTATAGCTTGAATAGACCCTTTCCAGCCACATTGACATGAAATAGCAGGTAGACACAGTTGTTACAAATGACATAAATTAAGGTTCTGTTCCATTAAAGTGTAGCAGAGTCGATCCAGTGAGCCAGCATGAACAATACATGGGGCTACTCCAGAAACTAAAATGAGTTTGTTAATCCAGAGTTAAGGGAAACCTAGGATTTTCCATTCCAAGAAGCAAGATTAGATCACCATGGTAACTTACACTCTGAAGCTATAACATGTTCACAGCTTGAACTAACCTTACCTAACTAAACTAAGTTTCTGGTCAGAAAATACCTGTCAAGGACATGGCATGCTTTTTTGGTAATATACAGTGAAGCCCATATTATTATTCACAGTAATCAGTTTCTTAGGCCTTGTTCAGACTGCCAGCCAAAAAATGTCTTTTGCATCAATCGTAACACGACACACAGCGATGATGTCAAATTCATAATGACGGAAGTGCCTCAGAGTAGCCGAGCAGAATCCACGCTGAACAACAAGACAACAACAGAACAACAAGACGCTGAAATAAATTGCCTGCTGGCACTTTGGGGAGTGGCTGTACATTTCTCCTGCTTCTGCACTGAAAAGCGGCATCATCAGCATACATAGTTACTGACGCTGATGTTACCACAGCAACCCATGCAAATAGGTTGGTGATGTCTGGACACACAAATCCTATCTGATCACTGGCAAATACAGTGGAGACAGTCTGCCTTAAAGATCTGATTTGAGAAACAAATACAGTTTGCCTGCAGTTTAAACAAAGCCTTAGTTGCAAATTGTTATAAAATGTGTTTTTCTTACTTGGCGAGAAAGTGAGAACTGGTTTCTCTCAACTATGTCCTTATATTTCAAACTGCTGACAAATTTGTTTGTTTTTTTGCCCGTCAGATTTCAACTGAAAAGGAGAACAAATCTTGTGTTAAACTGTTGAAATGAATGAACGGACTTGGTGAAGCATTTTTCATCAACCCTTTTGCAGCTGCTGTCTTGTTTCTTTTTTTTTTTCTTAGGATATACTGATAATCCACATAGGATTGCATTAAAACTTCCAATTAAAGTGGCATGGAATATGACACTCTGGATTTCTTGTTGTAATGAATCCCTTCATTTGTGCTTCATTGATGCTGGCTTTTTAAGTTCACCGTGAACACGTCTTGCTTAGGTTCAGCCATATCAGAAATGACTGAACTTACTGCAATCAGCTGTTCTGGAACCACTGAGGAAGCCAAGTCTGGCTGAACCAACCCGGAGTTCACGGTTTTTGTTAAAGTTTGTGAAATCTGCCTTCTGAAATATCCCTCAGGTCCCTGGCTCTGTTAGACCTTAATAGAACAGAACTTTACCTTACTAGTCTACCTGCTATTCATATCAAATGGCTGCTGTGAAAAAAGGTCTTTAGATGGACTATTATTATTATTTAATGTTATTTATGTTTTCATAGAGGTTTTAGGGATGGGAGGTTTTATTCTCATACATTGTGTTAAAATGTTGTTTGCTCCCATGACATAATGAGATAATGTTTCCATCCTTTACCCGTCTCTCCCTCCATCCTCCACTCTCAGACGGTGGGTTTCACCCTTCGCAGTCTGATTCAAAGCGTCGACGAGATCCTTCCTTCCCTGCACAACTCCATCAGGACAGAGGTAGGCCTCCTCTTCCTTCTAACTCATTCTCCCTCATTCTTCTTGCCTTTCATTTGTCACACAACTTTTTTTCTCTCCCTCTTTCTCTCTTCCTCTCTCCTCCAGCTTGTCTCATAGTATAGATGCTTAAATCTTGGGAAATGTTTAAATCTTGAAAACTTTTTTTTCAAGATTTAGTGTGCTTCCACTTGATGTGAATATTGTTTACACTTTTATTGTTCTATTGGTTTAGTGCCCTCTTGTGGCCAAGTACAAAGCCTAAATTATGGGGTGGAATATAAAATATAATTCCAGTTGATTATATGAGAGTCAATCCATGTTGGTCTGTTGCTTTGCTCAAGTGCCTTAGTTTTCTCTATGTCGTTCTTGTCTGCATTACCTAAAGAATTTAATAATGATATAAATGGAGAAAAGGAAGACAATCTCAGTGTCTTAGTGAGGCTGGAATCACACAAAATTTGAGATTTTTACTTGATATAAGACTAAAACCAATCGATTTTCAAATTTCAATAAGTGCATCAAAAATGACACACTTATTGACTATTTTTGAATTTTGAGTCGATCTCTTGGCTTAACAGGCTTATTATCTTTTAAATGCATCACAATGCACTTGTGAAATGTTACCGCACTTATGTGATACAATTTCTTGTGCTTTATTTCAGATCGAGGGGACTGAGAGGCTGCTAAACAAGGATTTAGGGGAGCTGATCAATAAGATGCGGCTGGCCCAGCAGAATTCAGTGACTTCTCTGAAGGAGGAGTGCCAGCGGCAGATGCTGGCGGCTGCCCACACACTGGCACTCGACTCAAAGAATCTTCTGGATGCTGTGGACCAGGCCCGTGTCAGGGCCAACCTGGCCAAGCCGAGGCCAGAGTCACCACACGACACTGTCTAACCATGAATGACAAGCGAGCTAAAATGCCAAACAAGTTTGTCTTTTTATAAGTGCACACTGATAGGAAACTAGAATAATGGCACTCAGTTGAGTGCACACCTCCGCCAACGCTATGCAGTTATCAAGATACCGGTATGCCATTTTCACATCATTTAGATGACCGAAGGAAACTTTTATTCTTACTTTCCATGCTTTTGAGTCAAAGTCATGTTTTTGGTTTAATAAATTCAAACATTAAACAGTTATGTATGTGTGATTGTTTCTGTTGCTTTACTTAAGCACCTTTTGTGATAGGCCACGCCCACCACCACTCCATTTTTGACAATCCACAGAAAAGGTAAATCAGTTCTTCCTTGCACCATGATTACTCTTTCCCTAAAGTTTTGTGCAAGTTTTGTGGAGGTAATTATCACCACATGCCCAAATTGCCCCAAGATGTGGATGTATTCGTGAATGTGTTTGTTTGTCTGTCTGCTCTGGCATGGACTAGTGACCTGGGTGTTCCCCTGCCTTCTGCCCGATGAGCACTGGGATAGCCTTCAGCAACCTTAACTAAGATAAGTGGTTTGGAAAATGAATGAATGAATGAGAATCCATCTTGCAAAATCACTTCAAATAGGGTCTGCAGGTTACTGAGGGTTGGCTTGGGGGTCCAGAACATGAAAACGTTTGAAAACCCAGCACAGTGAATCCATACCTCTCAAATTGGACACGAATGCAAGGTTTTTGCATTCCAAACAAAAGGTCACTCAGCATGTCTCATAATGTCAAACATTTTTTTAATTGCATAAAAAGACACCAGCAGCTGTCTAGGATTATTGTAACCACTTGCCTCATCTCATTTATTAATTATACTGACGCGTAGGCATCATTCTTGCCAGAAGATGGAGCTCTTTCCACAAAAACAATCTTCCTTTCCTCTCTCACTGAACTTTCCTCACCAGGTTATGTGGCTGAAGATACTGGAAGGAGTCAGCAAGATAAAAATATGTCTTGCACGTAAGATTATTTATGGTTTGGTGCCCATGTATTTTAATCATGTAATACCCAGGGCAATACCCATATTTATGAATATCACCACTCATGAAATGCTTCTTGTCCTATCAAATCACTCTGTCAGAACTAACTCTTGTATGATTCCATTGAAGCAGACATGGGAAAAGGGCAGCCTGGGGCTTCTGAAAAGTCCGGTGTTTTTCCAGTGGAACAACTACACCTTTGCAGTTCCCATATCTTCTGTCTTAAGCACTGGTCCAGCCGAACACCCCCAACACTGACCAGACCGCCACTTTTCCAACTGAGAAACTATCCTACCTGATTCTGCCCAGCACAACCTCAAATGCCGGTTGGCTAGAAAGCAGCTGTCTAATGAATAAATACACAAACTGTCAAGCTGACCACTTTTTGACTATCCTCCACCTGCCTGCACATTCAAACATTCAAGTTCAAGATCAGGTTCGGGTTGATCTATGCACCACAGCGCAAGGTCCAACCCTCTCACACCCACAGTTAAATAATAACAGTTACATAATCTGATCCTGAACCAGTGTGATTGGGTCGAGCCTGCCAGGGTTCAGGTTGAGAATTACACACTCTGGTGTTCATACATTTACATTTTCCTACATAAATAGTATTAACAATGAGTTTCAATTTTTGATGTGTTTGGACAAAAAATGGATCAGAGGCCTGACAGCCTTTGACTTTTCAGAATATTTGTCTCTAACAGGTGCCACATGCATCTGCTGTGTCCATGCCATTGCAGCAATCTGAAACTATTTACCCACAATAGACTATTTCTTCAATGCAATATACTGTATGGCAGGGGTCTTAAGGCTTTCAGACAGATCTACATCATCAGTAAACACCTGCTTATTGTGCTTCGCAACAGTGGAATAGAATTAAAAGAAGAGTTAAGGTATTTCTTCAGATTTTGTATGACAACATTATTTAGTAGAAGAAGTTACTAATGATGAGGCTTGATTGAGCAAGGATGCCTCATTTTGTTAAATGCCTCCACTCGTCTCTCCTGGTGTCTGCGCCACGCCTCCTCGTCACGAGGGGAGGAGGCAAGGGAAGGAATCGAGGACGTACGTCTGAGAAATGAGGAAGGTCGTATGCTGCTCTGTGAAATGCTGAACTGCTCTGAGCAGGTGTGGGGTCGTGGATCACCTGACAGGGAACACCGCCCCTTCATCAGCAATCACTGGCCTATTCATTTCTCACACAACTATCACAGAGCCACAATAATTGCTCTGGTAATACAGACTGCTGATTTGTCAGTGGCATGGGGGACCTTGAATGACCTTGAATTCACATAAACATATGTTGATAGCAATCTGCATTAATTTGTATTTTCTTTAGAAAACCAGCTAGTGGGGAGTGACAACAGGTTACGGGGAAGAGTGAGATATGGAGTCCGAGCGAGCTATGGGGGCAGATGTAACACACCTCTCCAACCTGTAATCACAAATACTGTGACTAGACCATTAACATAACATGGCATCCCCCTCATGCATATAGAAAAAAAGTCAAATTCCTCTTTGGATCTATCGGTGTGTGTGCATGGAAATGCTCTGTTTTTAAAAGGGAACATAAATACTTCCTGGTTCTTCCACTCTAAAGTGCCACAACCGGACGGATGTTTTTAAGCCACTCCTCTGTTTCTGATGGTTTTTAAAAGCCTAAGGTCTGGGTGCTTTGCAGCAGCTCGCCTCTCAACCAAGACAGTAACACATGGAGCAAGTGCAGACCAAGTCAACAGGTAAGGATTTTCTACCTTTTCACTGTTTTGGGAGGGTTACTTTAAACGTACTGCGTTAAAAATAGAGATTATCCGTAACTGTTAGATATAACCATTAGAACACAATGTTATAAACAATGTTTTAAAAGGGAAATAAGGATTTTTTTTAAGAAGCTTTTTAAAAGTTATTGGTAATTTCTACATTACCAATTTATACTAAGTATATGTGACAATACCAAACCTCAGTTTTACTAATCAGAATACATGGCAAATATTTATTATGGCATTTGCCAGTCAAGAAATTCCTTATTTAGGCTGCAGGTCTGTGTCATCCAGTGTGTGTAATGTGTGAATATTTATATTTTTTTGCCTCAGATTTTTGCCTCAGATGAGCTCAAATGTTTTGGGATTTTTTTTCCCTCTTCATCAGTTGTGCGCCCTTATCCAGATGTAGCACTCACTAAACGAGTAGTGGCATCCAATGCCATCTGTTTTTCCTGTTGCTCTATATTCACTATTGAAATATGACAGCTCTGGGTTCTGCACCCTAAAGGATTTCAGCTCCCCGGTCATACGTACCTCTTTCGTGCCATTACATTGGCACACAAACACACACACACACACACAGATAGAGGATATTATATAACCTCTACTGTTTATGTGTCCCTGACTGTCTGTATTGCACAATAAAAATAAATATATTTCAAGTCATTTTGTGCTCTATTCAACAGTACATTCATTTCAGAGCCGTAGAGGTGTTTTTTTTTGTTTTTTTTTTGGTTGTTGTTGTTATTAATGTTTGCAGTCTGGTGCTCTATCCTCATTTGACTTTTTGAGCATTCCTGACTTGTCACAACTCAGTCAGGTTCTGTGTGTGGTTTGGGTGGAGCCCTGCAGACTCATGTCCCTTTATGAGGAGCGGCAGGACATTTACCTGGGCTAATTTCAATCAAGTGGAAAGTGTTTTCAGTTTACAAGGATTGTGGAATAAGAACACAGGTGTAAACAATCCTGTGTATCATATAATATCATGAATCCCTTGTACACTTTGCTTCGGACCTTTCTTTAGAGTAAATTTAGGAAGATACTGATGAATGAGGCCCTTTGTTTGCTTTTAGTGACAGGTAAGATGAAGAAGAAGTTGCTGATTGATGTGGATCCAGGAGTGGACGATGCTCAGGCCATCATGGTGGCCCTTGCTGCCCCCAATGTGGAGATCCTAGGGATTACTTGTTGCCATGGTAACACACCCCTGGAAAATGTCTGCAAGAACACACTGCGCATCCTGAAAGTCTGCAACAGACTGGATGTAAGTTTGCTGCTGTATTGTTCATGATGAACCATGCACTGGGTAAGATTAGGGAAAGGCTGTAGAAGGCTGTAGAAAATGAGTGGAAGTCAATGTAATGTCCTCAGAAAGATAAAAAAAAAAAAAAAAAAAAACTGTGTGTGTCTGTTTACGTTTGTGGAGAAAAGACAGTGAATATGAATCCATATTTGAATGCTAAATTTCCTCTCTCTTGGTATTTTGTTCATGGTACCAGTGCATCTTATCCCTCTTGTCATGTGCAAACCTTACAAGTGCAAATCTTGCTATTTGGTTTTAACTTTATGAAGTATTGCATGTTCCTCTATGGGTTCAGGAAATTCTGTCATCCTTAGGTTTATGAGAACCTTTCAAAAGCCAGTTGCATAAACTCAGCAACACGTGATGATCAAGCTGAAATCCATTCTTAGCTCCTAGACACCCCTCTTTTTGGAAATACAACACAATGACCAAAATTGAACCTAAACCCATCCTGAACCACCAGATTCCAGTGTACCGTGGCTGTGCAGCACCCCTGCTGGCCCGCAAAATCCATGCCAGTGATTTCCACGGGAAGGACGGCCTTGGCGACGCCCCAGATCCAGACGCTCCAGGCCTGGAGCTGCTGCAGGAGGAGGGAGCTGTGATGGCCATGATCAGGACGGTCAAAGAGAACCCTGGGGAGGTGGGACCAACTGAGGGTTTGTGAGGGGAGAAAAGACATTCGGTTATGCATTCATGTATTCCACCTTTAATTTCCAGCAAGAGACATTTGGTTTACTGGCAAGTCAAGAACAATGTTTTTGAGCTGATGATCCAATGTTGTAATAAGCATCCACCCTTCTGAAATATCCTTGAGCAACACATTGATTCTCCTTTTCTTTTTTTTTTTTCTTTTTTTTTTTTTTTGGTTGTTGTTTTTAATGTTTGCAGTCTGGTGCTCTATCCTCATTTGACTTTTTGGGCATTCCTGACTTGTCACAACTCAGTCAGGTTCTGTGTGTGGTTTGGGTGGAGCCCTGCAGACTCATGTCCCTTCAGTGACTGTGTAAATCCCTATTTCAACACATTTTGGCACTAGATAGATGGCAAAGAACATTTTTGAATGTAAGTTATTGACATTTTTCAGATCTAACCAACATGGAGCCCCCTAATATGAAAAACTAAACATTGCTAGGGACAGGTTCCAGCAAGTACAGCCCTGGCTGTTCCAGTTTCACTAGGTGTTGACGTGAATCTTTCTTAGAAACAGAAATCACATATCTTGCCTTTTGTGCATTTTTACCATACTGCATACCACCACTAGGGGGCAAGGCTTAGAGAGCGGTATCTCACTCACTGACTTACTGATTTAGAGGCCTTTTCAACCAAGGAGGAACTGGTTTCATTCTGGTTTGCAAACCTAACTTTTAGCTGTTCTCATCATCAAAGAACCTAGTGAAAAGTGGCACTGGATGTGGTAATATGGAGAAAAATTATGAACTTCTTGATCCTGTGGTGGGTTTTAGACCAGCAAACCAGCAGACTTGGAATCAGTGGCCAGAGACTAGGCGATGCCTCTGTAAAAAATGGTTCCACTCCAAACTGGTACAAACACAGGATGGTTTACTAGTTCACTACTGTACTTTGGTTCCAGGAATCCTGAACAGAGCCAGTTCAAGAACCAGATTTGTGGGATTGTTGATTTACTGAATCACTGGCTTTCTGACTTACTGATTTTTTTCTCGTAAATAAGATAGTGGAGCCTCCTAGTGGCAACACTAAACATTGCTAGTGACAGGTCCAACGGGCACAGAGATGTGCAATGCTACATGGAGGTGTACATAGCTGCCAAACTTTAAATTTTAAATGCTACGCTCTCTTTCTCTAGGTGATTCTGGTAGCTACAGCCCCTCTCACCAACCTGGCCGTGGCAGTAAAACTGGACCCCACCTTCCCTGAGAAACTTAAGGGGCTGTACATCATGGGTGGCAACACTGACTGTATGTTGTGTGTCATGCATTTCAAATTCTGATTTGTGATTCAACTGTATTTAATTCACCAGTTTGGCTGTGTCCGTCAATTTTACTCACATGTTACTGCAATGATTTCTGAGGAAGAACTAATGTGTGTGTGTTTAGCCAGGGGTAACACCACAGTGTGTGGAGAGTTTAACTTTGTAGCGGATCCTGAGGCTGCATACATCGTGTTAAACCAGTACCATTGTCCCACCTACATTGCCCCCTGGGAGTTTAGCTGCAGGAATGCTCTGCCATGGGTAAGACTGACAAAACGCCTTTTTCCACAAGCGTTAATTACACCTCACAATTCATTCCAGTTTGAAGCCTAGAGGACTACTCAGACATGTGACAGGCTTGGCTCTTTGCTCAACCTCCCTAATATGTAATAGGAGAATTGACACCAAAATTATCTCTGTGTCTGTGATGGATAGCTATACATGATTGTAGGCACATACCACTATCCAAAGACAGGACTTTTGCTATACTGAAATGAGCAGTGGCTTTTACTTTAAGGCCTGCAAATTCATAATAGAACTCGATTTTGTAGAGTGGTGTGTCAGTGCTACTAAAGCAGAAATCTTTTCTCAGGACAGAGGTGCTTGTCAACCAAAATCCAAATGTTAAAAAGTGATTCATATAATGAGAGAACAGCAGCTCCCAAGAATGAACTGCAACAGTTTCTTGAACTTATATGGGGTCAAAAAACGGCCCATCCATACAGCAGTCAAAAACCAGCCCAAAAAACAGGTTTTGAAATGTTTGATTATTATAGGCCAACATGCATTATTTTGCTCCTCTAACCAGATTAACAAAGGCCCTGTCGTATTGCAGTTCATTCTTAGAAGTAATACATGAAATCACTTTTTAACTCCATGGATTCATAACTTCGGCAAACAAAATTCCAACAAATCAACAGCGGGAAGAACTTACAACATGGATGGCTGCGTTGGTCCATCTGTCCTTTCAATATTTAACTCCAAGACAACATTTCTTGAAATATTTGGGAAATGCGGTGAGCACATTTATGCTCCCCAGAGGATGAAACTTGTCAGTTCTGGTGACCTCGTGGACTTTCCTTTAGTGCCACCCTTAGGTCAAAATGCCAACTTTGCACACAGGATATCACAAAATGTAATTTAGATTGGCATGATATGTGATAAGAGCATTCATAATCCCCAAAGGATGATTCCTCTGTCTAGCACCACCCTTAGACCAAACATTTGAATTGCAAACAACATAACTCTAAATGTAACTGACGGATTACCAAGTTATTTGCTGAGCATATTCATGCTTCCCTAGGAATGAACCCTATCAATTTTGGTGCAATCATCACCTTTCCTCTAGCACCTCCTGTAGGCCCAAGTGTCAAATGACCTATCTCGGAATCTATTGGTGTGACTTGGTGAGAACATTCACACTCTGCAGTGGATGAATCCTGTCAGTTTTGGTGACCTCATGACCTTTTCTTTAGAGCCACCCTCAGGCTAAAATGTACAACCCCCACTCTCCCACTACATAGCGGCAGATTCCCCGTGCTTGTTGCACGAACAATTCCCTAATCAAGCCTGGCAAGTTTAGATGTGTCATTACAATTAACTGACTATGGTTAGAGCTGCAGTTCTGCAACCTCTCATTCATTAATGTTAGGATAATGCTAGTTGCCTTTGATGACTGCATAATTAGCATGTGCATCAGACACTCTCTGCCAGGGACACAGAAAATATTTGGTGGCCTTCTCCTTACTTATTTTCTTGACAATGGGTTAAAATCTGGGGGAAAAAACACACCTTTTCTTCAATATATGGCTTAATACAAATAACTATAGTTATTGTCTATGTAAAGTTCCCCAAAACAATGATTTGATCCGTTTGGATTTGACTTGATGACAAGTTCATACACATTTTACTCACTGTACTTTTCTTTTCCTCTCTTCAGTCTTTCTGTGACACCTGGTTGGCCCAAAAGACCGAAAAGGCTCGCTTTATGGAAAAGATTTTTCATTACACTAGGAAGGTAAGAGTGTGCAGATGAGTATGAAGTGACATTTTAGAAAGTAAATATCAGTGTTTGGACCTAGAATTCCACCCTATTGTATTTTACAATGCACATTAAAAAACTCTACGTTGTAAATTACATTGCATTTCGGTAAAGTATTCCATTAGTAAAATTGCCTGATACATTCCCTGAAAATGTACATACTCATACATATACCTCTGTAATGCTCCAAAATGTTAACCACAAAAGTACTGAATGCATTTTTGCACTTTTGCACTATAGCATGTTCTAATTATAACTACAATGTGCTTATAATGTCATGTGATCCACCATAAGCATCATGTCTGTATATCTTCTCATTTTGCTTTGTTATTGCAGGTCAGCCAGACAGAGGAGAATATTAAAGAGATGGAAGGAAATTCTGGTTTCAATTCCTGTGACACATATGCAATGGCTGCTGCCATTGACGACACATTTGTGACAGAGAGTGAAGAGGTAAAGATCTATGGCCTTAGCCCTTTAGTTCTTTCTTTGACAGTAATACAAATACTACTAATACAGTTATCCAAACACTGTACTTTTTAAAGAGAGGCACTTAAGGTACCATTTTGATTCAGGAAACAAAAGCACAAAACGAGGACAAAGTCAAAATGATACAATAGTTTCTCAAGGTGCTTAGTAGTTATTTGAGTATTCATGAACTAAGTTCTAAAAGGAGAATAAGCATAATTGTAATGTCCTGTTGCAGTAACAGTATACACCCTCAGTGGTGTTGCAATTTTAACTGGCTCCTGATTGAGAAAGGTCAACAACTGCTCTTGTTGAATTTTAACTCCTTTTTGTCATGCTTACAGGCAGGGGCTAAGAATGGCTGTTTCGCTCAGTCCATCTATTTAATACTTTAATGCATGACAACACCTTTAGCATAGGACACACTGGACCAATCTTTACCAAGGGAAAGGACATAATGCTAAGATGAGCTTTTTGTAGTACATTTTTGGAACACGCCATCACATAATTATGGAGCTGAGTGTCAGTGCATTTGGATTCCTTATGAAACTCTCCTTGACCACATGATGTTTCTCATGGCGGTGAAGAAAAGACATAGGATATCATTTTTTTGATGAACCCCCTCCTGTAGTGCCATCCTGAGGCTCTCAAATGTCAATTTTGCACACAAGATAGCATTAAATGTGATCATGGGCTTGCCATATTTGTTGGTGAACGCATCCATGCTCCCCAAACAAAGATTCCCTTTTCATTGTGGTGACCCTATGACCTTTCCTCTAGCGCCACCCTCAGGCCAAACATTTGACTTGTACACAGTCATAATATACTGTATCTCTAAATGAAATGCACAGTTTGCCAAGTAATTCACTGAGCATCCTCCTGCTCCCCAAAGGATTAACCCTGTCAACTTTGGTGAACTCATGACCTTTCTTCTTGTGCCACCATCAAAAGTAATGTAATGCCCGCAATTCCCAAAACAAGGCAGGCAAGTTTAGATGCAAAATGAACTGCCCCTACATACAGCTGCTATGAGGTATTGTTTTCTCATTTTTGGACAACGATTACTTAATGCTGTTTTATTCCTGCATAACTGTCCCAACATATCATAAGAGTCTTTTCAAATAAACATCATCTTCTTGCATCTTGATCTCCTCCTTCTCCAGGTTGCAGTGACAGTGGAGCTGGAGGGGCGCTACACCCGAGGCATGATGGTACTGGATCCTGTGGAGATGCTCAAAAAGCAGCACAAGGTCAACATCATGAAGACGGTGGACCTGGAAAAGCTCAAGAAGATGCTGATGGACTCACTGAAGTAGCTTAAAATTGTCATGAGCAAACAGGATGAATTTGGGTCCATGAAAATGTATAGTATTTGCTATTATAAACAATGCAGCATTTTTTGTAAGGTTTGGTTATTGCACAAACGTGATGTAGAGTTTGTATTGGTTTGACAAAGATGTAGTACACTCTGAAATAGCCCTCTCATGAAATAAAATGCGACACATACTCATGTCATCAAGTGTTGAATTCCCTGACAGGAGCAATTAAGAAAAAACAGAAATATTGTGCTTGTGTCCTATGGGTGTCCTATGGAATCCAATTTCAATTTCAATTTCAATTTTATTTATTTATATAGCCCAGAATCACAAATTACAACTTTGTCCCAAAGGGCTTATGTTCCCACAGGGATTCCATAGGACAAAATCCTAAAAAAGTTTGGGGAACCCTGATTTAATATTGTGCTTGGACTAAGATTTTAAGCAAATTAGGTAAATTAGGTAAATTTTTGCAGTCAACCAGACGTGGTGGCAGGTTAAATGAAATAGCCAACAGTTCTGTGGTGTGAAAACAAAACACTTCTTTGGCCACAACTGTGATTATATGCTTACAAGAAAAATTATAGTTCGACGGCATACTTTTGCTATTACAGTGGTAGACAATGCATTTGTGAAATATTGCATTAACAAATCACTCTTAAGTCTTCAGGTGCAATTTCTTTTAGTACAGTCACAGCCAAAATAACTAAACAAATCCTAAAAAAGCCATTAAAAACTTCAAATTGATTGGTTCCATAAAAATACATAAGAAATTTTGAGTATTGGGTCATTTTGGTACCAGTGATGAAGGTCGTTCTTTGTATTAAAAGACACAATTTTTGTTGCCAAGCTTGGTGTCTATATAAAGCAGCACATTTGAAAGTTCTTCAGACACAAAAATGGCTAAAACAAGGAACCTAACACAGGAAACACGCCTGAAGATAAAGATTACACTGTCAAGAATTTAGTTTTGTTAGTTTTTCTTGTAAACAATAAACAAAAAAATATATAATTTGTATTTGTTTGTATCTGTCTAATGCAGCCACACCCTTTGAAACACAAAAAAGATTTTTCCACAAATATTTCATGTTAATATTTGAGATTGTGAGATTGTGTAAAATTTTAAGGGTGTCCGAAAACTTTTTTCCACCACTTTACTACTGGCATAAGGTTAGTATTTATGACTGTTTGATCCAGATGAAAACAGCTGTAGACGTGGGGGTTTCACATGGGTGGCAATAGGTGGCACTCACTTTTGGTGGGGTCCTGCTTGTGGTGTTGCTTGGAGTGTCTCCCAACCAAGACACAGCAGGAGTTCATGGCACTATGATTGCCTAGTCTGACATGGTGACCATCATGACAGACATACAGTATGTTTTATTTGGACCTTTTCTAGCCATTGTTCTCTCTCTGTTGTGTGTAATCATAGTGTTGATGAAATATGAGAAGCCCGTCTGTCTCAGAGAGGAAGGATTTGTCTTGAGATCAAATTCCCTGAGTATAGAAACCAGCGACACACAACAATGTAAACAGACCACTGCAAGAGTTTACCATTGGACTGCTATAGAACCTCTTGACCATAGAACTTTTCAACATCTGTTTTTTGTCTGACTGACTACATGTAGTAACTGGAAAAGAGAATTACCTGCAAGTGACTCAACACTGGTATGCAACTTTACCACCTTATATCTTAGAAACAGTGTCTATTTTTGCCTTAGGTGGATGAGTGGGGGTCCAGGGATCCACAGGCGTCCTTGAGGGGCTTCCAAAGGTTTCTCAGCGAAATGGAGAATAGTTTAATTTTTCTTTACTTTAAATGCTGTAATTTAAATGCTTTTACCAGCATTTAAACACAAAAATCCAGCATCGCTGAGATGATGGTCGCTTCAGGTCCACCTCAGGTCCACCTGTCCAATCTAATGCAGTTCGGGAGGGGGACAGAATATTAGAAACAGCTGTCAGTAAACTGCAGTCCAGTCGAACAGCAGCACTAACTATGAGCTCAATGTCAAACACAGGACTGAATGAACACCTCTATTACTGTGACAACAAGACAAGCTGAGCATTATAGACAGCAGACTGTGCAGGTGCACCAAATAAAGTCAGTATATATTCTTAATAATTGTAAATAAAAGTTTTCTTGTAATTTGATAGTTTTCGATTTTCATTTTTTGTCTTTTCTTTCTTAACTCGATTTTAATAATTTTCTGTTTTTTGGTAACTTTACTCATTTATTGCTATGCTTTCATTTCTTATGAATTTGCACTTCAGTTGTTTTTGATGTGAATTTGCTCAGGTTAATTCAGCAGGCACAGCTGCTACACAAAAATATGTAGGACTGACTGATTTGACAAGTATGACACCTAGAGAGTTCCATAATGAACACAAACAAAAATATCTTCTCATATCAGAATCCTGAGGGCAAAAGAGAGGGAGCTTCAAAAATTTGAAATTCTTTACAAGAAAGGGGGGATGTCAGTTCTTGTCCCGGCTAAAATCTTCTATAAGAGACAAGCCCTCAGCCCCCACAGCCTGAAGGCTTTGCAGGATGTGGAGGGAACACCTGTGCTCCAAGGCTTGTTGCATAACCTCTCCTTTTCCATAACGCCTTCCTTTTACTGCATTGTGGGACCCAAGTTGTGGGACAAGTTTTAAGTTAAATGAAGTTAACCTTTATTAATCCCCATAGGGATTAATAAACAGTAGTTGAGGGTTTGAAAAGATTTCTCTGGGTTAAGAGTCTTCACTGTTAGAAAAACCAGTTGAACAACCAATCACTTGTTTGTGTGTGTGTGTGTGTGTGTGTGTGTGTGTGTGCATGCGTGCGTGTGTGTGTGTATAATGCATTCAGACCCCCTTTCACTTTTTTCACTTTTGTTATGTTGCAGCCTGACGCTACAATCTTTAAAATTCATTTTTTTTCTCTCATTAATCTACACTCAGTACCCCATAATGACAAAGTGAAAACAGAATTGTAGAAGTGTTTGTAAATTTATTTAAAAGAGAAAAAAATGGAATATCACATTAGCATAAGTATTGAGACCCTTTACTCAGTACTTAGTTGAAGCACCTTTGGCAGCAATTACAGCCTCCAGTCTTTTTGTGTATGATGCAACAAGCTTTGTACACCTGGATTGTGGAGTTCTTTGCAAATCCTCTCAAGCTCGGTCAGGTTGGACGGGGACCGTCAGGGCTCCTGCTGGGCCACTCTAGGACATTCACAGAGTTGTCCCTAAAGGCTGAATTATGCTTCAGCGTTGGAAGAGCGTACGGGGGTTGTGCGAAGCACGCATTTCCTACGCAGCGCGTGTGTGTCCAACATACCTCTGCAAACACACAGAGCAATTCTCCTCCCACCCTGTGACGTATGGTCGCTGCTCTTCTGTGGCGAGTGGACGAGTCGTATAGGTGCGGGCACTCTCCAAAGTTTTCAAACACAACCGACGAGTCGAGACACAACAGTTTAAAAAAAAAAAAAAAAAAAAACGGCGCTGACGGCACAACAACAGGAATGTGATGCCGGTTGCAACGAAATGCCGGAAATAGTGTACTTCGGCGGACCAATCACAGCTCTTGTGGGGCTGCGTAGGGTCCGCGTAGTTACAATTTTTGGGAGGCGCGCGGCAAGGCTCTGCGGCGGTCGCACAACCCCCGTAAAGGCTGAATTATGCTTCAGCGTTGGAAGAGCGTACGGGGGTTGTGCGAAGCACGCATTTCCTACGCAGCGCGTGTGTGTCCAACATACCTCTGCAAACACACTGAGCAATTCTCCTCCCACCAACGTAGACCCTGTGACGTATGGTCGCTGCTCTTCTGTGGCGAGTGGACGAGTCGTATAGGTGCGGGCACTCTCCAAAGTTTTCAAACACAACCGACGAGTCGAGACACAACAGTTTAAAAAAAAAAAAAAAAAAAAAAACGGCGCTGACGGCACAACAACAGGAATGTGATGCCGGTTGCAACGAAATGCCGGAAATAGTGTACTTCGGCGGACCAATCACAGCTCTTGTGGGGCTGCGGAGGGTCCGCGTAGTTACAATTTTTGGGAGGCGCGCGGCAAGGCTCTGCGGCGGTCGCACAACCCCCGTAAGCTCCGCACAACCTCCGTACGCTCTTCCTACGCGGAAGCATAATTCAGCCTTAAGCTTCGCACAACCTCCGTACGCTCTTCCTACGCGGAAGCATAATTCAGCCTTAAGCCACTCCTGTGTTGTCTTGGCTGTGTGCTTAGGCTCATTGTCATACTGGAAGGTGAACCTTTGTCCCAGTCTGAGGTCCTGAGTGCTGTGGAACAGGTTTTCATTGAGGATATCTCTGTACGTTGCTCCATTCAGCTTTCCCTCAACCCTGACCTCTCCTGTCGTCTCCTCTTTTGCACTGAGGAGAGACTTCCGTCCAGCCACTCTGCCATAAAGCCCAGATCAGTGGAGGGCCGCAGAGATGGATGTCTCTGGAAGAAGTTTGGCACAACCAGCCCTTTGAAGAGTCCTGGTTGTGCCAAACTTCTTCCATTTGAGAATGATGGAGGCCACTGTGCTCTTGGGAACCTTCAGTGCAGCAGAAATGTTCCGTAGCCTTTCCCAGATCTGTGCCTTGCAACAGTCCTGTCTCTGAGCTCTGCAGGCAGTTCCTCTGACCTCATGGTTTGGTTTTTGCTCTGATATGCATTGTCAGCTGTGAGGCCTTCTATAAAGAGGTGTGTGCCTTTCAGGCAGCCGACGTCACATTATGCGCCAAAAGTGCGCACAATGTTTACATTTGGCTATGGTGATCATAGACATGATATATGTATATTATGTCTATAATGGTGATGATCATGGATGCATTCACAGTGGCAGTCGCATTTCTGTCCATATGTTTACATTTTCAAATACAGCAGCTTTTTTTTATATCTAGGAGCAGAGATGAATGAGGGCTCGGAGGTCAGTCTCCTCCCTCCAACACAAAGAGCCAGTCAGCGGCACCGCCAGCATCGCTTGGGTCTGACCTGGGCAGACTGCTGTCGGGTTTGGCTTCTGATTGGCTTGCATGGTTTTCTCCTTCTTCCTACACCACCGCCCAGAGGCTTGGTGTAGTTATGATGGCGCTCGACAGCGTATTTATGCGGGTTGATGTAAACGAAAACTTTTTTGAAAACGATGCCGTGTGCACGATGTTATTTTGGAAAACGGAGGGAGGGAAATATTCGTTTCTCAAAATACCCGACTACGTGTAAACGTAGCCACAGAGGCAGTCCACTGCTCTCCCTGAACCAAAGTGAGCCTGCTGAGTTCCCAGCTGCAGCTGAGCAGCCAGGTCAGAGTGTGTGCTGTGGCTGCACCTGACTCAAGACTCCTCACATTACAGCTTGTGAAGCCAAACGGAGCAGCTGGTTGGTCCGGTTGTGCAGAGGAGGGGCAATCAGAGACCATCATCAGGTAGAAATACTTTTTTTTTTTTTTTGAATGGCACTAATTCAAACCGGCTCGTAGCCAATCAGATCTGAGACACCCGGGCGTTGACCTTTGGAAAGGCTTGTTAAAGTTGTGTTTGCCTCTTTATGGTTTGTTTGTGCAGGCTGGACTCCAGCTGGTGTGAGCTTGGACACAGTTTACCTGCAGCAGAGAGTGAGTATAAACTATTGTTGCAAATGTCTGTGCATAGCCACATGTTAAGATAGCAGCTTTATTTCCATAGCAGTTTGAAAACCCTGTTGTTGCCATGTACATCCTGTCAGGCTTTTGTAACATTTCATCACCTGTGCTTTTGTTAAGCGTATTGTAGCATAGCCATATGTTGCGACTGAGTGGGGGAGGTTATGGGTCATTCCACGTCATTTCACCAAATGGCCCACACACTTGGGTCTCAAAAAATTCTGAAAAATTTGCCAGTTGTTCCTTATGTATCCAATAGGCACACTATAAAGTGTGCCTATCTTTATCATACCAAATTTCAGTTTCCTATGTGGTGTAGTTCCTGAGATATTGACACCTGAAAATGGAGGAAAAATTGCACCAAAATCGACACATACCCCCCTCACTAAATCGGCCGTATCTCAAAAAGTATCCATCCAAGCAAACTACAATTTTACAGTGTGCCTATTGGATACATAAGGAACAACTGGTGAATTTTTCAGAATTTTTTGAGATCCAAGTGCGTGGGATGTCCTGAAAATTTGGTGAAATGACATGGAATTATGTTTTATTTTAAGGACACAAAAAACTGGGTAACTTTTTTTATTGAAATCATTTTCTGGAGCTTTAAATTGCTGAGGTCAAGGATAAAAATGTTGGTGAATTTGAAAGTAGCAGGAGGGTTAATTTAATGGGACCCCTGTAGACAGAGGTGTCCTCAGGGGACACTTCCCTGAGGACACAGATGTCCCTGGAAATGTTGAGGGCCGTGCAAAAGAAGAATTTTCCTGCATCATTTGCTCTTCACCTTCCAGATATGATGAAGAGGAAGTTGGTGATTGATGTGGACCCAGGGGTGGATGATGCTCAGGCCATCATGGTGGCCCTCGCCACCCCCAATGTGGAGGTCCTGGGGATCACCTGCTGCCATGGCAACACACCTGTGGACAATGTCTGCAAGAACACACTCCGCATCTTGAAAGTCTGCAACAGACTGGATGTAAGTTTGCACTCCATATGAAAGCCTGTATTTGATTCAGTGATGAGCTCCTTCTGTGTGGTGACCATCACATCCTCCATGAAGCTAAACCCACTGTGCACCAGCAGATCCCGGTGTACCGCGGCTGCACAGAGCCTCTGCTGGGCCGCAAAATCCATGCCGGTGATTTCCACGGGAAGGACGGGCTTGGCGACGCTCCAGATCCAGACGCTCCAGGCCTGGAGCTGCTGCAGAAGGAGGGAGCTGTGACGGCCATGATCAGGATGATCAGTGAGAACCCTGGGGAGGTGAGCAGGGGGGGAAATTAATGAGGACTGCCGTTTCTCACATACAGGCAAGGGTGGCAAGGGGAACAAAGTGTTTAAAAGGAGTGTGGGCAGCAGTTCTCGCAGTTACTGGCTTTTAGGCAATTGCAAACTGTAGTGTTGGTTCTTCATCAAGCCTGGGGGTGTGTCCTGCCTCACTGTAATAAACACAGAGGTTACTGAGAAAGCTGGTGTGTTTTTGCCAAACTTGATTGGCAAAAAGCCAAGTTTTCTCACTGGCTGCAACCCAAATCTACCTCCGGGTATAAATAAAGTTACCTTACCTTACCTTATCTCCCAGTGCATGCATCTTGACATGGGGCGGGTGTCTTGACTTGCAGAGGCTGCCGAGACAGTGATTCGCTTTTAAGACCGTGTGTCCTTTTTAATTTTAGCACACTGTTTTTGTCAAAAGCCGTGCTCTCCCTCTCTCTGCAGGTGCACCTTGTCGCCACGGCCCCCCTCACCAACCTGGCCATGGCAGTAAAACTGGACCCCGCCATCTCTGAGAAACTCAAGGGGCTCTACATCATGGGAGGCAACACCGACTGTACGCTTGAGCGTCTGCATGTCAACATCGAGTGTGTAGTTTAATCTCCACAGCTCACATCTTTCATACAGTAAACATAAAGGGAGATATCTTTTGTGTGTGTGTGTGTGTGTGTGTGTGTTTAGCCAGGGGTAACACCACAGTGTGTGGGGAGTTCAACTTTGTCGCGGATCCCGAGGCTGCCTACATCGTGTTAAACCGGTTCTTCTGTCCGACCTACATTGCCACCTGGGAGTTTAGCTGCAGGAACAACCTGCCGTGGGTGAGGCCACCGCAGAATGTTTTCATAACTCTCAGGAAATTATGGTTTAACACAACTGTGACTAGACGTAAACATTTTAATAATCACTTAAAAAATGAAACTAAGGACTACTGCTGCCAATAACGTGCAATCGAGCAGTCAGTGCAGTGCCGTCCCTAGATGTTTGGAGGCCCTGGGCAAAAACATTATTTTGGGGCCCTTGTGTTTTACTGTAGATCAACCTTAGAATAAATCAATGTTGGTCCAAATCATGAACCTAAAATGTTTTACTTCAGCCTATGAACAAAATTCACTGTAGTTCATTTTCCTTTTTTATTTTCACATCTACATTTTTGTTATTTATTATCTTTTTTATTATGAGTCTAATTTTCTTCTAATTTTTTCTGATTTTCTTTTCTTTTCTTTTTTTTTTAAACTAATGTTCTGGTAATTGTTAGCTAATTTGCTCGTCATCTTTTTTGAAAATCAAGTGATTTTGTTGAGGGTTCAAAGGATAAGTTGAGCTTTCCAAAATAAAAGGCTGTGATTGGTTAGGGGGGGGGGGGGGGCTATGCCTGGTGAGCCTAGTGTGCTTTATGGCTCTGGATCAGTGCAAAAGACAGGACAAAATCAGTAAATGAAATACAATAACAACATAACATTCTTGTCAACAGAAACAAAAACTGAGCCTCATCAAGCCTCCATCAAAACAAACCTCTCAAAAACAATTTGCTCAATTTTGATCTGCGTAGTTTAAGCTCCCACAATATTAAAAAGATGGCGATGTGTATGGAGGTTCGGTTTTCTTCCAAAGTTCTTCTCAGCGTTGGTTCAGTTTGACAAGGTGGTGGTGATTGTTAGTAGATCCAAGAAATCTTTTAAACTGGTCACGTCTGAATCTTGCTTGAGGAGGATGATGCTGAGTGCTCCAGCGTTATTAATCTGCTGTGTTTTGTGTATCCTCTCTAATGGAGTGAATGAATCCGTCTTTTGTTTTTCCACCTCAGTCTTTCTGCGACCCGTGGCTCGCTCAAGACACGGACAAGGCTCGTTTTATGAAGAGGATTTTCAGTCACACCATGCAGGTGAGACTGTCAGAAGGAATGGGCTGGAAACACATTTGCCCTTTCACCTTTGAGGCTGATGTGTTGCCACGGCGGCCGCTCGATCCTGGAGGGCCACATCTCTAAACCTATTTGGTGGATTGCCATGAATTTTGGTGACTAAACTGTTGGTTAGGGCACGCCACCTGTTTCAACAGCCAATCAGCTCAGAGCAAACATTTGATGGCACCAAATTCTTGACCCTCTCATTTTTTTTGTTTTTGCCATTTCATTAATACTTGAAAATGTTACTGTAGCAAGTAACTCCCTATCACTGTCCTCATTCATATTTTAAGAATCTACAAATTCTGTCCAGCTACAAAAAAAAAAACAAAAAAAAAAACTGAAAAGCTGGCAGTTACAACGGAAGTACAGAGAGTTGTTGCGATGGAAATGATACACCATTTTTCCTAGTCTCATTGATGTAAACTGGCAGGTTTTTAAAATGTTGAAGACCACTTCATTTTGCAAATCCAAGTTTCAATTCATGTCATCATAAATCTTTGGTCTGAACTGGTCTTCAGGAAACTGTCTGTTCCTGGGTTCACGGTCAGTGTTTACACCGTGCCATGTTGTGATTATGATTAAAAAGCATGTATTCACCTTATTTTAACAGAAATACAGATATAGCTACTTTGTTTTTTTTTTTTTTTTTTTTTGGTGCAAGACTTTCAGTCATTGGCCAGCTAACTCACTTTTCTCTGCAACAGCTAACACAACAACTGAGTGATCATTCAGACACATTCCCACATGGTCAAACAAGCTAGGCAAGCTAGTTAACAGTGAAGTGATCAAACTGTTTATTTCAGCATTCCTGAATAAAATGGTTGTTGTGGTTCAGATGTCACATGATCCTCTATGAGCAACATGGCTGAATGCCTCCTCATGCTGTGTCGTTTATGCAGATGGTCCAGACGGAGCGCTTTGAGAAGGAGATGGTGGCAGGAGTCGGTTTCACTTCCTGTGACACCTATGCCATGGCTGCAGCCATCGATGACACGTTTGTGACGGAGTGTGAACAGGTGACGATCTGCGGCTTTTGTCCATTTAACATTCTCCCTTTGAGCAACACTCCATCTTGATCTGCTCCTCCTCCTCCAGGTTGCAGTGACAGTGGAGCTGGAGGGGCGCTACACCCGAGGCATGATGGTGCTGGATCCTGTGGAGATGCTCAAAAAGCAGCACAAGGTCAACATCATGAAGACGGTGGACCTGGAAAAGCTCAAGAAGATGCTGATGGACTCACTGAAGTAGTGTGGTTGCATTTTCCCAAGGAAATTCTACTTTGAGGCACAGAAAGGCCTCTTAACCATGACACAATATGGCAGTAAAGCCTAGTTAATACCAGCATACATAACATTCTTTTAAGCAGGATGGCAGCTTGATGAGAAAGTTGGATCAGGAGCCTCGATTAACAATTGTTCTTATTACCCTACACGTTCCAGTTAGCCCTGGGTCAAGAATTCACGCTTTAAAGTCAAAGCCCAGGGTTTTCCTCAGAACATCTGCAGCACAGTTTTGATTGAACAAACATTATGGTGCTTTTCAAAAGTATTCTAAAAGTATTCAAAAGTATTCTTTTGTTCTAGTCTTGATTCTAACTTTGACACAACAGGCCTTAACGTTGACTTTTAGGGGATATCCCCAGAAAATTCCTGATAACTTGTTCTGGAGTGGTGTTATGTGTGGGGATATCAACATGCAAACTAGGGCATTTTTTAATGAAACCTTGCCTTATTTGAATTTTCAGATAAACATATTTCATATGTGTCAATTTGTAACAGGAAGAAATATTTTTCCCCTAGTCACCTGTGGTGCTTGTTGTAGATGTTTTCCATTTGATGTGATGCTTCTACGTGACAGAGCTTCAATGACACTGCAAACAGCACCTACAGAATATGGATGTGAGATTGTGTACAATATGGGAAAAAAGTTTGTTTTTTCTATCTTTGCCGTTAATTAAATCCAAAAGCTCAAAATCCAGTACTGCTGTCACTGCACCAACCTATGAAATACTGACAGCACCAAGGGATTACTGCTACAGAGAACAGAGCTGAATCCATTTCACTGAGACAACTCTGACTTTAAGATAATTAATAAACCTTTTTTATTGAAAGTGCAATGGAATGTACACTTAAGAGAAAGAAAAAAGCTATCCCCAAAGAATGTCACACTCATTTGCATCCCACTTTCCTCCTCTTCCCTCATTTTCTCTTCAATAAACAGGATTTAAATTATTTGCAGTCTTTTTTTATGAAAACCAAAAGCAAGCTTTTCCTCTTCAGAAACAATCCATGGTGTGTATATTACAACCGGCCACGATACTATTTACAAATCATACAAAAGAACATCAGTAAAAGCTGTATCTGCATCTGCCCCCATCCTGGTTCAGAACAAGTCCCATCAAAACAAATGTCCGCTGACTGCAGTTGCAGCTCAACATGAGAGCCAAACAGAAAATCAACTAGAAGTCGATTAGGAGTCAACTGGGAGTCAACCCGCAGTGAACCTGTTAACCGGCCACCGCGAGAGAGCCAGGGGTCAACTGAGACTCAAGAGTCACCCAGGGGCCCAGTTTGCTGAGAGTCAACCAGGAGCTAGCACCGCTCAACCACATGTTGACTGACAGCCAACTGGGAATATGAGTCCGCTATGAGTGAGTTGAGAGTTGATTTCCAGTCCGCCAACTGGAGTCCCACTGGCATGTGGTGCTGCCTCTACTGGACTCTGTACTTGTAGAACCAACAAAGTCCCTGTGTGAAGTTCCAGCCCAGAGAGATGGAGAGGATGTAGATGAGGCTGAGGAGAGCGAAGGGGTACAGCAGCACCACTGTGTTCTTCAGGAAAGGTAGTGCTGTGTGGACAACAGGACATACAAAGCACATGCTTTAGTTCACCACCTTGACATATAGCTGTGCAACTATTCAACATCTTTAATTGTCCTGCCAAAAAATGACTGTAACACTCCACATATTCACTGTTTTCCGTTTTTTCTGCATAGTGTATTAAAACACTTCTCCAAAGCAAAGTAGTAATATTCACTGTGGAATCTGGTCAAGATTAATCTTTAGTATCAGTTAAGGTCAAATTGGTCAAACTGCTTCATGTCATCATATCACAGGTAGACAATCCTGACTGGACAAAGTAAGACTTTTAATTCAACTCTTCAACTTAATGGGTTTGTCATGCTGTGTGACCAAGCTGAGTTCTAATCCAAAGAAATTTAATGGAAATTTTAAGGGAGATCCCAAGGCTTCCAAAGATCCCAAACATGTCCTGCTGAATTCCAGGGAATTCTAACTTTGAAGCTATTTAAGGTGAAATGTAAGGGGGGGAAAAAAATCAGACCTCAAAGGATTTAAATTCCCCCAACTCTGTCTTTTTTGTTGAAACTTGCTTCTGTGATATGAGGTCCAACCACATGCAATCCATTTCACTGTGCTTTTGCAAACTTCTTCTACAAAAACAACTGAACTCAGTGCATTTATATGTGGAGGGGACTCACCGTTGTACCCCAAAAAGGTGATGTAGAGATAATAACCGATAGCTATCAGCCACAGAGTGTTTCCAACAAAGTAACCCAGGAACCAGTCTGAGTTTATCATCACGATATCTGAAACACAAAACAAGTAACAACATTACATCAAATAAGCTTATTCAAGTCCACCAGACAGATAAAAATCAGAAGAATAAGTAGAAAAAAACAACAAAAACACCAAAAAATGTTTTAAAAACCCATCAAAATACATGCAACAAAAACAAGAACAAAACCAATAAAATCACCAAAATAATCCCTGCTTTTAGGTCTGTTTATCACTGCCATGTTTCAAATACTCAATAAATGCTATCAATCACTGTTGTTAGTGTGCTCATGAAGCAAATAACCGTGACACGCAGCAGGCTAGCGCCCTCAAGTGAATGGAAAAGGGGACTGCAGTAAACAAGTAAATGCTGCTGATTAGCCAATGACCACATGGAGACTGGGGTGTTAATTAAAGTATTGGCCAATCACAGTGAAGGACACAACAGTCTTGACAGTGAGCTACAACTAGCTTTCCTTTCTGCCAGAGTTCCTTCATGGACTGAGAGTTGCTGTCCTCTGCATCCATGACACGGAGTTTCCTCTGTTCTTTGATTGTGCCAATTTTGTGCCAGTGATTTTTAATATTTGGCCCATTTATTCCAATTAATCCACATTTTACATAGCAACAAACCATTTTGCAAATCTTGCAGGGGCTCAACAGATTTCACAATATATGATCAAAATCCCTTGATGTTCAGTTTGGAGATGTGGTTGAAACAGCCGCCTTATAATGTTCTGCCTTTGTGGCAATCAAAATCATGACCATTCATAAACCACAGAAGTGATCATTTGCTGTATAAAGCAAACTTTCCTTGGGGACTATTTTCTGGTAGAAGGACCATTTCAATCTGCTCATCAAAACACAACAGTGCTGCTGCTTTTAGGAAAACTAATGTGGAAGACTTTATAACAGTGATGGAATACTAGCGTGAAGAAAGTTTTAAGTCTCTGAAAGTTCATTATCATACTGTAGTGTAAACCAATGATCAAAGGGAGGAAAATGATATCAAGTTGTAAAGAATGACTACTTGCTTTGGGAAAAGATTAGGAGCAACATGAATTACATATATTTTGTAGATATTATGCTGAACTTCACTTGATAAATTGTCCATTGTCCAAGCAGTATCATGAAACTGGAAAAAGAATGAGAACTTTGGAACAAGTAATAAATGACACACACACACACACACACACACACACACAAAAAGACAGTGTGCCACTCACGGTTGATGAAGAAGAGCTGCAGGAAGTGCAGGATGACCAGCAGGGGGTAGAAAGCATTGAGGTGAACATCAAATGCGTAGCCCCACTCGACATCATAATCTTTACTGGGGTGTTTCAGCAGGTACTTGTTGGTGACCAGCCTTGAAAATACAGAACATGTAGCATTTTTAATCATATGTACACGCAAAATATTTTCATTCATTCATTCATTCATCTTCTAAACCGCTTATCCTCACTAGGGTCACGGGGGGGTGCTGGAGCCTATCCCAGCGCTCATAAGGCGAGCAAAATATTTTGTGTATTCAAATTCAGATGTAGCTGCCTTTAGATATCACATACTACTCACATTCCCCTAATTTAGACTAACTATAAAAAAGGAGGAGGAGAGTGTGGTGATGGGCGTGGCCTATTACAAAAAGGTGCATGACTGCAGCAACACAAATACAACCTAAATCAAGCACACACACATAATTGTTTAATGTTTGAATTTATTCAGCAAAAAACATTACCAACTATGTGATGAGGAGATGGCATATCTTGAGAATTGCATAGTATTGCTGGAGGTTTGCACTCCACTGAGTGTCATTATTCTAGTTTGTGGATGAATTCACAACATCAGGACATATTTGCAAACATCCCCTGTTCCAGCCAACATCATGTTGTCTTCATTTAGTAGAAATTCACTTGAAAATCATGGAAGCAGCTCAAAGTGGTCTAGTGGTTACATTACTGAACATTTCTGAAAAGCTATGGCAGTGGCTAATGCAGGCTGAAAGCAGGCCATAGAAACACATGGTGCGGCTACAGGGGCATTTTGACATGTACATAAAAAAATAAACTCACACGTTGCAAGAGTAAATCTAATTGGCTGATTCCGCCTTTTTGTTTGGTATCATCAATGGTCCACGAGCCTGGAGGTAAAGCTGCTACTCACCACATGAGCGTGGATATGAGCAGGCCGACTCCGATGCAGTCGATGAAGACCACCCACAGCAGCAGCTTCACAGTCTCCAAAATGCCCATGTCCAGCACCAGACCAAAGCCCACTGTCGACACTACACAAGAACACAGTGAGACAAAATGAGTGCAGCCCTGATATCAAACTACACAGAGAAAGTGAGAGAGCTGTTGAGGGACCGAACCAGTGATTCTGTATGTTTAACATGATATCTACAAAATATATACTTCATGTTCCAGCTAATCTTTTCCCATAATAATCCATAATAATCCATTTAGCAAGTGGAAACACCAAACATTTGCTGGTTACTGCTTAACAAAGGCTAAGCATGACTTGTTTTTCACAGTTTCATATGTCACAAAATGCAAACCAACAACTTCTGTACACCTGAATCATCTTTCTGCAGGTGTGTATGAACAAAAATAGACCAAATGTAGAAAGGAGCTTGTCCTGCACACTACTGAAACTTGCAAAACTGCATAATTTTATACACACAGAGACACACAAGTTGACATTTATGATCAGCTGTATGACATCCAGTGCACTTTGCAGGGTAAATGACGTGTTGTGATCTGTCAGTGCAGTTTGATTGGCTGTGTTTTATGTGTCACTCTGTCGATCGTATTGCATGTGTATGACAGGCATTCACCATTTGTTAACATTTTATAGATAAAGATTAACCAAATAAAATAATTGACAGGTTAATCGACAATGAATATACCCATTAGTGGCAGCTAAGGCTGGGTGACACAGACGGTATCAAATATATATCAATATTTTTGACTGAATACCTCTATATCACTATTATGGATATCATTACCAAGGAGGTAGCAGTAAATAATAAAACAGCTAAAACAGTCTGATAAGTTCAGAAAATAGAAGAATAGAGATTCTTGTCTCATATCATGATATTGATATAATAAAGATATGTTTCACAGCCCTAGTTAGGGCTCTTCCGTTTATGCATTTAATACCCAACTATGAGAGCCGTTCCATTCTACCCAACACTTTGTATTTCACTCTTTTAAGGCACATCCTTCATGTTACTTGTACTTCATGGATGAAATAAACAATCCCATGCATGCATGAGGAGGGACGTGGATAGAACTGACATACCACACAGCCAGATGCTGAGCAGCACCAGGAAGGCGGGGTCGTCCCTGGCCCACTGGTCCTTGGTCTGTTTCCTGTAGTGGAAGTTGCGGTAGACCCTCTGTGGCGAGGTGAACAGGTAAAGCATCTGCCACAGGGCAAACTCAAAGTCCATCTGCTTGAAATGGAAGAGCCGCCGCAAGTACTTGTAGCGTTTGGCACCCGCTGTGTGCCGCGCAGCGTCTCTGGAGCTCAGGGCACCGTTGCCCTCCCTCGAGGTGGTCGGCAACATGGTGCTAAAAAACAGAGTAGAGGAGGGGGATGAGCAGTGGAAAGTGGGACAGGTGGGAAAAAGTCAAAGACAAAGGAAAAGAAAGTCAATGTAGCAGTGTTGTAGGCCTAAAACTACGGATCTGTACGTCACGGTGAAAGTCACTCCCTATACTATACATTCTCTCTCTAGTATGGAGGAAATGTCATGCCACACTTTATTTAAAAAAACTTCAAAAATTTCGAGAATACGACTTGAAACCTACAAAGTCTGTCATTTGAGGATACTTTGGTCATACATGGACCACTCAAAGTTACCCACGGGTCTCCCCTGTGCAGACATGCCCACCTTCTGCTAATCCTATGCAGTTTGGGCCAAAAACCATGCGGTCCTTGTGTTCTTGTGGCTTGTTGTAAAATGGTGTGTTTGTGCACACTGGGGCCTAAACAGTCTTGGAGTTGCATCAATTGGATTTGACTAGAAAGCTTAGACTCTTGTGGATTCAATGAGCCACATTTGATTCATGTGTGATGATATTAGCCTCCATCGGAGCCATTTCAAAGCTGCTATCACTGTGACTCATTGTGACCTTCAAGGGAGACAAACATATCTTCCCAGTCGTAATAATGATTTGTGAAAAGTGGTCAAGTCATGCTCTAAACAGCTGTTTACTTTTACAAAGGATGCAAATGCCAATTTTTCAAATGAAGTTCGGCATAATGTTCTCTCCATACCAGGCAACCCAAACACACTGAAGACAGCCAAAGAGATAATCAATAGATAAACCTAACATTACAGATAGTTATTTTTAACTAACGTTTCTATCCTGCTGACAGAGGGAGAAGCTTCTAACACATGGATTTACAACAAGGCATGTGGTCCAATACTTCACGAGATCTTCGCATAATGCATACTACTCATTCACTTGCTGTCACTGATCCCACTCTGAGTGATTAAGTTTGACTTATTCTATATATACTTATAAGATGAATTATATAGGCCAGTACATAAAATGTTTTCCACAAGGCTCAACCAAGTCTGTCGGTCTCTGCCACCCAGCACCAGGCATCAGAGATTGCCACATGGAAATTACACTTCAAATGATGTTACGAGTATGCATCTATTCTAAATATACATATTCTATTATATAGATATTCTGAAGATATATTTCATGACACATATGGTCTATGTGAGAGGTCTATACCTATCTTTTAGTATATTCTAGTTTTTATTGCTCTTACATGGTATGCAAAGATTTTTCTTTTTTTTCTTATACCCTTTGCATTGATCCACTTCATTTTTTAAAAATTGTTGTGTTGATTTTGCTAAAGGTATATATTTCTTCTAATGTTGAGAGTTACACTTTGTGTAGTCTACTACTGTTCCTATGTAATGTCTTGTCAACCTGCTGCTGCAATACAAGACTTTCCCATTTGCGATGAATAAAGTACGTCTATCTGTCTCTCTACATACCTGTCTATCTCTTTAAAATAATGGAAATAGCCGATTTGTTGACATAGTATGTCAACACAGACACAGGGGACGCTAGCTACCCTTCAAAGCAAAATGTTACAAGTCACAACAAAACTACTTACACATAGTTGTATTTAAACGTGTATAAACCAGTCAAATAGGTACATAGCTACCTGCAAGACGTCTAAACAAGCTAATTCTTAGTTACATATTCGCTGAATTCGTTGTCTTTGCTAGCAGACATAATTAGCTAAAAGTTAGCTTGCTAGCTAATTGCTAACTAGTCCCTTCCTTCAGGCCAAGTCAGAGTGGTTCTTCACTTCAGAGATTTCAGAACGAACGCAACAATGAACACGCAGCAAATGTCATGTCTTTGCAGTGTCTTTACCTGTTTTTGCTAAAACTCCTTCGCAGGAGAAAGCAGCAACGCTCGTTTATGCCTCCGAGAACCCTGAAGATGCTTCCTGGAGTGTCGCTAAACTGAACACGTAGCTACTTCCGGCAACTTCGCGCTGTTCATCCTGGGAAATGTAGTTGGAGGCCAAAGTCCTTGTTGCGCCTCAGGCTCAAAGACGTCTTGTCACTCCATGGGGATTTTTAACATGTCATTACACATGGCACTGCGTCATATGTCATATACATCTGCTTACAGATGATATTACATAAATAGTGTCTTCGCATAAGTCATAAGTAAAGCAAACAATCTAAATTATGAACTGTATGTTGTTGTTTTTTTTTTTTTTTTTTTTTTTGCTTAAACATCTATCCCCCTCATATAACAAACATCTCTTTAGTACAACCTAATATATAGCATGTTTGCCATTCACCTTACAAATAATAAGCAGATGAACTGAATTGCCGTAGATTTAATGTGTAACACACACACACTATATGTGAGAGGTATTTGTGTTGCATTTATGGTCAGCTCTGTTATAATTTTGCCTAATGAGTGAAAATTAATTTACGTTCTGATGTTTGGCAGCTGAAGTCAAACGGAAGTAGTTTGCGCTGCCACTTCCGCTTATCTCGCCATAGCGAGTTGTCTGGTTGTGTTCTTTACATCACCGCTGTTCTGGTCAAGAAGGCCAAATAGCGACAAGGTAAGGACTCAAAACGCCTTATTTCGTTTAGTCGTGGGAAGCTCCACTGTGTTTAAGCGGCAGCCCCGGGGAAAGAGTCAGGTTTGACTTTGCAGTTTCACAAGGCTGTCCCAGCAATGCAGAGCCTGTGTCCTTGACCAGCGCTGCTAGCTAACGTTCCGCTAGCAAGGACTCCGCCGCCTGCACGGGACAGCGGCAGGTTAACTAGTGCACATTAGCTAGCTTCTCCACAAGACCGGCCACCTCAGTGTGTGAGTGTGTTGGACACTTTGACCTTCTTCCACCCTGCCTGCTTTACTCAGCGTTGCACTCGCTTGGACGTTTTGGCTGACATGTTAGCTAACTGCCCGCCGTGGCTCAGCAGGACGTGCGTGTTGTTGTTGACAGTGACAGCTACTAAGCTAGCCGTCCTATGGAGAGAATGTCACGCCAAACTTCACTGAAAAATCAGACAGAAATAAAGGGCAGCAAATGTTCTGATTCAGTAAACAACTCCACGTTCTGCTTCCATCTATGGCTGAATATTCCCCCTCTTTCTGGTTTCTCTCTGGCTTCTGTATCTTGGTCAGGGAGTGAAGTAGCTTCAGGACTGTTGTGCTGTGTGCAAGCCTCTGCAACACTGTCACTAAACTTTAGGGTTCACTTTTCAGTTCAGCATGTAGGTCCAGTACACCCAGCAGCAACTGTTCCAGTA